>NC_139964.1:31557156-31683518 GCF_963993115.1 Abramis brama | reverse complement strand
AAACAAAACTAATTAGAACTAAATCCATAAAATAATTCAAAGATGGAAACTACTAAAAGGTTCTAAATATGAAGTGCTTGACAGAACCTTTAAGGTTCTATATAGAACCTTTTCTTCTAAGAGTGTAGTTTTGTGTCTTTTAGCATTTAATAACTATAAACTTAATGAGAATGTACTCAGTGCTCCAGCTGTATCATATGAGAGCACTTTATTCCCATGTAATTGTTTTGATTATACAGCCAATTTACACTGGATTCAAATCTTTTTCAAATTGTGCCATTTTAGTGTGTTCAAGCATTATCCCATCGATTCTTGGTAAAGTAACTTGGTAATAACTAGAGTAATTTCTCTTTTGTTCTGCTCTCTCTCTGATTGTAGTTACGTAAGCTCTGCTGCCATTCCCATCTCCTCTATTGAAGCAGTATTTCAGAACAATCTAGTGGCTCTCAATATCAACCAAACAGCCCTTCAAGACACCATCAAGATCCACAACTCTTCATACATTAGGTAAACCTTCTTTTATACACCTGCGTGTATTATCGCTGTATTAAATGCTGCCAGGCCAGTTGTTGGCGATGTCACTTTGTAAAGAAACGAAACGTTTTTGTAGTTTACAGGGAGACGATAACACTATCGTTTTCAAAAACGTGCACTTTGAAACCTGTTTTCAAAAGTCTGGGTTTTCAGGCCCCCAAAACGCTGGTGTCGTAAATGAATGGCCGAAATAAATAAAAAGTTTTATGTTTAAAAAAGAAAAGAAAATTGTGTCGTATAAACAGACCCTTTTTTCCTCGTCTCGTCTGATTCGAAATGATTGAACGTGATATTATGATGTAGCCTTTATTTTAGCTTCGTGAGACTTACATCAGATTGGTTTTGTTTTAGTATTCTAATGGCGTATTCACACCAAACGCGAATTTAATTATTTGCGCGATTAGATTACATACAAAGTCAATGCAAAGACACGAATAGACGCGAATTCGCAAATGACGTGAATTGGGCGACACGTTTGCCACGAAAGCTCGATATTCGCAGAAATGTCAACTCGACTGGAAAATTCACATGACTCTTATGGTGTGTTCACACCAAACGCTAAGTGTATATTCGCATCTAGTTAAGGCTCTTGTACACTGAGTCCGAAATTTCCGCATGCGTTTTTTCGTATTCGTGATTTGGTGGCTCTGAATTGTCAAAACACCATTAAAAATGCTTGCTATGGATGCGAAAAACGCAGAAAATCGAACCTGATCCGACTTTTTTTTATGACGGACGAAAGTTTCGGAGGCAATGTGCAAGCGTGATTGACATAACGCAGTGGTTCTCAATTCCAGTCCTCGTGACCCACTGCTCTGCACATTTTGTATGTCTCCCTTATTTAACACACCTGAACCTGATCATCAGCTCATTAGGAGAGACTCCATGAACTGAACTGAGTGTGTCAGATAAGAGAGACATACAAAATGTGCAGAGCAGTGGGTCACGAGGACTGGAATTGGGAACCACTGACATAACGTGAGATCGTATTTATTTTTTAGCGTGCGAAAATTTCGGATGCGAATTTCGGACTCAGTGTGCAAGGGCCTTTACAGTCTATGGCCTTTACTCGCTCTTGCTAGATTACTCGCGGGATGTTTCTTGTTTTTCACATCGCGTGAAAAGGAGTGTCTTCACGCACATCATCAACAACAACAAAATTTCTAAGCGTCATGCGAATTTTCCGCTCAAGCTGAAATTTTTTCAACTTGCGCGGAAGACGTGATTGAGGTGAATATCAAGCTTTCGCAGCAAGCGCGTCGCCCAATTCGCGTCATTTGCGCCGCCTGGCGCGAATTCACGTCTATTCACGTCTTTGCATTGACTTTGTATGTAATCTACTCGCACAAATAATTAAATTCGCGTTTGGTGTGAACACGCCATTAGAAATTTTGTTATTGTTGATGATGTGCGTGAAGACACTCCTTTTTGGAGTGATACGAAAAACAAGAAACATCCCGGTATGTAATCTAGAGCGAGTAACGCGATGCGAATATACACTTCGCTTTTGCACACCATAAACAACATTAAAAAAAAAATTTTTTTTTAACACAGTGTGGTCCAAATGTAAGGTTGAATGATGCAAATCTTTTCTTTTTTGAATCCGACTTTCCTTTCAAACAAGCAAAAATGATAATTTAAAGCCCATATTTTGGAGCCCTGTGTTCACTATGATATTAATAGCGGTTGCTCTTTAGCTTACAAATGAGCATTTCAGTCACTCTTTTTCTCAGGTCTAAATCAAATAGACTCAAGCCTGAGGAAGAAGTATTTAGGCCAAAAGACTGTCAAATAAGATCAGTCCAGTGACTGACGCTTTACATGGCAGATCGTTCAGTACTGAAGTGTCTCTGCAGATATTGATGTTCAAGAGTGTTTTTGATATCTGATAAAGCAGTCAGGACTGTGGTTGTGAGATATCTTACCTTCAGAGGTATGAACGTCTTGTCAGCCTTATTCTTGGCAGCTGAGATGAGGTTTTGAGCAGAAAAAGAAAGGAGACATCTTGACTCCATGCTGCAATAAAATGAGAGAGTTGTGACACAGTTTGACATGACAAGTCGATATGCTTTTTAGAGTAAAAACATAAATGAGCAGTTAACTATACGAGTAGTTCAGTCAGTCAGAAATATTGATGCCACTAAAAGTGTATTTTCTATTATTACAGAAAGACTCTCTGCAGTTCTGGTATAGTGACAGCTGTCAAATGTATAGGTGAGTGGCTGATAATAATCTTAAAAAGATAAGCAATGAGTGTAATTGTTGCGCAGTTTAAGTTAATCATACTCTCATAAAAGTTAAGATTGTCTTCATCTTGGCAATATTGTATAGTCAGTAATCAGTTTGAAACCACCCAGAACACTCTAGAAATGCCTTAGCATGAAACTAGAACACTCTTTACAGCTGTACCGTATGCATAGTAAAAACACTCAAAACAACAACCTCATTTTAACGCTGCAGCAACATCCTAGAGTTGTGACAGTGAAAAAAAAATCCCCCCAGAAAATCTAGTTTGTGTGTTGTTGTGTAGAGTGTGGTTCCAGGCCAGCCGTCCGCAGTCGTATTGTGGGAGGAAACGTGTCGAGGCCCGGGCAGGTCCCATGGCATGTCAGCCTAAACTACCAGAACCAGTATCTCTGTGGAGGATCAGTCATCAGTGAGCGCTGGATACTCACTGCTGCTCACTGTGTCTATGGGTGAGTATATCATTCAGAAACAGCTCCAAGCTGGTTTATACTGGTTCTGTGCTGGTCCAGACTGGTTGGTGATGATCTGGTGCTGGTCCAGACTGGTTCTGTGCTGGTCTAGACTGGTTGGTGATGATCTGGTGCTGGTCCAGACTGGTTCTGTGCTGGTCTAGACTGGTTGGTGATGATCTGGTTCTGGTCCAGACTGGTCTATAATGGTTCTGTGCTCGTCCAGACTGGTCTATAATGGTTCTGTGGTCCAGACTAGTTTATGATGGTCTGGTACTGGTCCAGACTGGTCTATACTGGTTCTGTGCTGGTCCAGACTAGTTTATGATGGTCTGGTACTGGTCCAGACTGGTCTATACTAGTTCTGTGCTGGTCCAGACTAGTTTATGATGGTTTGGTACTGGTCCAGACGGGTCTATACTGGTTATGTGCTGGTCCAGACTAGTATATGATGGTCTGGTACTGGTCAATACTGGCTCTGTGCTGGTCCAGACTAGTTTATGATGGTTGTGTATTGGTCCAGACTGGTCTATACTGGTTCTGTGCTGGTCCAGACTAGTTTATGATGGTTTGGTACTGGTCCAGACTGGTCTATATTGGTTCTGTGCTGGTCCAGACTAGTTTATGATGGTTGTGTACTGGTCCAGACTGTTTTATCCTAGTCGGATGCTGGTCCATACTGGTTCTGTGCTGGTCCAGACTGGTTTATGATGGTCTGATGCTGATCCAGACTGTCTTATAGTGGTTTTGTGCTGTTCAGACTGTCTTGTGGTTGTCTAGTGTTGGTACAGACTGGTTTATACCAGCTCTAAACTGATCCAGACTGGTTTATGATGGATATGTTCTGGTTCCGACTAGTTTGTGATGGTCTAGTGCTGGTCCAGGCTGTTTTATCCTGGTCTGGTGCTAATCCAGACTGGTTTATACTGGTTCTATGATGGTCCAGACTAGTTTGGAATGGGCTGGTCCTGGTCCAGGCTGTTTTATGCTAGCCAGATGCTGGTCCAGACTGGTTTATTCTGATCTGGTCCTGGTCTAGACTGTTTTAACCTGGTCTGGTACCAGTTCAGATTGGTTTATACTGGTTCAGACTCATTTATGCTGATCCTGAGCTGGTTTATACTGCTTCTGTGATGGTCCAGACTGGTTGGTGATGATCTGGTGCTGGTCCAGACTGGTTCTGTGCTGGTCCAGACTGGTCTATAATGGTTCTGTGCTCGTCCAGACCAAGGTTATAATCGTTAACGAAAACGAACGAAAAAACGAAAACTAGATGGGAAAAAACATTGTCGTTAACTGAAATAAAAATAAAAACGAGGCATTACAAAAAAACGATAACTAACTAAAACTGTAATGTGTGTTTGGCAAAACTAACTAAAATAAAATAAAATTATAGACTAAATGTCCTTAGTTTTCGTCTTTGTCAAGGTCTTTAATTTTTTAACGCAGCGTTTTCGTTCAGCTGCATTTCCTTTCCTTGCTCTCCCTCCGTCTCTCTGTCACTCATGCGTCTCTCACATGCGCGCGCATGCACACACACACACACACACACACACACACACAGCCCCTCCCCTCCGTGCACACCGCGTCTCCATGAGAACGAGTGTTCGTTCGACGTTGAAAGCAAGTTCGCGGAAGGTTGGTATCTCTATCCCGTGAACACCTACACAATCACACATTAAAAAGTGGTATAAAAATATTTTAAATTCTGAATATAATTTTGTCAGTGTGTTAATGTCGACCCGAGAAGCGATTGCGCCTTCTTTAGAAAGTTAACTAGTCGCAAGTTTGAGGTAAAATGCACTTATTGGTTGTGGTTGTCGCTGTCAAAACACTATAAGCTGTGATTCAAATATTAAATAATGTTATGTCATTTTTTTACTTTTACTTTTTTACACTGAATGTTTGCTGCTTCAATCCAGATGAGTAAAGGCTATTGACTGTATAGGGTAAATTTAGTATAGGGTGTGAAAATTGTACAGCTGTGCTATTTGTATAGGGTGTGAATTCTGTATAGAAGATGTGTAGATTTTTGGTACGGCGTGTGGATTTTGTAAGAGGTAAAGGAATTTCAATGGGGTGTGATTTTTTTTTTTTTTTCTAAAAATGTATGATGTTTTTGAGTTATTACACAATACTTTTTCTGACCTTTTTGAATCTTGCCCCTGACAAATAACCCAAATTACAAAAAAAGACTAAAACTAACACTAAAACTAATAAAAACTAAACTAAAACTAAGCATTTTCAAAAAATAAACTAAACTAGCAAACCCACTTTAAAAACTAATTAAAACTAAACTGAATTTGAAAACAAAAAGTCAAAACGAAATAAAAATAAAAACTAATGAAAAATGCAAAACTATAATAACCCTGGTCCAGACTGGTCTATACTGGTTCTGTGCTGGTCCAGACTGGTCTATAATGGTTCTGTGGTCCAGACTAGTTTATGATGGTCTGGTACTGGTCCAGACTGGTCTATACTGGTTCTGTGCTGGTCCAGACTAGTTTATGATGGTCTGGTACTGGTCCAGACTGGTCTATACTAGTTCTGTGCTGGTCCAGACTAGTTTATGATGGTTTGGTACTGGTCCAGACGGGTCTATACTGGTTCTGTGCTGGTCCAGACTAGTTTACGATGGTCTGGTACTGGTCTATACTGGCTCTGTGCTGGTCCAGACTAGTTTATGATGGTCTAGTACTGGTCTATACTGGTTCTGTGCTGGTCCAGACTAGTTTATGATGGTTTGGTACTGGTCCAGACGGGTCTATACTGGTTCTGTGCTGGTCCAGACTAGTTTACGATGGTCTGGTACTGGTCTATACTGGCTCTGTGCTGGTCCAGACTAGTTTATGATGGTCTAGTACTGGTCTATACTGGTTCTGTGCTGGTCCAGACTAGTTTATGATGGTTTGGTACTGGTCCAGACGGGTCTATACTGGTTCTGTGCTGGTCCAGACTAGTTTATGATGGTCTGGTACTGGTCCAGACTGGTCTATACTAGTTCTGTGCTGGTCCAGACTAGTTTATGATGGTTTGGTACTGGTCCAGACGGGTCTATACTGGTTCTGTGCTGGTCCAGACTAGTTTATGATGGTCTGGTACTGGTCCAGACTGGTCTATACTGGTTCTGTGCTGGTCCAGACTAGTTTATGATGGTCTGGTACTGGTCCAGACTGGTCTATACTGGTTCTGTGCTGGTCCAGACTAGTTTATGATGGTCTGGTACTGGTCTATACTGGCTCTGTGCTGGTCCAGACTAGTTTATGATGGTTGTGTATTGGTCCAGACTGGTCTATACTGGTTCTGTGCTGGACCAGACTAGTTTATGATGGTTTGGTACTGGTCCAGACTGGTCTATATTGGTTCTGTGCTGGTCCAGACTAGTTTATGATGGTTGTGTACTGGTCCAGACTGTTTTATCCTAGTCGGATGCTGGTCCATACTGGTTCTGTGCTGGTCCAGACTGGTTTATGATGGTCTGATGCTGATCCAGACTGTCTTATAGTGGTTTTGTGCTGTTCAGACTGTCTTGTGGTTGTCTAGTGTTGGTACAGACTGGTTTATACCAGCTCTAAACTGATCCAGACTGGTTTATGATGGATATGTTCTGGTTCCGACTAGTTTGTGATGGTCTAGTGCTGGTCCAGGCTGTTTTATCCTGGTCTGGTGCTAATCCAGACTGGTTTATACTGGTTCTATGATGGTCCAGACTAGTTTGGAATGGGCTGGTCCTGGTCCAGGCTGTTTTATGCTAGCCAGATGCTGGTCCAGACTGATTTATTCTGATCTGGTCCTGGTCTAGACTGTTTTAACCTGGTCTGGTACCAGTTCAGATTGGTTTATACTGGTTCAGACTCATTTATGCTGATCCTGAGCTGGTCCAGATTAGTTTGTGATGATCTGGTGTTTTATCCAGGTTGGGTGCTGGTCCACAATACTGGTTCTTTGTTAGTCCAGACTGGTTTATGCTGTCCCAGGCTATTTATCCTGGTCTTGTACCAGTCCTGACTGGTTTATACTGGTTCTGTGCTGATCCAGACTGGTTTATTCCAGTTCTGTGCTGGTTCAAATTGGTTTATGCTGATCTTATACTGGTCCAGCATAGTTTAAACTGGCTCTGGGATCATCCAGATTAGTTTATGATAGTCCAGTACTTACATCCGTGATTCTTTTTATTCAAAGTTTTGCTCAGCCAGTGTTATGGACAGTGTATGCTGGGATGATAGACCAGCCATTGAGTGTAGCAGGAGCTCTCTCTGTGGAGAAAATCATCTACCATGCTAACTTCAGGCCAGGAGGACTCAGCTACAACATAGCACTAATAAGGCTTAAACTACCTTTGTCTTTCAACGGTAAGAATTTGCTTTTTGTCTCTGGCTGAAATATTTGTAAAATAGATGGGTTTAAAAGCATGATTTTAACGAAATGTATCTTCTTTTTTTTTTGACTCAGACCAAGTAGCCCCCATCTGTCTGCCTAGTTACGGCGAGAGCTTTAAGGACGGACAGATGTGTTTAATCTCGGGCTGGGGAGCCACAGTGGATGGTGGTGAGTGTGGATCCATCAGCTGTTAGTACATTTTTAAGGGCATTTAATGGGAAGAAGAAAAAAAACATGACAAAACATAAAATTATTCATGAGCGCCTGATTGACTGGTATCTCTTCTGCAAATGCTTGTGGTAAACAAGTTTCACAGCTTTTGAAGACATGTTAAGGACTATATTGTTTTGTATGTTTGGAGTTGACTCTTCAGAATGCACATGTGTGTGTGTTGTGCAGGAGAGACCAGTATGTCCCTACGGGTCACTCAGGTCCCGTTACTGTTCGGCAGAGAATGCCGCCGATGGGGTCTGACCTCATGGAACATATGCACAGGATACTTGGAGGGTGGTGCTGGTACATGTCAGGTATTGCATCTTTGTGTCATCATATTGAAACAAGTACATTTGAATGTATTTGCACCTTAGTTTAATCCCTAGTCTTCTGTCTGTAGGGCGATAACGGAGGGCCGCTGGCCTGTCAGGGGTCCGGGTGGACATTGGTGGGGACAGCCAGCCAGACTGAGAGCTGTGGGCAAAATAACAAACCAGGCGTTTACACCAGCATAGCTGAAGCTATCACATGGATTCAGCAACAGATGGAGGTAAAGAACAGTTTTTTTCTAAAAAAACCCCAAAAAAACACCCTACACTTCCTTATTTACAAAATGTTTAAAGTTGGAATTCAGTTGATGTCACTCACAAAAACTGAAAGTACTTATTTAACATTTTGACGTTATTATTAATGATAAAGGGCAGCTTGACATTTGTTGGTTAAAATTTAAATATATTTTTTCATTCATTTCATTTCATTTCAATTACCCTTATTTAACCATGTTAAAAACTGGTGCTTGGACAAATGTAATATATTTTCTAGATTTTTCCAAGCAACAGAAGTGTTATACTTAAAATAATTTTTCCCAAGCTCTGTTAAGACCCGAGGAACATTGAGGTATAACAAGTAATTTAAACAACGATTATAGTGGACTATATAGGAGACAGTTAAACCACTGATGGACTTATAAATAGAACAGTACCAATTTTTTTTTTAAAACACCAGTGGAAAAAATAATAATTTAAGTCAACAGCATCTCAAAAGAAACATCATTAATCAGACAATATATTCAATACATTATAGACCTACCATGATTGTTTCTTCTTCTAGAAATTTCTGTCACACAAACATAAAATGTAACATGAGTGAAATGTGTAAATCAACTGAATTGCTTAAAGGTTTGTGGTGGGAAACTCACCATGTTCACATTTAATCACCCTCTTCTTCTTTATTTTGACCTTGGAAGTACTTTTCTGACTTTTTTATATTTTCAAAAAGCAAGAATTAATATTTATTTATCATGTTAATTATATTATCTTTTTGCACACTTGTGAGATCTTGCACAAATGTTTAAACTGTGGAAAAATAAGTGAATAATAACTGTAAATTAGACAGTCATAGTTACCTAAGCCTCGGGGTAAGTGACGGAGTTTGGAGGAGTGACATTCAGTTAGAAGATGGCAGTTGAACTTTATTCTCATTGGATGATTAGCACTCGGATTTATATTCCATTAACTTTGTTTCCTGGCTGTCTTGGTTGATCATTGGTAAGTGATCCTCAGGGTCTTTTTGACCTTTGAAATGGTTTTTGGATCACTAGAGTCATCTAGAGGCGATTGTGTTGTACTGTTCTGCACCTTCTCAAGCTTTCTGCAGTTAATCGAGCCACAGGCCCAACACAGACACCATTCACACCATTTGTTTGGCATATGATTCATTCATTGGGTTTTAATTTCATGCTCAAGTCATTTGATATTAAAGTTTTACAGTCTCATATTTACGGGTACATTGGTATTTAAGAAATGCAAATAATAGTTTTAATTTAATTTAATTTATTTTTTAACAGAAAGAAGAGGATCAGCGTCGTTGAGCACCTCATGGATGAGCTTCTGCTGACTTACATATTTCCATAATTTCCATAAACATCTGACATTACCACATCCAGCATGGCTTATGAAGGAGAAACATGCATAATATATATACAGTGGGGAGAAGAAGCATTTGATACACTGCCGATTTTGCAGGTTTTCCCACTTACAAAGCATGTAGAAGTCTGTAATTTTTTATCATAGGTACTCTTCAACTGTGAGTGACGGAATCTAAAACAAAAATCCAGAAAATCACATTGTATGATTTTTAAGTAATTCATTTGCATTTTATTGCATGACATATGTATTTGATACATCAGAAAAGCAGAACTTAATATTTGGTACAGAAACCTTTGTTTGCAATTACAGATATCATACGTTTCCTGTAGTTCTTGACCAGGTTTGCACACACTGCAGCAGGGATTTTAGCCCACTCCTCCATACAGACCTTCTCCAGATCCTTCAGGTTTCGGGGCTGTCGCTGGGCAATACGGTCTGGTCTGTTCAGGTCTGGAGACTGACTAGGCCACTCCAGGACCGTGAGATGCTTCTTACGGAGCCACTCCTTAGTTGCCCTGGCTGTGTGTTTCGGGTCGTTGTCATGCTGGAAGACCCAGCCACGACCCATCTTCAATGCTCTTACGGAGGGAAGGAGGTTGTTGGCCAAGATCTCGCGATACATGGCCCCATCCATCCTCCCCTCAATACGGTGCAGTCGTCCTGTCCCCTTTGCAGAAAAGCATCCCCAAATTATGATGTTTCCACCTCCATGCTTCACGGTTGGGATGGTGTTCTTGGGGTTGTACTCATCCATCTTCTTCCTCCAAACACGGCGAGTGGAGTTTACACCAAAAACCTCTATTTTTGTCTCATCAGACCACATGACCTTCTTCCATTCCTCCTCTGGATCATCCAGATGGTCATTGGCAAACTTCAGACGGGCCTGGACATGCGCTGGCTTGAGCAGGGGGACCTTGCGTGCACTGCAGGATTTTAATCCATGACGGCGTAGTGTGTAACTAATGGTTTTCTTTGAGACTGTGGTCCCAGCTCTCTTCAGGTCATGTAGTTCTGGGCTGATCCCTCACCTTCCTCATGATCATTGATGCCCCACGAGGTGAGATCTTGCATGGTGCCCCAGACCGAGGGAGATTGACCGTCATCTTGAACTTCTTCCATTTTCTAATAATTGCGCCAACAGTTGTTGCCTTCTCACCAAGCTGCTTGCCAATTGTCCTGTAGCCCATCCCAGCCTTGTGCAGGTCTACAATTTTATCCCTGATGTCCTTACACAGCTCTCTGGTCTTGGCCATTGTGGAGAGGTTGGAGTCTGTTTGATTGAGTGCATGGACAGGTGTCTTTTATAGAGGTAACGAGTTCAAACAGGTGCAGTTAATACAGAAAAACTAACAGGTCTGTGAGAGCCGGAATTCTTACTGGTTGGTAGGTGATCAAATACTTATGTCATGCGATAAAATGCAAATTAATTATTTAAAAATCATACAATGTGATTTTCTGGATTTTTCGTCTCTCACAGTTGAAGTGTACCTATGAAAAAAAAGACCTCTACATGCTTTGTAAGTAGGAAAACCTGCAAAATCGGCAGTGTATCAAATACTTGTTCTCCCCACTGTATATATATATATATTTTGGCCGTTCATTTACACGTCAATGGCGTTTTGGGAGCCTGAAAATGCTAACTTTTGAAAATGGGTTTCAAAGTGTAAGTTTTGACATGACATTTGACAGTGACACGTATTACGTGTTTAGTCTACAGAAGCATAGTGTTTCTTTACAAAGTGACATCGCCAACTACTGGCCTGGCATGAATAATACAGCGTTTTTCAGTCATTTTCATACGGATCCGTATGAACTGGGGTCATTTTGGCAACATTGTCGTCTGTACGCAAAAAGACGCACATTGTACATTAGTACATTGTTGTTGTGTAAACATACCCCAAGTCTTTATTCTGCTCTTTAAAATCTCTACATTCTTCCCTTCCACTATTTAAAATGTACAAAAAGTGTTGCAAAATGAGTAAATGCTAAACCAGAGTAACAAATCCGATTAGAAATGGACCAAAAATAATAACAATAAATAAACAACTTTCTGTGAACTACATTACAATTTGACCCCAAGCCAAATGATTTATTTGTTTACGCTGCAGACTCAGTGAAGGTTACACTAAAAATACTCTCTCGGCCCTGACATGAATGTGGCTCATGACCTCTGATGTCATACTACAGGATCCACAAACAAATCAACTCACACGCAACAGTGTCCTTCAGGTACAGTGTTCTTTATTACAAAAATGAAGAGTCTGAAAGGCAAATCTGTGTGTGTGTGAGAGAGAGAGAGAAAAGAGAAAAAGTCCAGCGTTTAAACCTCCTCATGCTAAGCTAACGAAGTTGACTTTCTGCTTCTGGGTTAGTCATCTGACTGATGGCATCACAAGACTAATGCTGGAAATGAAAAGCCGCTCAGTACTGACAGCCTAAAGCACATACTGAATACGCGAAATAACTATAAAACAGGATATATGAGCTCAATTAAGTGACAGCTGTAAAAAGAAGAACCTGGGACAAACATGTCCATAATCCAAATTTTATATCAGCTTCTATTGTATTGAAATATACCATCAAGGTTTTACTAAAAGCTCAACTGTACCAATCTCATGGAGTTTACACTGATAGATTTGTTTTCTATTTGTGAGCATACGGTATGTTTCTAAAAAATAATATTGTATGTTTCTTTACAATAATAAATGAAAACACATGCAATCAATCCTTAAATATTGAAAACATTTGTTTTATCCACTTTGTTACGGTGAAAAACATGTTTTCCTGTGAAAGCTCTAGGAACTGTCCATGTTAACGTGGAATAAAAAAAAAGAAATCAGTCATAAATGTTTGAGCTGAAGGGGTTTAACATCAAGGATGCGTCCCTTTGCTGAAAAATATACATAAATACAAAGTCTTGTTGACGTCCTTCTCAGTTCAACTTCGGTTAATATAATCATTAAAAAGAAATAACATTTCCTTCTCATACAACAATTACAGGCATTGAATGTCGCAAACAATAATCACGATCTTGCAAAATATCATTTTTGGACACGGTATCCATGTCGATTGCACAGGAAGTGACATCAGAGACCGTCTCACATTGCGGCATTAGAAATGTAAAAATGTAAGGCTTCAGAGTTTATGCCTTCAGCGTACAGTATAATCCATTCTTTGTACTTTGTACTAAGTAGTTCCCACAAACCTCCTGCACATTAAAAGTGTTTTTTGTTGTTTTTTTCATACATAAATACTCCTTACAAAACATAGCAAACCATAGCAAAACAAACAAATGGAAAAAAACAAACAAATTGGCACCGATCAATTGTGACAGTGTACTATAAAAATAGTTCCTTCTTTTTCCTGGTGCCTGATTAAAGCAAACACAGGCATGCAAGAGACGAAATCTCATTGTCACAGTATCTGAGACCATGAGGATAAGTAAAACCGAATCATCCAGCATCACTATTTTTTTATTTCCTTCTTTTTAGCTCTTTCAAAATGTGCTTTAAACACTTTCTTTAAATTTACAGTATCATACAAAAAGTGCACTCGGCTTACTGTGTCGAAAATGATTTGTGTGTTCCGCCGTGAGAGAGACTTGTGCTTTTGTCTTGGCTTTTTACCTGCGTGTGTGTGTGTGTGTGTGTGTGTGGGTTGTTTCGGTGTGTGTGGCTTTAAGCCCTTTTCTCTGTACTCCAAACAAGCTGTTTGACAGCTTGAGGATGTGCGCTGTGACCTTCAACACGCCAGCCGAGGTGTTTGTGTGAATGTCTCTTAGTGCTCTAATGCTCCTTAAACATCTCTCTCTATATACTATATACGTTACTGTGAGAGTGTGTGAGTGTGTGTGTTTCAGTCCTACTACAGCGAGTCGCTGGTCTCCAGGCCCAGCCTGGTCATGTCGGAGTGAGAAGGATCATTGTCCTCGTCCTCTTCGTCATCTTCATCATCATCATCCTCGCTGTGACCTCCCATCATGACCTGCTGCATGGCCAGCGTAGCTCCATCTGATGACAGCGTCTGTAGTCCATCCTCACCCACACCGACTGTAACTGTGGTACCTGAGAATGACAACCATATCATTCAAATATATACCGTATATTCACATATAAACAAACCTCATTGGTTCTTGCTGAAGCTCAAACATGCTGCGTAACACGAGAATGAACCTCATTGGTTCTTGCTGAAGCTCAAACGTGCTGCGTAACACGAGAATGAACCTCATTGGTTCTTGCTGAAGCTCAACGTGCTGCGTAACACGAGAATGAACCTCATTGGTTCTTGCTGAAGCTCAAACGTGCTGCGTAACACGAGAATGAACCTCATTGGTTCTTGCTGAAGCTCAAAGTGCTGCGTAACACACAAGAATGAACCTCATTGGTTCTTGCTGAAGCTCAAACGTGCTGCGTAACACAAGAATGAACCTCATTGGTTCTTGCTGAAGCTCAAACGTGCTGCATAACACAAGAATGAACCTCATTGGTTCTTGCTGAAGCTCAAAGTGCTGCGTAACACACAAGAATGAACCTCATTGGTTCTTGCTGAAGCTCAAACGTGCTGCGTAACACAAGAATGAACCTCATTGGTTCTTGCTGAAGCTCAAACGTGCTGCATAACACGAGAATGAACCTCATTGGTTCTTGCTGAAGCTCAAACGTGCTGCGTAACACAAGAATGAACCTCATTGGTTCTTGCTGAAGCTCAAACGTGCTGCATAACACGAGATGAACCTCATTGATTCTTGCTGAAGCTCAAACGTGCTGCGTAACACGAGAATGAACCTCATTGGTTCTTGCTGAAGCTCAAACGTGCTGCGTAACACGAGAATGAACCTCATTGGTCTTGCTGAAGCTCAAACGTGCTGCATAACACGAGATGAACCTCATTGATTCTTGCTGAAGCTCAACGTGCTGCATAACACGAGATGAACCTCATTGATTCTTGCTGAAGCTCAAACGTGCTGCGTAACACGAGAATGAACCTCATTGGTCTTGCTGAAGCTCAAACGTGCTGCGTAACACGAGAATGAACCTCATTGGTTCTTGCTGAAGCTCAAAGTGCTGCGTAACACGAGAATGAACCTCATTGGTTCTTGCTGAAGCTCAAAGTGCTGCGTAACACAAGAATGAACCTCATTGGTTCTCACACATAAAGCGAACATGCTTGATCTTCCATTTACAACTGATGTGTGCATAGATGACTGTTTATATGTGAATAAAAGCCTAAATTCAATCTGTTCATCATATAAAGCGATCGAGTCTCTTCAGAAAATTCGGACTAAACTGCTCGATTCATATGGATTCGTTTTACGATCTCTTTATGAACTTTTTAAAGCGTCAAAGTGGTAGTTGCGTAGCTGTTAATGGAGGGACAGAAATCTCTCAGATTCCATTAATATATCTTTATTTGTGTTCTGAAGATGAACGAAAGTCTTGGGTTTGGAACGACATGAGGGTGAGTAAATGATGACAGCATTTCTATTTTTAATGAATTAACCCTTTAACGGTGTGAGTTGTGCAAAAGAAATCACCCCTCTTACAACTTAAAACGTACCCCTGCGCCCTTAAACTAAGTAATACTCTGTGCAATTTTAATCTATGATGTCTAAAGCGCCGTACCGTCTTCCATGGTGACCTGTTGCTGGGTAACAGAGGAGGCGAGGGAGTTGGGCCAGAAGCGTTGTAGGGGTCGTGTCTGGGGCGTCTTCTTTTTGCTCTTGGGTGTGTCTGAGGAGCTGGCGTCCAGCATAGGCTGAAGGATCCGTCGTCGAGCGTTAATAAACCTGGATACATTGAGCCAATCAGAGGAGATCCAGATGACTACCCTGACCCTACATATGTATACAGTGTGATAACTCACCAGTTGTTAACCTGCAGCAGTGTGAGGTTGGTCTGCAGGGCAATCTGTTTCTTCTCATCTTCTGTAGGATATGGGTGCTGGGAGGGACAGAAATAAAATGGTCTTGCACTTTCTCTCTATTGGATAGTGTCTGTATTTTTACACTCTTTAAATGTTAACTTAATCTTTCTCCACTTCATCTGAACAATGTCTCTCTGTGGGCCGCCCATCTAAACAGAAGCCTGACAGAAAAGCTGCCCGCCAGGCTCTTCAGTGATCAGTGCAGCGTCTCCAGAAGCTCAGTCATATGAGCAGCTGACATTTGTGAGAGTGTGAATGTACGTGTGTGTCTGCTTCACGAGCCAGTCATCCACACCTACCGGCTCACTTAATTTATCTATACATTTAAAAAAAGCTCACTGCAGTTCTTACGAACAAAATCAACTTCAAGCAGTCAGAACATTTTTTTCTCAGCTTGAGCAGCTCTGTGGTCTGATAATGTGAAGTTTTCATTATATATAAGCAGATTCAGTGAACAGCACAACAATTAAAATTTGTTTTCAGTTATCTTAAGAAATTAAATAAAAAGATTATGAAATTAAAATAATTAAATTATTCATAAAGAACAAAAGTTTTTAGATAAAAAAAAATCAGCACGAGTCTGGGTAAATTGAGAATCACGATTTTCTTGTTTAGAATATAGGTTCTCTCACAATTCTGAATAGACAACTAAACAAAACAGTTTTTTATTTTTTATTAATTTGAATTAATTATTTAAAATGGTTTGAATGAATGATTCAATGACTCGTTCATAAAGACTTCACTTGTTTCATTACTGGATGAATCTGCGTTTTTGAGTGAATCTCTTGAAAGAATTATTCAATGACAAATATATTCTTAACAGTCACTTGTCGCCACCTACTGGTGTAAACACGATGTAATAACGATTACGAGATAACGATTAATCATTCAGCTCTAATAGTGTTTAATATACACTAGCGTTCAAATGTTTGGGGTCAGGCACTTGATTTTACTGCTTGATCAGATTGTGAATAATTGTCTTGATACTGCAGGGTTTTAAAAAAATAAGAGGATTTGATGACTGTGTGAATAGTGAAAAATCATCTGTGATCGATCACTCTTTCTGTGAATAGGCTATTAGACTGGCCCAACACTATAAAACTGTGAAGGACAGAAGTATCTGACTTACACCGATGTGCTGGAAGAGCCAAGAACGCATGACGTTGGTGGCGTGTTTGGGCAGGATGCCTCTCTTGGCCTTAGACGAGCTGTCCTCCTGACTGAAAAAGCTCAGATCCTGGTTCAGCTGCAACTGAAGCTGTGGGCAAACCAACTCAGCTGTCAAGAGTGTGTGCATGTGTGCTAATGCCATCCATAATGTAATAGATTATGAAGCTGTGCTGTTAAATAGTTGGATAAGCACATATTGAGCCAATCAAAGAAACTTTTAATACTGGAATAAACTGCATGACATGAGTGTGTTTGGTGACGATCTCTCACCTGTGAGTTCTGGATGCGTATTGTTCCAGGTGACAGAGTCTGTGTGACCACCTGTCCCTGTGGAGTAACAACTGTAACGGGCTGATATACTGTACCACCTGGACAGAACAAACACACGCTCACAGAGTCAATATACCACGAAAGAAAACAGACTAAGAAAGAAATCAAGAAAAAAAATGGAATAAAACATTCAAGTAATTAATTTATTTACAAAGATACAAAGTGTTTAATATACATTAGCATTCGAAGGTTTAGGCTCATTAAGAATAGTTGGTTACACTTTATTTTAAGGTTTCCGTGTTACAGTGTAATTATACATTTAAGTACTGAGTAATAATAATTAACTACATACATGTACTTATTATAGGGTTAGATTAGGGCATGGTTTAGGGTTAGTTGCATGTAATTTTGCATAATTTATAGTAATTACTATAGTAACTACACTGTGCATAGTGCACTGTAAAATAAAGTTCCCAAATAGTTTTTTTTTCTGAAATAAATCAATTCTTTTATTCAGCAAGGACATATTAAATTGATCAAAAGTGGTAGTAAAAATCCATTTATTACAAAACAATTATAATCAACATTTTTAAATGCGTAGTTTTATATATCTCCATTCTTTTTTAATTTGATTATGCTGTTTGCAATGCTTTATGGGATTGTAGTTCTTTCCCTCACTAAAGCCTTGTACCGATTTTCAAAAACTTTTTTGTTTCAAAGTTTTTAATGTAATGATTCACCTCGTAGCTGATGTAGGCTTTGTTCATGGCTTATAATGCTTTAATGAAGAAAAAAAAACTATGGGAGAAATGAATGGAAAAAATACTTCCGGAACCAGCGCCGCTATGGCTGCTTCAGTAATACAGCACTATATTACTTCCTCTACCCCAATACAAGAGAGCTTATCCATTACATGTAAGCTATTAGTTGCACTGTATTCATCATTGAAGTGAACATAAATGCTGTTTGCAACCTGTTTTACTTTCATAATGTAATGGGATCTTCAGTGCGTACAAATTTTGACATGGCAAATGTGAGACCTAGGAAGAAATCAGACAAAGAAAGAAACACGGCAGAGTAAAACAATCAACAAACCTGTTACAACCTGTGTGGGGTTTACAGTTGTGACAGTAACGTTGCCCTGTTGTAAAGCCGACGCTGGTACTACAATACCTTGTGAACTCATGGCTCCAGTGAACGAGCTCAGCGGCTGCGAGGAGAACATGTGCACAACAGTTATTTTCTGAGCGAAGATGGAGACAGATTTCTAGTGTCTCTGAATGTACCTGTGTCTGTGTTGGCGAGTAGGGACTTCCTGGCTCTCCACTGAGCAGAGTCTCACTGTTCATCTTGGTCTTGAGGCAGGCGATGTAGCGGCTGCAGAAATCTTTACACAGGTCATTTACCTTCTCCAGCTCCAGCAGGTGAATCCGTAACACCTGGATGGCCTTCACCATCTGAGCCCAGTGAAAACGTACAGTACATTTAACAAGCGTTCAGATAATGGCTCTATTTTCATTTCTTCACCAATCATGTAGATCCCAATGGACTCTAATGAGTGTGTGAAAATGATTCAATTAGCACAAATATTTATAATAATGTTTTTCAAGAGGCCAATAACTATTTTAATGTTATGGTAGAAATTAAAAGTTTATATCATTTTGTCAAAATAAAAAAGCCCTAAAAACGAAATCCTGTCCTTTTAAATGCTACATTTAGACTTCACATCATAAATGTACAGAATGAAAAATGGAAATACATTTTGAGATTTAAGTGTTATTAAATTCACAATGTTTTGAAATATTAACTTAAAGTGAGTGTTAGTTGACGGCAAAAGTAATCAATATGTAGAAAAAGTGGAAATAAACATTAAATATCCAATACTGAATGCTATCGATAAATAAACAAAATGATTAATATTGCCCTGAATATGCATCCCTAAATATACACTACCATTGAAAAGTTATGGGTCAGTATGTTTCATTTAAGAAATGAATACTTTTATTCAGCAAGGATGCATTAAATTTATCAAAAGTGACAGTAAATTTCATATAAATGCTGTCCTTTTGAATTCTCCATTCATCAAAGAATCCTGGGGGGGGTATAAATGTATAAATGATAATAATATGAAATGCATATTATAATGATTTCTGAAGGACCATGTGACACTGGAGACTGGAGTAATGATGCTGAAAACTCAGATTTTATAATATATATAAATGAGAAACAGTTATATTATATTGAAATAATACTGATACAAAAACCTGCTTGAATAATTGTTCAGAACTACAGTTTAATGCCAAGGTGCATCTTACCAGATTGTCCAAATCGGGGTCCTCACTGAAGAACGCCTTGCCTTCTTTCTCCTGGTTTCGCACAAAGTTCTCGATATCCACATCGAAACTGGCAGAGGTCACGCACTCCGAGCTCTGAGTGGATTGCTCGCATTTCTCAAAGAGCAGTGCCAACAGGGGGAACAAGGGGTGTCTGACAGTCAACAAACACATCGCTCTTTTAAACCCAAATACATATCCAAGAGCAATTTTAAAAAACAAGCCACAAGAAAAACAGGAAGTTACCTGTAAATGGCCGTCTTGTAGACCTCCATAGGAGATTGTGGCTCAGACGGTGCTGAGCTGCTCTCCTCTCCCTCTCTCTCCTCCTCCTCCTCTTCTTCCTCCAACCTCTCCTCCACTTGTCCCGCCGCCTGCTCTCCCACTTGCATCTGCATGGGACAGAGGAGGAGGGGGGGGTTTGCATAGAGAATGAATGTGTGAGGTATGTGGAAGTTAGCAATGTCAGCTGGCATGTCTGCGGGCGGTAACGTCCGTGTGTGGGCTCAGGCTTCTCTGAGAAACACAGTCTCTCTGTCACAGAGCAGACCCCAGAGCCGGTGAGACCCTGGGGGTCGACATGGGGTTTCAAATCACGTAAGAAAAACTCGTTTTTAACAAAGGCGCTTCTCTCTCAAATCTCAGACTACTCTATCTTTGTCTGTCAGATTTAGAAATGTTTCACAGATTTAACGGAATGGTTTTTCACATTAGTTTCAGGCCGTTCAGCAGAAAAAGAGAGGACATAGAAAACTACCTTGAGTGACTGTTTGACTTAACATGCAAGATATCCAGATAAGGGTTATTATAGGTAACTAAAAGCATAAACATTTCTGTTACTTGAAATAAAATAAAAGTTAACTGAAATAAAGTAAAATATAAAACAAAATATTTTATTGAACTATTTGTAAAGGCAACATTTCTCTTGATGTACTAAAATAACTAAAAAACATATTTTATATATATATATATATAACTATTTAAAATTACAAAAACAACTAAATCACTAAAACTAAAATGGAAAATATTAATTTGGAAAATATTAATAAAAACTATAATAGAATCTCAATGATACTAAAATAACACTGATCCAGATATCTTGGATAATTATAATGCAATAATCCATTCATATATTACAATTATAATATATTATACACAGTGTTGGTTTCTTTTCTCATTTGTACAGTTTTTTTTCTTTGTAAATCATAGTTGGACAGACCCACATGATTGAGTGCATGTGATGGAGAGCAACAATAGTGTTGATTGAAAAGGGGGAGATGTTAAAAATATTTAACGACTGCTGGAAAATCTCGGGTTAGTCTCGAGTCTCTCTATCTCTCCATCCGATACCGCAGAGGTCAGACTTCCAAGAATTCACAAGGCATCAATCTCAAGAGTGTGATACGTTAGACTTGCATGTTTACAAAACGCTTATTGATTTTTTTAAATTGCAATATAAAGATGGTTATCACTTTTTTTAAAGAAATAGTTCACCCAAAAATTAAAATTATCCCATAATTGACTCACCCTCAAGCCATTCTAGGTGTATATGACTTTCCTCTTTCAGCCGAATACAATAAGAGTTTTATTAAAGCTGCAGTCCGTAGCTTTTTTGGGTTAAAAATTATCCAAAATAAATTTTTGAGCAAGTACATAACCAGCCGGTGTTCAAAACTATCTGCTTGCCTTAGCTCGATTCAAAACGGTAAGCTTGTAATAATGTTTTTAATTCCAGTGGTACTGGTGGATTTCCGCGGGAAATTCGAGCATGTCTTTGCGTCATTACGTCACATCTGTACACATAAAGAAGGAGTCTCGGCTAGTAGGCTATGAGTGTGAGGATGTTGGAGGTGGAGATTTATAACCTTTTCTCACAGCACTTGATATAATAAAATTGATCAATTTGATGGCGGATCCAGAAAGGTTCAAACGACACCAGTGACAACTGGAGATATCCAGTTGTAATCCATAAAAGTAATCCAAAAAAGTAATCCATACGACTCCAGTGGGTTAATAAAGGCCTTCTGAATTTTTAGAACATTTATTAACCCACTGGAGTCGTATGGATTACTTTTATGATGGATGGATGCGCTTTTTGGAGCTTCAAAAAATCAAGCACTTTTCAATGCCATTACAAAGCCGGTAAAAGCCAGGATATTATTTAATATAAATCTGATTGTGTTCGGCTGAAAGAAGAAAGTCATATACACCTAGGATGGCTTCAGGGTGAGTAAATTTTGGGATAATTTCAGTGGTGGAAAGTAACTAATTACAAATACTTTCGTTACAGTACTTGAGTAGATTTTTTCTACTTTCTTGAGTATAATTAAATTGTGGTACTTTTACTTTTACTTGAGTAGAATTAAAATAAAGTATTCAACTTCGCTACATTTATTTTTCACCAAAAGTACAGAGTACTTTGACAAAGGTGCCGACGGAGCAACAGAGCGAGCTTACATTTCACAAACACTTTTCAAAAGAGTGTGTGAGCGAATGCGTGAGTGAGCGTGTGTGAGTGAGTGAGAGAGAGAGAGTGTGTGTGTGTGTGTGCGTACGGTGGAGGCTGAGCCCTCAGCCCTGCGCTTCAGCCAATAACAAACAGTTCTGAAGCGCTTCAGCCAATAACAGACAGGTCTGACTCGGGTGCAAAACCAATCAAAACTTCCAGTTCAGCTAGGGGGGCGGGGCGTTCAAACCGCGCTTTGACATTCAATCACTAGCGCTCTCATGTTTAGAATCTGTATCGCTAACGTTTCAATATTTTATTGAATGTAAGTGAGCTATGCTCATTTTCTGATTTTAATTATGGCAACTCCTGCAATGGGTCATCCCATTGATATTACCAGAGCATTGAGCAGTTGAAGTAAATAAAAAACTCGGCTCATAACATGGACACCGTTATTGCTTGGACGGAGCAAGAACAATGTAAGTGTCTTGAAAACATTAACACAGTTCAGCTGAAAGGTAAAGCTCGCCATCTTTAACAATACAGTTAAACTAAATGTACGAAGCAAACTTTGTACAAAGCTGAAAAACCCTCAACAACAGTGAAATAAGATCGCATGATTTGTCTGTCAATCAGATGCATGTAAAAGCAATAGTAGGCTCCCGGCACATTTTCGGTAGAACGAAAAAAAGAGCATTTAATTTAACGTTAACCATACCCCACTTATTTATTTATTTATTTTATTTTTTTACTGGCACTTTTTTATTCATACTACATCTCTCTTTTTTATCGGACCTTTCACTTAACCTTCTTTGCTTTCAATTATGAAATTATTCAAATAAAAACATTCAAATGATCTTACCTGGACTTTTAAAGATTAGTAATAAAACATTTTCTCTTGACAACAGGGAAAGCTATATGTTTGCTTAGCATACCGTCAAAAACTGCAATTTATGAGTTTAATATCATGCTATGCTTCAAAAATCAAAATTACTTGAAATTACTTCTGTGGTTTCATGTGTGAGAATATATTATTTTATTAAATTCTATAATACAGGCTATGTTGATTAGCATTGCATTAATGGGTTAGTTCACCCAAAAATGAAAATTAACCCATGATTTACTCACACATAATTAATATAAATGTCCTGGCTCCTCCAAGTTTTATGATGGCAGTGAATGGCTGGAAAAAAATTAAAACCCAAAAAAGTGCATCCATTCATGATAAAAAAAAAAAAATACTCCACATTGCTCCAGTCGGTCAATAAAGGCCTTCTGAACCGAAGCCATGGGTTTTTGAAAATTACCCATATTTATAACTTTATATTCTAAAATAACTAGCTTCCCCCAGTCGATCGTACACATAAGCAAATTGACTTGCGCCACAAGAGTAACCTGTGACACATGTATGATGTAGAATGTAGGAGTATCGTAAGCTTTGACGCCTCTCGTGGTTTAAACAAATAGGGCTGTGCAACAAACTGAAGCTCTTTTATAATATATATACGTTGTGCGTCGAGTCAGGGGTTAGTCTTCCACCGTAAATCGATGCGTATGGTCGGTCGTCTGGCTGAAGATTGATTTATTTTTAGATTATAAAGTTATAAATATGGGTATTTTCCTTACACAAACACATGGCTTCCCTTCAGAAGGCCTTTATTAACCCCCTGGAGTAAAAGTGGAGCACTTTTATCATGGATGGGTGCACTTTTTTGGGCTTCAAATTTTCTCTAGCCATTCACTGCCATTATAAAGCTTGGAAGAGCCAGGACGTTTTTTAATATAACTCAGACTGTATTCATCTGAAAGAATAATGTCATATACACCTAGGATGGCTTGAGGGTGAATAAATCAGGGGCTAATTTTCCTTTTTTGGTGAACTATCCCTTTAAAGACATACATCATTCTTATGAAAATACCTAAGATATCGCTATCATGTGTTTGTCTTCATGTTTCTTAAGTCAAATGTCTCGATTTGCATGTTATTATATCCATATTGGCATTTCCTGAAACTTATTGGCATAAGTGAATCATTCTATGAATCTCACTTGTGGACTTTCTGCGCGAGGTATGAATCAGTGTGTACTGGGCTTCCAGTATGAATGAAACAGAATTGACATGAGAGTGTTTAGCGCTCCATATCGCTATCATCTCCCCATTTTGGGTAAAAATAGAAAAATAATACTAAAGTACTTTGTAACGTAGTTACTTGAGTAGTTTTTAAGCAAACTACTTATTTACTCTTACTTGAGTCATATTATTTTTCAGTACTTCTACTTGTACTCAAGTAAATTATTACTTAAGTAGCAATACTTTTACTTAAGTACAATTATTTAGTACTCTTTCCACCACTGGATAATTTTTGGGTGAACTATTCCTTTTAAAAGGTCAATTAAACACATTCACACAAAACAAAAACAGTGTTCCATTGGCTGTTTAATACTAGCTCTTTGGCAACACAAACCTGTTCAGCCTCTTGGTAATCCTCCATGGACACTGATGGGGATGTCATCATAGTTACTGTTGCCGTGGACAATGCTTGGGCATTCTATAAAGCTGATCTTCAGCACCACTAAACTGCCACAACAAAGAGAAACACTTATGTGGAAGAACTACCAAACAGCATTAAAACCTGCCACTCTTTACTATATAGTGGAAAATGAGTAATATGCAACTATAAGCATCGAATATGATCTTATCTGTAGGTGTATAACACATAATTGTATTAATTTGATAAAACTTTTGATTTAATTTATTGCATTAGGGCCATTTAGTGTTTTACTGATGGCCGTTATAAACGGCCTACCAACATGCACACTTATATATATATATATATATATATATACACACACACACATATTTATAAATACATATACACACATACATTATATATATGTGTACGCAAATATATATTATTATATACACAAACTTGTATGCAAGGAGCGATTAATCGATTTGACAGCACTAATATATATATATATATATATATTAGCTGCATGCGCTATGAATAAAAAAGTTTATACGCTGCATATAAGTGACAAAACATAAAGTATTGTTTTATTTATAGAATAACATTCATGTGCTTCAAAACAAACGTATGCTGAATTGGATAAACATCTGCAGTGGTCTTTGCGATCGGACGAATACAAATTCGAGATATAAATAGTAACATCGTTAAACGTATCACTGCAATACGACTTCAATGCGTGATTCACTTTGAGCTGAACTGAGAACATCTAACGTTATATTTTAAAACATCGATTCTCTTATAACGTTCGGGGGCGATTAATTTCTCGTAATGTGGTCTTATATATCTTCGTCTTTTTCTTCAGCCACAGATGACTGCATCTCATTCTCTATATTACTGTAGGCGCCATGTTTGTAACGTTACTGAGCCTCTGCTCAGGTTCAAACCCATTGCCTATATGTTTATATAGATGTTTTACTCGAAGCGCTCTATTCGTCCATAAGAACCGCTGGCGCAACCAATATACAATTATAGTACGCAACCTACGTCATAACGAAAAACATCAGCCTTCTTGAGTTTTCGCTGACTTATAAAATTATCGTCGCTGTCTCTTTAAATATAATAAAAAGCCTGCCCATAATCGCCTATCAATCAATCTAAGGGACATCGGGCTATCCCTCCCCACCAGTGCAGCCGCCATTCGCACTTCTACAAAAGATCATAAAAAAAGAGCTGGGCCTTGACTGTGTCTCGAGCCAGAAATTCTCCCTCGAAACCGCCGTCCAAACATCTGATTTCAGGCTCAAACCATACTGACCGCGCGCCTCCCGCGGAAGCTCGATCTTATGTGCCGAGTGCATTTTTAGTGTGTGGCCCAGATCGCCTGATTGATAGGGAGTCGGAAAAGAAGATTTTGAGTGACAGCTTACCTTAGTGCCAATCTTCGTCACAATGACAAGCGGCTGCAGCAATCGGGACCCGCAGTTCTTCCATGTCGTCACAGCGTAACGGCACGCAGGCAACTTTGCTCATGAATATTAATGAGGTGGGAGGAGACATTAACGGTTTAGGGAAAAGTGCTCGCCCCCTGGAGACTTCTGTGGGGACAATGCAACATGCAGGCTATATGATAAAATATAGATTTTGCTCGGTGCTTGGTCATTTTAAATGACATTTTATTTTAAATGAAGCACAGTCTGAAAATGTCACAGATCAAACAACTTTATTTATTTTGCGTCTCCGTTTTTTGTTTTTTTTTACTGTACAGTTCTGTAACAGCAAATAAGTTGCCTATTTATGATGCCATTCACATACTAGTGCCTTTTAAAATATATCATGAATGATATATTTCTATGGAAATGCCATGCTGTGCTTTTCATTTTGAGTTGCTTTCATCCAGTACAGGCTCTGGAAAAAAAACAAATATATATATATATATATATATATATATATATATATATATATATATAAACAGTTTCTGGGATCATCTGATCTTTAATATTCATTCTAAATACACAAAGGCAAAAATATACCCACCAGAGAACTTAAATTCTGGGAACTTGCTTAAGTCTCCACCCCCATAGAGTCTCTGGAGTTTGGCTAGTTCTTCATTGAAAACTTTCTCATATTCTGGTCCAGCATCTACAAGGCCACCAGAGGCTCTGTATGGACAACACAAACCAGGTTTAATGTGGAAAATGAGTTATTCAAAATAAATATGTGAGAAGTTATATATAGCCTATGGAATGAATGGATTGTTTTTCATAATTTGATTTATGGGAAGTTTTTCATACTGGCTTTTTGTGGAGTATTCCCGTATCTTGTCGAGAAAGAGTCTCTTTACTGGATCAAGCTGTGCTGCAGATGAGAGAGAAATCACTGTTATTTGTTTCTCATGAACATCCAATAATTCTAAAATACCAATTTTAGCCAGAATGCTTTAACTAAATGTGCTTTCGGTCTTTGATGATAAAATTTAAATTACTGCATTTTATGTTTAAATACAAATATTCATACCTACTAATACATTTTTATCACAATAAAAGCATTTGCATTATGAAAGAAAAAAGATGCATAATAAATGAGAGATCAGTCCACCCTCTTGTGGTAAAGATCAGAATAGCTCAAAAGAAAACAAAGCCTCCACAACTTTGTGACTTTACCACAGAGAAAACTATGCTGATTCAATACATACATCAATGTAAGCAAATATTTGTGTTATGGGAAAATGTTTATGGACAGCTTTATACACATAAATTGTCACTTCATTGTTGCAGCAGGTCAGTTCTGATAATAACAAATGCATGATATGCATCAAGCACACATTAAATACAAAAATAAAAGATTTTAAGCTAATGAGTGTGTGTTGCACTATAAAATCTAAAAGGCAAAGTGTTGCGAGTAAATGTATTTCAACAATGAATTGCATAAAATTATGCATTTATAAAAAAATGTCATCTGTCTACAGAGCTTGAGAATCTTAACTTTATGATAATATAACATTCGCACAAAGTTTGAGTGCTTTCCCACAAAATAACTGCCAAAAATGGTGAGGTTGCATAAAAAACTAAATATTCCCTTTTATGTGGAAAACAATGCAGGAAGGATGACATACCCTCAGGCAACTCTTCAAATGTTTCTTTCAGCACATCTTCCTCTAAAACGTCAGTTTGTGCTAGAATTGGGTCCTTCAGATTGATGGAGCTTTGAGCATCACCAGACTTTTCTGACTTCTTACATAGAGAGGCAGATATGGTCTCAACAACAGGAAGATCCTCAGTGGATTTAAATAAAGAAACTTCTGGGATGATGGGGTCTGAGACTGGAACGGCTCCTTCATGACAAACTTCTCGAAGGGTTGGAACTTCACCACAGGAAACTGCCGAAGCGCCAGCACTGGAAACATCCATCACGTACTCCGCTGCGGCAGCTGGAAATGAGCCAGCTGCCTGACTGATGATCTCTTGGCTAGAAGGTGTTTTGTCTGCACTGCCATTTGAAGACCAGTTGGAAGCTATAAAGTCTTGAGATTGAGTAAACTGAGGTTGTGAAGAAGAGTACTGTGCTTGAGTAATGTTGACAAATGTTGATGCATTGGTCACTGTAACAACTTCTGAATCAGAAAATGACTCTTCTAGAAGATGACCATCCTCTTGCGCAGATGAAACTTCAGGAGTTGCCATAGCTTCGGAGGTCACCATAACTTCAGACATATAAACTATTTCATCACTAACAACAGCTACTTCTGGTGTAAGTATTTTAGAGGCAGACGCAGCATCCTCAGAAGATGGAATGACTCCTTTGGTGTTTGTTGAAGACAGCTCTGAAACTCGACTGATATTTGTCGTCATATCTTCTTGAGTTGAAGGCTCTTGTGGAGCATTACTAGAGGGCGACTCCACACCTGAATCAACAGCTTTGGGCGCTGCATCTTTTGCATTTGAAATTTCAGTGTATGACTTATTATGTAGACCTCCCATGGCCATTTGGTCAACACATTTTGAATATGCAAAATCCACAGCTGAATCTAATAAGGCAGTGGCAGGTGCAGATTCACAGAAATAAGTTCTGCCCGCTGCTACAGGCAGTTTGGAGGCCATATTCAGAGAAGAACCTGTAACTGCTTCTACATCTACAATGCACTGAACAGGTTTGGTGTCCACAGGAGTAGCAGATTCTGAAGAACCTTCCACATTAACTTTAGCTGGAAGGGTGCAGGTAGAAGTTTGAACTTTAGCATTGGAAACGATGGTTGCTTTGGTATCACTCTGGTCATTCAATTGATTTGGTGTAGCCGGTTTGGTTGTACTTGTAGCAGCTTTCAATGCAGCAGCAGAGATCACTGCTTGTTTCCTCTCTTTGGCCTCTTTGGTCTTTTGCTGCAGTAATCTGGCAATATCAATTATAGTTTTTGGTTTCGCTTTCTCTAGGGTAAAAATAACATTGTATTAATGTATATAACAGAAGCAAGAAAAAACACTCGTATAACTTGATCCCCTGAATTCTGTGCACAAAGCAACTGTGTGATTTTGCCAAGTAAGACATGTTCTTAGACAACATTCCTGTCCGAAAATTTTGATCCCTACCCTAACCCTATCCATAACTGGTCCCTGAAATCAGAGGGAAATATATAGGGGAATAACTCTGATGTAGAAACACCTAAGCTTGGCTGTAAGCCTAAACTTGATATAAACTGTAAACTTGTCCCTCAAATCTGATTGGTTGATTGGAATGTTGTTCCAGGATCAACAAAGATGCTGATCCAGCAACACGTTGTACTTAGTAAAATCTTAAATCTTTTTAATGGAATATTGCAGTATTAATTATAAATGATTTATCTGTGCAATTTTAAATTTTTATGTGCCCTTGTTTTCTTTAATCAAAATAACCTCACCTTACACTTGCAGTGACATCTCTTCTCATGTCATGCTGATTTTTAAAATAAAGTTTTGGGTTCTCCAAAGAACCTTCCAGTGAAAAGTTCTTAAAACAACCACATTTTTCTTAGTGTGAAGAACATTTTAATAATCTGAAGAACCTTTTTCCAGTATAAAGTTACTTTTGTGCAATGAAAAGGATCCATGGATTTTAAAAGTTCTTCGTGGGATCAATGAAATATTTATTAATATTCCCGAAAAAATCTAAAAGTCAAACAAGTGCAATAAAACTCATGATAACTTACTTATACTTGTATATCTGACAGGCTTCTTGACATTATTTGCTTTGGTGCAGAGCGGCGTCAATAGAGGAACTTTCCAACCAGAATCGTCCAACCATAGGAACTGAATTAAAGACACACAAAGTCATATAATTTGCAGCATAGTTTTCCTCAATTTTTACATTAGCTGATATTTGAACATATGTTATAATATATTTGTAGAGATTTGTGCAAAGCTGTACAAATTCTTGTATGAGAGGTTTCAGCACTTTCCACAAATTTAAGATTTTTTTTGGTTACAATTATACTTATAAAACCAAAAGATAACTTATTTCTGAATACTTAATTATTTGCCATGCTGCCAATCAAAATGATAGGTGTCACAATTGTATGGGTTTTATTACATTTTTGTTAATAATTAAAATATTATTATTATTTACAATGGATGACATAGCAGTTCAACAGTTTATGGAAAACATTTAATACTTTGCTTCTTTACTAATTTGAAAAACATGGTAGGCATCTTTATACAGCTTTATACAGTTAAGGCTGCCCTGTGCCTGCTCAAAATTCTGTGTAAAGACGCAATGCAGCATAAAAAACAGAATAAATTATGCCTGCTCTGACCCACCTATAACAATATGCAGTTAAATGTTGTGTATATGCCACCTCTGAGCAGCATTAAACAGTCTGTGTAAAGACACCTAATTGCCACTTCAGAAGCGCTTCTGTGCCACCTTTGCAGTGTAAATTTGCCAATGCCATATAGTTTTGGTAAGCGCCTGTTTTGATACCGTTCAACTTTAGTGACAGTAATGAACATGTACCTTCAAAACCCTCAAACGCCGAACTCTCTGGAAGGACATAATTGCGAACATTCCTGAGAAGTCAACACTTGATGGCTCCTTTTAAGGCGGAGAGAAACAGTTAGCTACAGAATTAAGACAGTGAACGTGCAATTTGCAAGGCAAAATACTCGAGTTTTCTCTAACCAAGAGTATAAAGCAGTACGAAACATTGCCCTTGTGTTAACCCAGTGTTTTTACCCTTTCAGCGCTTTGGTGTTGCTCTCTTTCGACTCTTCGACAGTGTTTTTCATAGACACCGCTTGTTTACGTGTCCATCGGAAATCAGGACAAGCCGTTCAACGGGATTAAAATGGAATTAAGGCTCTCATTTAACAACGGCTGAACATACCATACAAGCAGGATTAGTGTTCCATAAGGACAAAAAATATATATAGTATACATAAACTGAATCAAGTTGTTGTTCAAAAGAAGTTGCGTAATCAGACTGACACGCCCCCACATGCTGCGCGTGCCAGTGTGAAGCAGTTTTCTTTTCTCCGTTCTTCTCACGATGTAAAAAATTGTCAGACAAAATAGACCTTACAAAAAAGCAAAATACTTTGATATATGGGAGCTGACTTCGAATTTTCAAAGAAATCCATTGTATTATTTTTTACTAAACATGCACGCTCGTTTTGATAGTGTAGTAAACACTGTATGCAACGAACTACGTGTACCACTACATAACAATAATTTGAACGACAATACCTTGGTCCAATTGAGTTTTATTTTCAACATTAAGACAACACACTGCTTCTACATTGATAACAATACGCTGTCATCAACATATTTACTTCTCATTTTGTAATATATTATACTCCATTCAAAGTTTTAAACATAGACACATATATTACTGTTCAATCAATGGGACTTCATTAAAAAATAATGAAGCTGTGGGCAAATCTTCTGGTCTGAAATGTACAGTGTGCGTGATAAGAGATGAGGGAAGGTCAGGAGAACAAGAGAAGAGAGGACAGCGGATAAAAGGAAAATATGTCTGACCATGACCCCTTGCATTGTCTAAAACATACTTCTGGATGAGGTTTGGGAAAGTGACCCAGCAGAAAGCATTCAAAGCACTACAAGTCACTCGTTCTCACATATACGCACATACACACACATAGAAAAACCGAGTGGAATAACTTGCTGGCCCCACAATAGCTGTTTTCCTTGATCACTCTGGCATCTCACTAGCACAGCAGTGGAATATTAATGCGTATACTGCATCTAGACAGGAAAACACACATTCACACACACACACAAATTAAAACAAAACAGATCCCTGTTACAGTCCAAAAGGAAACAGCACTTTTCTCAGGCTCAGTAGTGTGATAATTGAGGGTGAACAAATAAGAACCTCACAAAAAAGAAGATGTAAGATGTAAAGAGGGCTCTTTCTGGAGAACTGAAGATATTTGCAGCCGATATGAGTTATGATTGATCCCTTTGCTCTCTGGTTCATGCACGATTGTTTCAACATCATTTCTACATGCTGCAACCTTTTCAAAGTTTTAGCACTATATTCCTTTTTTCCTTTTTCAAATAAACAACAAAAAAGCAAGTATGAACACAATTAAAATATGAACTGATATCTCGCATTTTTACAAATATGACAGTACTTACAGTGTTGATCACTAATGCCTAACAACAGCACAAGAATAATATATATATAAAAAAAAATCAACATACATCAATCAAAAACAAACTCTGATCTCATTAGTAATGCAGTTTCAAACTTAAATACAGTACTATTAAATAGTTAACTTTGTGATTTACCACAATAAAACTAAGAACGTCAGGGGAGAACTGAAGAAAATCTGGCTGAATTATTGCTAAAATCAAAACTCATGCAGCCACCACATATTTTCACCGGTTATATTAGTCGTTCAGCGATATTTGACACGTTAGGTTATTTTACGAGGAAATGCCCCTTGAGACCTGCTATGATATTTCTGTGAGGCCTCTGAGATGTCCCATTCTCAAAAACATGAAAATAAATAAAAGTTACAAAACAAAAGATACAGAAAAACACACATAATTTCCAAAATAGTCTTTCCATGGAGCATTTGTGGCTGTTTCTTCTCGAGACTTGCTGCAAATTTTCCTGAAGATGCTCACGTTTAATGGACCCTCAAAAACAAACATCTCGAGTACATTCAGTTGTTGAACTGTCACCAGTATCTTTCAGTAAAAATAGATGGAAAATAAAATAAATAAATAAAATAAATGAGTCGGTTGACACTAGAAAGGTTTGCCAACAAAACCTGGTCTAAGTTTTTAGTGTTAATGACTGAAATAACAGAATAAAAGTTGAAAAGGGTGAATCTCACAAAAACATGTCCAGCTCGCCCCAAAATAGTCTGCATTAAGAAGTGAATTTGTTTAAATAATTTCACTTTTTTTGCATTAAGTAAGAATGAGATGATTATTATTATTATTAAGATATTTATGAGACTCACCCATAATGAGATTTTCACTGGAATGGCACATCATTTGTAATAATTCTGTGTATTCTAGAATGAAGACCTCCAAAAATATATAACGTCAAATGGCACTACTGTTCCCGGGTCATTAGAGCGTTAAACAACAACTGTATGCTTGACTCTTTAAGACTTACAGCATCCTGAGACATCCTTCACATCATTACAGAACTGAAATTTCTCCTCTACAGTGCATCCTTCATTTTCACTCACACACTTGACCTGTCTTGAAGCGGTACCTAGGACAATAAAAATCCAATCGGGTTGGTTGGATTGATTAAGACTGTTACAGCATTTTGCAGACTCACAGATGCTTGTGCAAATACACACATTCACACACTGGGATTTATGATGCTGGGTGGAGTGGGATTGTCACATTAGGCTGGTGGGCTTTCACCACGGAGCAGTAGCGGATATGGAATCTGGGGGTCAAATGGTCAGGTCATACAACATGGGTCAGGGTTCGTCAAAGAGCTGAAGGTCCAGTCGCACCACAATCTCTCCCGTAGGGACTTCGTGCAAAAGCAGACGCTTGGTGATGGGGCCCTTCGAGCCCTGGTCCTTCTTGATGTCGGCCAGCCGAATCTCTGTCCTGCCCAAGAAATCTAACAAGACAAGAAATGGAATGGGGCGAAAGATGTAGAGAGAGAAAGAAAAAATGTATGTGGTTATGATTGCACACTACTGTTCAAAAGTACGATTTTCAAACGTTCACCAAAGCTGAATTTATCAGATCAAAAATACAGTAAAACAGCAATACTGTAAAATATTATTACAATTTCAAAGTTTTCTATTTTAATATATTTCAGTATCACATGATCCTTCAGAAATCGACATTCAGATGGTCGGGTCATAATTTGCCGTAAACAACGTAACATCCTGCCTTGTATCAGCGGTTCAGGCTGCTGCTGGTGTAAAGGATATTTTCTTGGCAGACTTTGGGCCCCTTCGTACCAATTAAACATCGTTTAAACGCCATAATCTACCTGAGGATTGTTTCTGACCATGTCCATCCCTTTTTGACCATAGTGTATCACCTTCTGATGACTACTTCCAGCAGGAACACGCACCATGTCACACAGCTCAAATCATCTCAAACTGGTTTCTTGAACATGACAATGAGTTCACTAAACTAAAATGGCCTCCACAGTCACCAGATCTCAATCCATTAAAGCACCTTGGGGATGTGGTGGAACGGGAGATTCGCATCATGGATGTGCAGCCGAAAATCTGCAGCAAATGCATGATGCAATCATGCCAATATGGACCAAAAATGAGGAATGTTTCCAGCGCACTGTTGAATCTATGTCATGAAGAATTAGGGCACTTCTGAAGGCAAAAGTGGGTCCAACCGGTACTAGCAAGGTGAACCTAATAAATTGGCCAGTGAGTGTATATAGATACATATATGTGAGAGAACACATGTATAAATAAGCAAGTGTAACAACCAACTCACATGGGTCAATTTTATGAAAATGAGATTTATACATAATCTGAAAGCTGAATAAATAAGTTGTTGTTAGGATAGGACAATATTTGGCCGAGATACAACTATTTGAAAATCTGGAATCTGAGGGTGCAAAACATTGAAAAAATCGCCTTTAAAGTTGTCCATTTATGTACACGATTGTGCTACATTCACTCAGAAAAATAAATGTTTTATATCAAAATATCTTCATGGAACATGATCTTTACTTGAAAAATTAATAATTCTGACCCATACAATGTATTGTTGGCTATTGCCACAAATATACAAGTGCAACTTATGACTGGTTTTGTGATCCAGGGTCACGTTATGTGAATGAGTAAATTTTCAGTATACTGACCGTCCGGGGAGAACTGATCCCTCTCGAACACAGTGACACACAGCACATCCTGCTCCAGGTCTTTGATGAAGAACTGGCAGTTTGAGTTCCATTTGGGGTTCAGAGTGTCCTGTAGAGTCTTAGTGACGTGACACTGAGAGCCCATCGTCACCTCACAGTACGGGTTACTCTTACCTGCGCACAAAGGACATTTATGATATGATTGATATTATCAGAATGCTTATAACTTCGTAAAGCACCTTATAGCAAATAGTTTTAATTCTTTACCGTTTGAACGGCAGGGCTTTAGCTCAATGCCTTCAACAATGTTCACCATTAGCCGGCCAATACCAGTGGCCCTCTGAGACCTTACTGCAAACATAACAGTAACACAAAACCAGTGCTTAGCAAACACTCAGAGCATTCATAGCTTTATTAATGCAGTGAGGCGTGTATAAGGAAATATGCCAGACAGACCCAAGTAGGCCTTTTCTCTTTTCTTCTTCTCTGTTTCGATGAAAAGCTCAGAAGCGGCTTTGATCTTCTGCACCCAAGCCGTCCTGCAGGATGGAACAGAGGAACATTGTCAAAATATGTGTGATTTACAGCATTTATAAGAACGTTTGAGCACATATATTGCAGGATAATGGGTACAGATCGAATTAATTAACAAATAATTAGTAAATACCGCTCGTTGATGCTCTCAGCGCGTATAGTGTAGACTCTGTCTATGTGAGATATGTGGAATATGGGTTCATCTCCTGAAGGATCAGTGGGCAGCTTCACCAGCACCTCATTAAGAAAGATGGGCTGCAGAGGTCAATGAGTCAGGTTAGAGGTCAGACCAAAAAATGATTGCAAATAAATAAGATCTTTAAGAATGTCTCACCGTTTTGTACATGCGATACTGCAGGTGGGATTTCGCACTGAAGACCTTGTCCGTTCCAGACGAGCCCAGAGGTTTGATGATCTGCGTGAGGAGCAGGAAGTCGTTAAACAGGAAGCCGTAAAGCTCCTTGTTGCTCTTGGCTTTGTAGAGTTTTCCACTGTGTAGAAATTTCCGAGGGCCCAGGCAGTTTGTAACCGAGTTGAACACAAGTTGCTGTAAAGAGAGAGAAATTTTTATTGTAATGAGATTTGACCTAGATTGTCACAAAGACAGCTTGACAAATACACACTACCATTCAACCATATATGGTGCAACCATATATGTAAACTAATTAATTAATAATAATAAAAAAAAGTTGATTAAGAATCGTTTTGGAATCGGATCATGACTCCCAGGATCGGAATCGGATCAGATCGTGAGGTGCCTAAAGATTCCCACCTCTATACGTTTATGGATTTGTTTTACTGGTGCGCAGAACAAAATAATCTCTTTTCAAAATATCGGAAAGCTAATTAAATACAGTGTAAAAAAATTATTTTACTAAATGGACTGTGTTTATGCAGCAAGTTTGTGTTGTGGTACCTCTGACAGCCCCTCACACTGCACATGTGCCTGGATCCACTCCAGCCGGTCCGAGTTCTCTTTCTCACGCACGCCTTCGTTGACCTGCGAGCACAGCTCTTCAGCCTTCTCCAGAGCCAGCCGCAGGTGACTGTGGTCCGGGTGGCTTTCTGGAGTGTTCTCTATAATCTGTGTGTGAGGGAAGACGAAAAATGAGACGATGCTCCCAGGTACATGAAACCAAAAGTGAGAGAGTTGTGATATAAAAATTATGGAAGCTTGTTTCCGCCATGGAATAAAATAATAAAGTAATTGCGACTTTTTATCTCTCGCAATTACGAATTTATATCTCAAAATTCAGACTTTATAACTTGCAATTGCAAGTTTATATCACATTTTTGAAAAGTAGTCACAATTCTGGGACATAAACTCGCAAATGCGAGAGAAAAAACAGAATTGTCTGGTATAAACATTTTAAATTCGCAAGTGCGAGAAAAAAGCCAAATGTGGGATATAAACGCGCAATTCTGTTTTTTCTCTAGCAATTGTGAGTTTATATCCCACAATTGGCTTTTTTCTCACAATTGCAAGTTTATATCCCACAATTCTGTATTTTTCCTCGCACTTGCGAGTTTATATCCCACAATTCTGTCTTTTTTCTCGCAATTGCGAATTTAAAATGTTGAGACAAACTCGTAAATGCAAGAAAAGAAATCTGAATTCTTTATGTGCTTTTATAGATGACAGAGTTTTAAATGTGCTGTTGGTTCTTCATATAGTAGTTAGGAAATAGTCGATTAACTAGATTGTGAGCATGTACGTACGTTTTTGATGATGAGCGGGTATCGGGTGACTCTCTGCATGGGTTTGAGAAGGAAACTTGACAGAGGCATTCCTTTACAGCGGGGGTCCATCGCCAACCTCTGTAAAACATGCAAATGTGCATAAAAATCCATGCAACATCATGGCATTTTCTTAAAAAAATATAAAACTCTTGTTAAAATGATTTAAAATTAGGTGTATGTACAATTAAAATGTGCAAACAAAAATAAAACAAAGAGGGAAACTGGAGAAAAAAAAAGACGTAATTAAGTGTCACAACATATCACTATGGATCAACCGGATGACTGTTCGCTAGTCTCACCTTAACAAAGTCTTTGAATTCGGGCACCTCGTCTGTTTTCTGCTGAATGAGGGTGGCGCCGTTGAGCTGGCAGCTGCAGAAGCGGATGTACGGCTGCATGTGAACAAGCTGCGCGGTTAGGATGTCACCAATCATCTTCACCGGCATGCGCTCACCTGACATCTTCTTCCTCACCCGCAATGCCCTGGAGAGACAGTTAGATGGGGCATTCTGGGTAAGCCACGTAATGCTCATTATATGGAATTACATCCGTTCTATTCATATAGTTGTCGTAACATCTGTTTAATAAAGCTGTGAAGTGTGAATATTTAATGAATTGACCTGACATGCCACATTACTTAACTGATGCACTGCATTCTGATTAATGACTTTAGAGCAATAAACAAAGAGGGAGCTTAAGTCAGGGGTTAATTGCATGGTGACTAATGATGAGGTAAAGGCTATCCACTGTATTAACCAACAGGTGGCGTACTTGAGCAGTTTGATGTTGCACATGATCAGCTCTTTCCAGTTGACAAAGATCATGGCCACCTCCTTCTCCGTCAACAATTCCGAGTCCAGCAGAGGCTTCTGGAAGGTCTGAAAGCAAACCATAAATATATATGTATACTTTTTTTTTCCTATATGAAATTCTATCTATTAACTACATTGCGAACTAGCATGATATGGATGATACACATTCATTAAATGGGATCACCTCAGCTATTCCTACTTCCTGGCATGACTTTATACTGAACATCATACAGACAACAACCCTGACTAGGCTGTTGATCTTTGCCAGCCTACAGCTGATTAAACTGTGATTTCCTGCGAGTTTTACCTCAGTAACTAGCTGTAGGTCATTGACATAGTTCTCCTCTGTAACAATAAGTTCATGTATGTATCCCTGTCTCTTCCGTTCCACTGGCGTCAGCATGTCAAGCAGGTGCAGGTCGGCACACCCTGTGAAACGCACAGAGGTCATGCAGTCAAATCTCATGCTTAGATTAATACATACAATTTTTTAATAATTAGTACATTAATTCAGTTACAACAAGCTGATATTACAGTCACACTTTATATTAGGAGTTTTTAACAACTATGTACTTATTGTGTCGATGTTGTATTGCAAATAAGGTTGGGGACAGGTTTGGTGTTTGGTATGGGTAAGGTCAACAGTGTAATTATGGACAGAAAATAATAACAGCTGTAATTACATGCAGGTGTTTGTTTTATGCAAGTACAATGTAAAGACATTTATGTACACAATAAGTGCATCATATCAAATGATTAATTTAAATGTTAGTACATAGCAGTTAAAGACACTTAAATGTAAAGTGGGACCGATATCACTTTGGTAAGAATAATGCTGGAAACAATCTTTTTTCAATAGTAATTTTAAGTAAGGAATAAAGTACGATCATTACCTTTAAATAAAGGGCCCGACATGCTTGTAACACTTATAAAATAAATACCTGGACATGCAACATTGATTTGAGTTGAACTTACTTTATTATGTGAGAAGAGATGGCGGAGTGATACGAGCAGTTATGTATGAACACGCTTGCTCAATTATACTAAAATATTTGACAGCAGAATGCTGCGATTGTCCAATCAGAATCAAATGAAAGCCGTTTAGGAAGGCAAACTAATTGTTTGTTCACTTCTATAGAATATGCATGCAGGTATATTGCTCTAGCAATTCTCGTTTCTTGCCATATGTGCGGCTCATGAATTAAATGACAGCATTATGCATTTAATAATAGTGACAGTCACTTCCTCTGGTAGAAGATTAAAAATAAATAAGCCAGTCTGCAGTTGCCATGGAGTTCTTTAATGGTTACACATCATTTTTTATAAAGGTGGTATGACACTGTCTTTAAAGCTAGGAGTTGATGTATATATAGTTGAGTTTTTAACTGTACATTCATTTTATTTTTTTGATAAAATGCTTTAATCAAGTACAATGGTTAATGTTTTGGACATTGAGGTGAGATAATCAGAACAAATGCATTTTTTTTTTACACAGTATTGCAAATATCCGATGGGAAAGAAGCAGTTGTGCTTCTGTAGTCCGAGGATGGTTATGTTCACTTAAAATAAAAACAAAAGAAAACCTTGCAACAGACAGTCCATCCAGCCAGCCAATAATAATAAAGCAGCACACTGTGGAACCAATAAAGAACCACGCTAACATGAAATAAACTTGGAAGGAATTTCATGTCTTGTTTCTCAGCACTAAAAATTACAATACTGTTATGAGGCAGATAAAAAAAGAAATGAAATCAGAGTTCATGTGTTGCAAGTACAATATCATAGGATTAAAAATTAATGCCATGCTTTTTTCCAACACTAGATGAACAAAAACTCATTTTTTTGTTGTCGTTCTTATATGTTCAAGAAAATTCCAGTCTTTCATGTTGCATTTGTAAACATCTATTTATTCATAAGCATTTGTAATTAGAAGGGTATGAAGCTTATAGTCAGTATGTTATTCTCTTTCCGTAATGCAATTTAGGGTTTCAGTCCAAGCATGACAATTAAATTTCATAAAATTTGGACTTTCTTAATGCTCTCTACTCACTACTTGTACTTTCATTTTTATGTTTTCCAGTAAAAAGGACGGTGTACATACTGCAGTGGATTTTCTTTTTAAAACACTATGCATAACTGCTTTTGATCATTATAAAAATAGTGAGCTGTTGTATCAAGAACAACTTAAAATCTAGTGTTCTCAAATCAACAACATTTCAAAAATAATTGCAAGTTCAATCAACATGACAGAATGATGACAGCAAACGATTGAGGATACAAAACAAAAGCATTCATCCATCTATATGGGAAATACAATTGTACAAGCAATGAACCCCCAGAAAACCCAATCATGTGAGGGAACTCTTCACGAGTACGTCCCTTACAGCAACATTTAATCCTGTACATGTACGCACTTTGTCTATCGCTGTACCATTAACCTTAAGTGGCAGTTGTGCAGTTTTTTGGTTTGCAACACCAATTCTCAACCCCGTCACAGACACAACGAAACGATCAAAATGAAAAACAAACAAAACAAAAACAAAGAACAAAACAAGAGACTAGCAAGCACACGAACACAAATAAATCCATCCACTGTTTTGGTATGAACATGTAACAAACAATGACACAGAGAGGCATGTGACTGGACCGGATGAACGGAGACGTCCATCTTGTCCGTCAAATTGACTGACAGCACCTGTGTGTATTGGAAGGGGTGAGGGGGGGAGGGGTTGTTCTGAATGACACACAGTAGTATTCTACATGAAGTCCACACATATCCGACCATTTGGGGACATGGTAAATACTTGGTTTCACTTTTTAGACACATTTTGGCAACCAAAAAGAATGACATCTTGATATTTCAATTGGTCGGATATGCTGTACACATTGCTATGTCCACATATTAGAGCCTTGATGAGTTGGCAATGACACTAAAAAGCACGTCAAGTTATGACACGTTTGATACTGCACCCCTTACGTCATGACTCATGAATAGTGGGTCATTCTGTGGTGCTATGGTCCATTGAGAAACCATGGGGGCGGGGCTTGGTGGAGCGAAAAGCGTGCATTAGTTGGACGAAGCGGTGGAACTTAACACTGAATGGAACCATTTTGATTGGTTGCTTCAAAACAGCTTTTTTTTTTTTACCTACAGGCTTTGGGGCGAGATCACAGAAAGCCACAAAAGGACCCACTATCCGGCACTTTCACTTGATTAGTATTTCAATTCATTGTACAAATTCAGTGTGAATGATTAATTTCATGAATTTGTAAAAGAAAAAAGGAAAGAGATCCTTTAAAATATTAGGCATTCTTGTTTATTTAATTGCTTTAATGCGGAGGATGCTGGCTGGCAATTTTGGCGAGCGTCTACGGTTCTGAATATTGAGGTTAACGACTGCTCTCTGTAGTATTCGTCTCTTCTGGCCACAAAGCCAGCTGTGGGGGGGCAGTCACATGATCAATGTTCCATCTCCCATCATCCCGCTGGACACAGTTTAAGGGATAGTGGGTCGCTTTGAGGACTTTCAAGGCTGAGTGGGATATGGGCAACATAAGAGTCCTAGAAAGAGGAAAACACAGCACATAAGCCAAAAAAAGAAAAAAAAATCTAAATAAAAAAGGAAAGAAAAGAAACCACAATGTGCAAAAATCTTTACGAGCTAGGAGAACTAAATGAACTCTGCAAGACACTCTTCACAGGACGCCACAATGACAAGGACACAAGCATGCAGAGAGAGATAGAGAGAGAGAGAGAGAGAGAGAGAGAGAGAGAGAGAGAGAGAGAGAGAGAGAGAGAGAGAGAGAGAGAGAGAGAGAGAGAGAGAGAGAGAGAGAGAGATGAGATTCTACTTAATGCTCTACAACATGAGGTGAGAGGTTGCTTGGAAACAGGAAGTGGAGAGGCTTCAGTGTGGCAGAGGATAAGGACTGGACATTGGACTCTCTAAAACTCACCACACTGTGAGGACATAACTAAAACTAATTTTGAGAAGGTCCTCAAAGATGTGAAAGAAATGATTGTTATGAGGTATTTTAGATCACACTGGTACTGGATGTTATCGTTGACGCTTCAAGCCAATTCGTTTCTCATAGGTACATGAATTTTCAGAATCGTATTATCTGTATTTTGTTTTTGAGCAGGATAGAGAGAAGTTCAGTGTGAGCGTGTGTATAAGATACAAAAGAACATTCTGGACTCACATTGTTGGCTGGGGTCTGTGTCGGTGGTCATCTTGACGTAATTTGACGGGAAAAGGCCAACAGAACCATTCAGCTCTCCTTTCCACCAATCAGGATCCTCTCTGCTCAAAACATTGATGATTTGGCCCTTCCCGAAAGGCAGCTCGTCATCGTTCTGAGCTGTGTAGTCATACATGCCAATCACCTGGCACACTATGGAGGGGAAACAAAATGCACGTGTATAATGTATATATAGTTAAGAGTATTTGGTAGATTACCATTATTTATCAACCATGACAACATGCAAATGCTATTAAAACAAACTTGTTAATGATGTGTAGGTTCCTTACTACAGCATAGCACTATAACCTAGCTCTGTACTAAATGACATTAGACAACATGCTCAGACTCGACAAACTCAAATATTGCCGTAAACTTTTAATTATGAGAAGAGCAAGAACAAAAGAGAAACATTTTGGCAACCAAAAAGAATGATAGAAAGCCACAAAAGGACCCACTATCCAGCACTTTCATTTGATTAGTGTTTCAATTCATTGTACAACTTCAGTGTGAATGATTAATTTCATGTATTTGAGAAGAATTTGAAAAGAGAACATTTCATCTATGGCAAGAGAAACCACTTTCTTTAAATGTACAACAAGTTCTGTACCTGCATTGGGTGTTGGTAGCTTGGGTGGGTTGGGCTCTGTGGGTGTGGTCTTACTGGTGCTGGGGCTCAATAATTTTACATAATTAGCTGGAAACCAGCCAATCTGACGCTTCTTTCCTCTTGCCTGCAGAGATCAGTAGCAGTGGGCCATTAAAATGAATTTGAAGTAAAAATTTGAATAAAAACGATTTATGAGGAAGAGCAATATCTCACTGTTATCACCATATCATATCACTCCACATGTACAAATGTAAAAAAATAACATTCAGTAAATCAAAGTACAAAAAGTAAATGTAACATTACAGAGAACCAACTAGTGTCACTTTTATAACTAGATTACATTACATTTTTTATTAGTAAATGTTTTAAGTAAAAGGTGTGTGTTGCTGTGGTAGAAAGTGTGGGTGCATTTAATAGCATGTCTCTGAGTGTGTTTTCCAGACCTGAAGTTCTCCTTCCCACCATCCTCCTGGGTTTTTCTTGCGAATGAGAATGAGCTGGCCTGGTGCTAGGGTGAGCTGCTCCGCCCCGGTGGCCGTGTAAGGGGCGATCACCTGGGCAATCTCTGGACGCAGATGAAAAACAGGTAAAAGCAGAGAAGAGCTGAAGCATTTGACCGATCTCTAATAAAATGCTGTTTTGGTCTAATTTTGGTCTCAGAGTTCAGTTATGAAGGCCACAAAACTGATGCATAATTATTATTATTTTTAGATAAAACTTGAGCACCAGCACTCACCTGGTTTCTTCCCTAAACTTCCTGCTTTCCCAGCAGATCCCAAACCCTAGAAAATAAGTGGAAAGAATGCTATGGTTGTACTGGTCTATCTGGTTTTTACTACAGTAATAACTTTTTGCATGCAATTGTATTTACATAGAAAGTACTGCTTATAAACACTTCAAATTCAAACAATTCAAGTTCTGTTGAACATCCTAAGCCATTACCTCTGAATCTTTAGGTTTGACATAATTTGAAGGGAAGACTCCGGTCTTCCCGCCCACAGTGCCAGTCCACCAATCTCCTTCTTTCTTTGTGACCGTGATGACATCCCCTTGCTGGAAGGTCAAGTCACCCTGCTCACTGCTTTCATATGTATACATGGCCACATACTCTGTGATAGACAAAATCACACAAAGACTTTCAGATACAAAATGATTAAGATGAGAGAGGAAGTTACAGATGATCCATTGAGTTGTCGCTGGTATTCTGACCTTCTCCGAGATCCGTGGGTTTGTTTGGAGAGGGGCTGGGTCTCTTAACACTGGGAGGGCTGTCCGAAGAGCCAGACTCAATACTGAAACAGAACAACAGCATTCATTTACTCAACATTACAGTCCGGATGAAACACCTAACCAAGCATTCAACATCACACTCTTTGGAATAAAAGCCAACAGGTACTATACAATGGAGTCTGGATTAAAGTAAATATAATTACAAATATCAATTATCATGAACTTCCCTTTCAATTAAACTCCATGACTTCCATTTTTCTAAAGTTTTATGTATATTAAAAAACATGACTTTTTGTTTGTTGTGTTTATTGTGCTAAACTCAAAAAGTAATAAACAATATATATTACAAATACAATTTTTTTTAAATCTATGATATTTTGCACAGATACATTCACTGAAAACTGAAATAAACATTTTAATAGGCTAATTTAGTGAATTTAGGCATCAATATTGACTGATGAACTATACCTTGAAAAAAAAAAAACCTCTAATAGTAGCCAATAACCAATATAGTAATGATATAATCGCACAGATACACACCTCATAGATTTCCGGACAGGCCCAGAGATCAGTTTGACGTAAGATTTTGGGAACCAGCCTCTCTGCCCTTGCACCTCTCCAAACCACCACATATCCTGCTGCTCCAGTACGGTGATCACGTCATTTTTGTTAAAGTTCAGGTGATTGTCTTTCTTAGCTCTCCATGGGTACAAAGCCTGTGCCTGCAGACCCTCCACCTTCTCACCCTAGAAACAAGAACGAGAGTTTTCAAAATGAAACCAATAAAAAAATCAGTTTTTCAAAAAGACCCCAGTACCTAACCATAACTACCATCTTAAAGTCCCCCTATTATGCTTTTTTGGATATTACCTTTCAAGTAGAGTGAAAAATAGCTGTTTGTGAATAAGTTTCAAAGCTCAAAGTGCACGATAAATGGAGTTATTGTCTCCCAAAAGAAAGAACCGATTCTGAACTGCTGAAATGAGTCATCAGTAATTCCAGTCTTACTTCCTGCACAAACCTATGTAGGTTTGTAACAAACTTGAATAATGCCAGCCTATGGCCATAGGCTGCTGCGAACGTCTACTTTGCCCCGCCCTCAAACAATGTAGTTGTAGATGAGGCCTGGTAGAGTTTGGTTTGTGTTGTCGAGAAGACACAGTTTTCTGCGCTGTGAAAGCAAATCCACTTAGCATACACTTCCAAAGGATAAGTACTCGGGCTCAAATTGATACGATAAAACAGACACCATCGTTATTGTTCGTATCACTGTGTATACAAGCGCTGAGGAAGCCTCTGGAGCTGAAATTTTGCATCTATACAGATTTACTCCTTAGTAGAAGTTGATAAATTGTAAGAATTTTACTGTAAATTTCCCATTCATGGAGAGGAGCAGTATTTAAGAGGGAATCTCATATGCATACCTGGCCGAGCACAGGTGAGGGTGAGGAACCGGAAAGCGTGGCAGGGGTGAAAGCAGAACGCTGTCTGCTCTGCCCCCCACTGGGCACTGACAGGGACGGCTGAGTGGGCTGTGTTGGCCATGCATCCCATCCATCGCTGTCCTGCTTCTCCCCAGCAGAATTAGATGGCCATCTAAAGTCACATGAGCACAGAATAAAAATGGATGCAGATAAAACTCAGGCAAACTATTTAAATTACAATATTCTGCCTGAACTGAGAAAAGGTATCTGTAAATATATTGTCACGGACAAACTACTTACGTAGTGCTGAAATCTGCCCAGTTACTGGATGTTGAGGAAGAGGAGGTGGTGGGGCATGGAGGGGGAGGGGCTGAGGAGGGCGGGGCTATCGATGCAGGCTCTGTGGAGACCGGCTGTATGGGTGTGGTTGTGGTCGATGAAGAAGCGGATGATATATGGGAACCCAATTTAGGGGTGGAACTAGAAGCAGCGCTAGTCCTCAAACTAAGAGGAACTTCAGACTCTGGAATCTTCTCTGCATAATTGGCAGGGAACCAGCCGGTCTTCCCTTTAATCTCTCCTCCTAGCCATCCAGGTTCACCAGTCTGAGACTCATCCACCTGAAAAGAGAAAGCAAACCAGAGACACAGAATCAGGATGTGAAAGGACACAAAACAATAATCTAAAATAACTGAGTGATGAAAAATCACAGGGAACCACAGGATCTTCATTGTGATATGCATCAGAGATCTGAATACAAACACAAGAATCAGAATACAAAGTGACTGTATGTAATAACAAAATAAAGCACTCATGTTGATTGAACACAGGAAATTGTATTGCCTTTCTGAGCGAGCTTATGCCATATACAGCAAAGCCTCTGAAATCTGGCAAATGACTCAACAACAGACACACACATATTATGATCTCTGTACAGGGTGTGTTTTAGCCCAGTGACAGATGAACAATACAGAAACTCATCAAGGACAAAGACAAACTAGAAACAAATAAAAGTGCATGAGGAGCAGAAAACCTCGACTTACCCACTCTCCCTTCACCTTCAGGCAGAGTGAGCAAAGGGAGGACAGAGGCAGGGTCAGAGGTCAGTTAATGTGCACACTAACTGCACACATGCATTTTCTCTTTCACATGAAGAAGAAACAAAAATCGCACACTCTCTGACAAGCACACATCAGAACATAAACACACACACTCTAGGACTGAAACTAATCTATTTCCCAAGAATGTTATTGCTAAGATTTTTCTATTCTCAATTACTGTAAAATAATATAATATAATATAATATTTGGATAAATAAATGTTGTTTTAAATAATCTATATACACTACCATTCAAAAGTTTGTGGTTGGCAAGATTTTTTTTATGTTTTTTAAAGAAGTTTCTTATGCTCACCAAGACTGCATTTATGTAATCAAAATACAATAAACAGTAATATTGTGAAACTTTACAATTTAAAATAACTGTTTTCAATTTGAATACATTTCAAAATGTAACTGATGGCAAAGCTGAATGTCTTCAGTCACATGATCCTTAAGAAATCATTCTAATAAGATGATTTGCTGCCCAAGAAACATTTCTTATTATTATTAATGTTGAAATTATGCTGTTTTGCTGCTTATTATTTTTGTGGAAACCGTAATAATTTAAATAGAAATCTTTCATAAGCTTATACATTTTTTTACTGTCACTTTTGATCAATTTAATGGCTCCTTGCTGATAAGTATTCATTTCTTAAAAAACAAGTCTTACTGACCCCAACTTTTAAAAGATAGTGTGTCTATCAGAATAATTAAATAAAATGATATTTACTGAGTAGGATAATAATTAATTGAAACCCTAATAAACATTTTGGTATTAAAAAAAGTGTGAATACACTTCCTAACAGTTGGCTTACCATCACTATGTCTCCAGGAATGATGGTGATCTCATCGTGGCTGCGGGCCTCAAAGGGATACAGTGCTCTATAGAAGACCACCTTTACCTTCTCCTGATTAAAACCAGACACTGGGATCTTATCTATAACACAAAAACAATTGACAGTCAAGTCAATTTATGCCATTTAGGGTCAGCCTAAAACATCTCAATATTGATAAATAAATAAAATACAGCTGCAAAACTAATCCAATTCATGTCTGGTTCTACAATCTTCTTTTCCCTCACCTGTCATAGACCAGGGGGAATGAGCCTGTAGTTTTCCCGGTATCGGATGCTGTGTGAAGAGTTTGGAGAGGTTCTCCTGTATTTCGCCTCTGCTGTGGTTCTCCTCTTCACTCACTCGGCTCATCCAGGCCTGAGGCACAGGAGGAGTGGGAGCTTTCCCCAGCCCATCGTCTCTCCATGCTGGAGACACACCATCATCTGCCCCTGACAACCTGGAGGAAAGTAAGAGACAAAATGAGTGCCTGTTAAAAAAGTTAAATTGAAGTTTTTCCCACAAAGAATAGCCATAGAAGAACATAAAAATACCTAGACTCTTGTAATTCTGTGGACTTCCTGTCATGTGACGGCTGGGTGATGTCAGCCTCCAGCTCCTTTTGTTTCTGCCTCTGCTGTTTGTTGTGGATTTCTCTCAGCTCCTGCAATGCATGATGGGATATTGGAGGACAGGTAAGGGGGAATATAGGGGGCAACGGGGCTCTGTTTGCACTCTCTCACATTCAGACACACGTTCACAACTGCGCCCTGCAAGTGCTGTCTGGACAATCTGTCTCGTTCACATAGACTTTGTTTTTTTCTGACCATCTTACTAAAGTATTGATGTCAAAAGTGTCTACAGTCTATTCCAAAGTATTCAAAACTCCCTGTTATCTCTAAACTTTTTGAATATTTAAAAAAGAAAACATTAAACAAATAGCATATACAATTTGTGTGCTTGAATGTATTATTTATGTAAATGTTTATAATGTTAATAAATGGCAAATGACGCTCTGATGTAAAAACTGACTAATAACCATTTATATTTAAAGATTGCATGCATAAATCGTACACTCGTACACTTGCATAGCGATTGTGTTCATGATGGCAGGCTGCAATGCCTGCTTGATAACTTCACATGAACCACTGGAGTCACAAGAGAGGAAACATGGAAATCTCAAGAAAAGAGGACTGTTTCAGCAGACCAATGGAAACACTGCTGCTTATGCAATGCCATACCATTCCAACAATAAGCAAGCTCTTTAGAACATCATCAGGATACGGCAGAGGAGTCAGATATTATAAAAAAATAAATAAAATAAAAAGATTAAAATGACAGATCTATGGATAGCAAATACATTTTAATGCTCTGGGATCTCTTATTGAAGTTACATTTCTGTTCAAGATTTAATGTCACATAAGCACAATTTACATAAATAAGAGCTATTATGGAAAGATCACTGCAAGCGGTTTGGTAATAGACAGAGACTCTAGAAAAACAGAGAGAGTTAGCCGTTCGAGTGCAAAACACACACATACACACACACCAAAGCAGTGCCAACGGATGTGAGTGTTTAGATTTCATGAACCAGACGTGCAATTTCTAATGCATTTGTAAATTCACACAGTGAAGTTTGCCTACACTTTAGTCATTTATTTTTTTTGGTAATGTTTCCTGGGCAAGTCCATATAGCATATTCTTGATCACACCAAGACCAATGTAACTAAATGATACGAAACAAAAAAAAAAGAATATTTAAAAAAATGAAATATTTGCACTAAAAAACTCAATTTCTGAAGAATGTTTGAATTCCAGAATGAATTGTTCAGTATCCAACTTAATAAATAAATGTTTTTTTTTTTCACTGGCTAGTGAAAAAAACAAACATTTATTAAGTTGAAAAAAAAAAAGACTAGAAAACTGGAAAACAACATGTCTCAAATTTGGTGCAAAGGAGTTCCTGAGGACCGTTTTGCTTTACAGCAAGTTACTCTATTTTGAAAATGTTTTGGGCACAATTCTGGAAACTTCAAAATTATGTTCTGCTTAAGTGACTAGAATTATAAAATGGCAGTGAAATGTATGTAATAGCTGCTAAGCTTTTCAAGAAAAGACTTCAAAGAATGTATCCCTAAAAATGTTGAAGTCCAGGTTCATGCGCAAGGTTGTTTTTGGAATTAACTGACGCACATGGCTTGGAAAAAAAGCAGCACGATCAAACGTAGGCGTTAATTACGCTGATCTAAAGAACAGCCTCAGATCAGTGTGCAAAAAGGAATAGCTTTCTACCGATACGTGAAGGTTTAGAATAGCTACAACGCTGCCTTTGATGGGCTTCTCAAAGGGAGCTGGAGGAGGTGCAGTGAGACACACGAGCAGGGGACACGGTGTAGGGTGAAATCAAAGGTCAGGGGGGAGGGGGAGGGATGACCTGAAAGTAGAAGTGTATATGCTTCAAACAGGCCAGCAGTGCTGCGAGACAGTCCAACAGCACCTCGTCCACAGAGCTCCCTGACTGCAAGAGACACAGAGCCACCCATACGGTCACACCACCATCATCATTGTTATCATCATCAGTGTTTGCACTCTGTACTAATGTGTACTCAGCTCTACCCAATGCAGAGCTTCTTAAAGTTAATAATCATTTTATGGGTAGAGCGTAAGACAAACGGACTAGACAACATATTAACCAAAGCAGAGCAGCGAAGCCCATTGCTCTGTTAACTAGTGCAAGCTACAGGCTTGGGGAAAACAATTCTCCAAACTGATTATTTCAGGAATATTATCGATCAGGGCTCGACAATAAAGATAGACCCATGTTACAGGGTCAGAACGAAAGACTTGAGTACGATCAAGCGGAAGATGGACAAAAAACAGCGAGACGCGATACAAGAGTTCTGTCTAGTGTATGCCCGAACCAAAAAACAAGAGCACATCCTACATATACACTGCAGTTAACATGACAACTGGCACACATCTTCTTTTCTATTCCCACCAGGATTTCTTTTTGTGTGATTTACGTATACTTAACCATCTGCATTCATGTAAATACAGCAACTTTGTGTGCATTTGACCATTGAAGCGTGTGTGCCAGTCAGCTTTCTGCGTACACGCAGTTACTATTGCACTTAATATATTTTTTAACATTAAACAGCACGTTTGCTTTATTTTCTCACTGCATGTTTATTACACTAACGTGTCAATAATTGTATGTAGTACAGGGTTTTTTGCAGTTAATTGCTGTTAAATGGCTAAATATACTGTATAGCAAAAAATGAAGATGGTGTTCAATGATCGTAGAATCGCAAAAAGATTGGAGGGACTGGTTTTCCAATGGTTCGTTACAGGACTCTAAACCGAGTCCAACATTCGGTCAAAAAAGAACCATTTTAGACCATAATGTGTTTCTTGCGACTGTTATATTTTGTAAACACAAAAACACATGTTTTTTGTATTATTTTAAGTATTTTAGTCATCCATAATGAAGATGCGACTGGGGCAAAATCTGAGCAGATAAAATATCCTTATAGTTGAGCCCTGTTGATGGCTTAGTAAAGGGAAGTAGTCAAGACAAGACACAACTGGAAGTGTGCTACTCTAACTCCCCTTCATAAAGGGCAACAGAGAGCACAGTGCTGTGAGTAGAGGGTAACAGTTTGGTGGTGGTAGTTTTCTGGAAGGTTAACAGCATTTTCAGGTTGTCTACCTGTCGCCCCCTCTCCTCTTCAATTAGTAGCTCCGACTGAAGGTTCTCCATCCTGACAGCGTGGGTCTGATAGAACAGCCCCAAGGACTGTCCCGCCATGAAGGATAAAGCGGAACAAGCCAGAACAAAGAGGGCCAGCCAAGTCGTATAAACACGGCGGAGGGGGGGGTTGAGAGGGATTCGGCCAGGATGAATGGAGGATGATGGGGAAGACGAGGGATGGGGTGACAGAGTGAGTAGCAGGCAGATACAGTGAGGAACAAGAGATTGTGTGATGTTGTGAAAATGCTTCTACTTTCTCTCTCACACTTTCTCTTTGTCTCACTCTGAATGAAGGCACATTAAGGCAAAATTAAGTGTGTTCTGTTGGTTTTATCATATACATTGTATGTATGTTTGGGTGGAAGGTCAATAAGATCTCAATATGCACTCTCTCTTACTTCCTCTATCATTTGTACAGACACACACACAAGGTCCAAAAGTAACATATTTCCTCTCCAGTCAAAGGTGAGTGGCTTTCCCCCCCAATATTTTTCTTACTGGCCATGAAATAGCCGTTTGCATTTAAATAAATATATATACACGAAACCATTCAAAAGTTTGGGGTCAGTAAGATTTTTTTTAAAGAAATTAATATCTTTATCCTGCAAGGATGCATTAAATTGATCAAAAGTGACAGTAAAGACATTTATAATGTTACTGAAGATTTCTATTTTATTCTGTTATATGCTTTTGAACTTTCTATTCATCAAAGAATCCTGGAAAAAAATATATATCATGGTTTAATGATAATAATAAAAAATGTTTCTTGAGCACCAAATGTAATGATGTAATGATGATGATGCTGAAAATTCAGCTTTGCATCACAGGAATAAATCAGTTTAAAAAAGAAAACAATTATTTTAAATTGTAATCATATTTAACAAAATTACTGTTTTTACTGTAGTTTTGATTAAATAAATGCAGCATTGCTGAGCATAAGAGAATAAATGTTTCAAAGACATTTAAACATCTTATACCCCCAATCTTTTGAATGGTAGCAATTATATATAGGTTTCTATAAACACTATTAAACAAGTATTATGTCACAGCTCTAATAAACTGGAGAGTTACTCAATTGTACTCATTCACCAAAGAAAAATTTTAATTGGATTTTGCACAAATGTTGATTTTGCACCCTGCACACACACAATTCAAAATATAAAAGTACTGAACTTCTAGGACTGACTGTCTACAGTATGTGTTTTTGTGTGTGTGTGTGTGTGTGTGTTTAGGTATTTCAGGGCTTCAGTACCTTCAGCTGTGTGTTGAAGGCATCTATCTCCAATAGTTTGGAGCGTGTCTCCTTCTCCACAGCGTCCAGCTGTTCTCTCAGCTGCTGTTTGGTGGATTCCTTCATATCAATGGCCCTCTGAAGACTGGACAGAGAGTCTCCTACAAAGTAGAAATAAACAGACAACTATTAAAGAGCATTTCTGAGATATTAACATCCTCATGAACCATTCTGCCAAAAGCTTTATTCTTCACTCTGTTACACTGATGTAAACAAAAGGACGTTTTAACCATCAATACGATCACCAAAAAAAAGCTCAATGTGCAAAATAAATAGTAATATTGTTCAAATAATGCCTAATTCACCAATCTGAGTACGTAGTTAATAAGATCATGACTGTTTTCATTCCTCTGTGACCTAAGATGCTGTTTTTGTGTTCAATTAACAACTGTCGTTTGTAAACTTGTTCCTGTAGTGCCAGATGTGACCAGCCAGCAACTACTTTTACAGATTACAGTGATTATAGTACATTGTTTTCTTAAATGTTGCTAAAGCTTTATGTGGGCGTGCTGAGGGCGAGGACTTTGAACACACCTTGATCTGAGTGTCATGAACTTCAAGCAGTTTGCAAAACAAATGTTGGGCTGATCATCAACTTTAATCTCAGCAATTTTGCAGAGAATTTGAAAATTTGAAATAATAATGGCAGAAGAGAGTACCCCAGTTTCCACCACAAAACAGATATGTTTAATTTTCACTGAATCTCTGAAATACAACAATATAATTTTTTTATATATAACAGTGACCAAAGAAACATAAGGTCACATGTTTGGGTCCAAACAGTGCATCTGTGCCATCAGCACAAAAAAACACACCAAGTACTAATGGGAGCTGTTTACCACTTTAACTAGGTAACAACCCAGGACGAGCAGACGCCAGCTTTACTGTTTAATTCAACACGTGTTTGTCACTTTAGACCATGTATACTTTACAAGCACACAACGGCCCTAGCATTTGTGTGCTGTGGCTGTGTTTTGAAGAGATGCAAATATAAAGCACTTTACTCAAAGAAAGACATACTAGCAAGTGTGACAGTTGGAGAAAAGAAGCAAAGTATGCTTAAGTTAGGCTGAATTGATTGGTTCACAGTCTGGAATACACTTTCACTCCAACTAAATTCCGACGTCAATTGGATTCGGGATTGCACCAAAAAGACTAGTCTAGAGTTTTGGATCTTTAAAGCAGTACTGAGTGTTCTTACTGTGCAGACTGTTCTGCTGAACCTGCTTCAGCTGGTCATTCAGACACTGTTTATCAGGAATCAACCGACTCAACCACTGCTGAGACTCCTGATGGATACAAAAGAGAGAGAAATCACAAAATACTCTGATTATTTTGAAAGACTTATGTACAATGCAACTTAAAACTGATATCTTGTGTATACGTATACATAAAAAAAAAGAAGATATCTAGTCTAAAGCTCTTGTCTGCTTGTGAGGGGTTTAAATTCCCTCTTCTCTTCCACACACTCACCCAAACTGGAGAGGAGAGACTTTTTCAAATAGAGTGAATGCTGAAAGGATGCTGACGATGCTTTTGAATGAAGCCAAAGAAGGGAGAGATGAGGAAAGAGAGAAAAGGGAAGAAGTGCACACCTGCAGCTGCTGTTGCAGGCTGGTGATCTCTGCAATGCGGAGCTCTCGCGTCTTATTGGTGCTCTCGATCTCGTGTCTCTGAGCCGAGAGACGGAAACGAATGTCCTGCAGTTTTCCATCCAACTGAGACTTCTTATCATTCTAGATAAGAGCCAAAAAGAACACCACAAGTGAATCTATTAAACTCACATGAGCCCCTCAAATAGATTACAATTCTGTTTGGTGTCACTAATGATACAGCAATCACAAATGACAACTTTAAAATTAGTATACATGATTTTTTAACTGCTTTATCAATGTGATGACATCTGATATATGACCAAGCTTGCATATTTAAATCTGTTAAAACATTGAAGTGTAGTGAAGTGTAGTGTACCAGAGCCTCCAGCTCAAACTCGAGTGTTTTCTTGCGTGCTTTGAGCAGGACGATGTTCTCCTGTTCTCGGTTTCTCTGGGTGAGCAGCTCCTGTCTGCGCGATCTCTCCCACTCTAACTGCCGCTGACGCTCCAGCTCCCGCTTAGCAGCCTTCGCAAACAAAACACACTCAAAGGGTTACAAATGCTGTCGATAGTGCTAAACATGCACTGAATTTTTGAACGCACCTCTCTTCTCTCGATCTCCTTGCGTCTCTCCTCCTCCCTCTGTCGCTCCTGCTCTCTCTGTCTCTCAAGTTGTCTGTCCAGCTCCTGCTGTCTGCGTCTCTCATGCTCCATTCGTTCTCTCTCCTTCCTTTCTTGCTCCTCTTTCTCCAGCGCTGCCAGTCTCTCCTGCTCTTTCCTCTGCAGCTCAAGCAACGCCTGCCGACGTTTCTCCAGCTCCAGGTTCCCACGCTCAAAGTTCTCTCGTTTCTTATCCTCAAATGTGACTGCGGGGAGGAATGGAGAATTTTAAGATATTTACATACAACATTTAAATGTTTCAAAAGACTTGTAGAAATCTTTGACCCCCATTTTACACCTAGCATTAACATATGTAAATAGTATTAGGATTGGGATCACCGAAACCAGTTTCAGAGGTGGTCATGATAGCTTCTGACCACATTCACTGAAAATGAATACATGCCAATGCAGTTTTGTTAACCATAAACAACTATGCAAGTAATATGTAAAAGGTTGCACTACACATAAAAGATTAACTCTCACTTTGACAGGTTGGGTTGTAAATTTTCCGTCATGCTCTACTTTTAGTATGTCTTCTGATCTGGTCAAATAAAAGAACAATATCTCATGAATTATTCCACTGGACTATACTTGGAATTTCTTCTCCCTAGATCCTCAATCACATCTCTATCAGGGTGCCTTTATTTAGAGAGAGTAACTTTAAAACTTCTTTCACCCATTTTCTTGACTTCTATTGCCTATTAGCATCACTTTCAGAGGTAATGTTTGTAAAGTAGGTAAAAGCAAACCAGAAACCTGATATTTTATCAGCCAAAATGAGGGAAAGCACTCTAAATTATCCGTCAATATTTTGAAGGTCTTTTAATGGTGGAACATTTACAATTAACGAAACCTCTGTGGCGTTTTCCTTTTTTGTCTCGAAAAGTGGTATCAGATCTCACAACACATTGCATTGGAAGGTGTTAATGCATTTTAAAGAGCTAAATCCAGTTAGAGACCATCCAGATACAAAATGCACCAATACAAGATACAGGGGTGATACAGACCTACACATGTCCTAACTGATACAGACAATGTGCAGTGAGACAAATAGTTCATTCACAAATAGTTTAGCAGTGACCTTGGCTTTTGGCTTGCTTAGTTGGGGACATTTAATATTCAACAATATTATTGATCTGCCTTACTTAAAGGAGCCGTATGTAAGATTGTGGCCAAAACTGGTCACTTTTTAAATGACAATATCCTGGCTGGACTACTGTTGTCAGTAATATAAGTATTTGAAATGAACATGATTTCTTAATGTCTAGTGACATATCAGGGCCATTTTATGATTAATTGAAATACATTTCTTACATACAGCTCCTTTGGACGATGACGCAATTTTCTTCTAGAAAAAAAACTTTGTCGTATTAATTTCATGTTATCACTGTGAAGCTGCTTTGATGCAATCTGTATTGTAAAAAGCGCTATATAAATAAAGGTGACTTGACTTGAGCGAGATGAGTTTCCTTTTGAAAACTGGTCAGTATTTACTCTTATCCCCTGACCTGGAAGTTTTTTATCTGCCTCTTTCTCCTCCTCCTCAGGCTCCTCCTGGGATCGTAGGTCTGTCGAATGGATACTGGTCAAAGACACACCGCTACCAGAACGCACTCTCCTACACAAACAAGAAGGAAATCAAGTGCTTTTACATTTTGAACATTCTTGTGCAACTTGACCTCTAAATGTAACAATTTACACTGTTATGATAAAACTTCTTAACTATTAACTTTCAAATAAATTAGCAGCTATTTTTCAACTAAAATTGAAGCTGATAAATGGACTACTAAACCTTTGAATAAAATGATAAGTGAAAATGTGAAGTTGTAGATTTGTGCCGTCAGTTGAGTCTCTCACCTGAATGTTGGCGGTATGAGGTCAGGTGTCAGTAAAGGGGGGAGGGGCAGACCAGACATGGCCATGTCAATCAAGTGCATGGCCAGAATAAACTCTTCTGCAGTCAACTTCCCATCCTGATCTATATCTGACAGATTCCTTTACAGAGAAACAAGTAGATGTTAAATGGAGTCAAAACAGCAATTTAATCTTTCCTGTCCACATGTGACCAGATCACCGGAGACAGATGTTAACATCAAGTGTAAACGGCCCTAGGCGATACAAAGATCCCAAGAACAGCATGTTAAAATAAATCGGATGTATTCATATAACAATAACCAGACACCAATTCTTATGTTTACACTGATCCACATTTCAGAACTCTGAGCTTTGTTTGAGTTTTAAATGCGAGACGGAGACACAATATGAAAAATGTGTTGGATCCGCACCAGATGGTGGCCAGCTGAGCCTGTGGTAGACTGGACTGCATTAGAATAGTTCTGGCTTGTGGACCTGAGGCAGAAGAGAAAGAAAGAGAGGGAGAGGGAGAGAGAAAGAGAGAGAGAGAGAAAGAGAAGGAGAGAGAGGAAACAGAAGTGAAAGAGAGAGTTGAGCATGTTGAGTCAGCAGCCTTTGTTTGCTTTAAGCTGTACCAAGAAATCACTGTGACACATCACTAGAGCTTTGAGCTCGTCAAATACATTGAATTAAAAACAAAATGATTATATTCTCTAAAGAAAATATGGACAAAACAGAAGATTATTTAAAAATAGAATTCAAATCAAAGCAAGTTTAAAAATGACAAACTGTAATAACATTGTTAAATATACAGCTATGTAGCGTATAAATTAGATATATAAATAAGATGTGGGCACGGCTACTCAGACAGCTGGAAACAAAGCTGTCTTGATGCCAAAACCCCTCATAGAAAGAGAAAGTTTTCATGTATACAACTGTGACAATAAGCACTTATCAGGATCAACTAAATGCTGGATAATCAAAAGTATGTGAAGAATGCATAGTTCACAGTATAGACTCTTTAAAATATGTCCAAGAGTTTTACACGCCAGTCTGTTATTGTAGGGACTGTAGGGATTTGTAGGGAATGTAGACGTTACATTTTTACGCTTCTAAACATGACGCTTAAGAAAACGAACTATGATTGGTTGTTTTTCATGTCAGTCAGATGGCCTCTGGGCAGTCCTTGGCCATTGAAAGTTGCAATGGAGTCCATCAGTCTGAAGGTGTGGCTACAAGAGCCAAACAACAAAAGAGTTCAATTGCCTAATGCTTGTCATGTGTCTTTCTTTGTGTGACCATACCTGTGAGATAGCCACTCATCATTTTGTCATGGCTGTTGAAGAGTTGGCGGTACTTGAGCCGAGAGGACTGAGGCACGGCCCAGTCAGTGGGCGGAGGAGCTGCTGGAGCACTAGAGAGACAATGTTTGTATTAACATCTATGAAATGTCTGCAAATACAGTGTGTGTGTGTGTGTGTGTGTGTGTGTGTACCTGGGTGCCTCTACAGACTGGACCTTCTGTAGCTTGATACTGGAACGATTGAATGAAGAGGTTTTGTTGAGTGCAGCCGCTGAGAGAAAGAGAAACACCCATACATTTTCCAGCAAAAGTACATATACTGCATGAGCTGGTCTGGGTAGTGTGAGAGTGTATTTACATTACCTGGATGCGTGAATCCACTAATGGGTTGTATCATAGCGGGTGCTCCGTTGGCAAGGGATGGAAGGGGTGGTGTCACCGATGCTACCAGTGGAGGAGACACACCTACTCCTGGCACTCCTGGAGGCAGAGGGGGCAGGGGCATTGGCGGCACTGCTGGCAGGCCTGGCATGGCACCCATACTGGGCATCCCTGCAGATGGCAATCAAAGACATAATTGAATAATAATTGATTACTTTTTTATAGAATTAAACAGTGGGGCAAATGACATATGCTAATAATGTTGATGTACTGCTAATTGAATTTACTTATAACATTCAAGGAGTGACTCTAATTCTTTGAGTGACTGAACCAGGATCCAAGACATCATCCCAGAACAAGGGGTCTGCCATTAGCAAAGAGTCTAATGTATACATAGACCAGTGGTTAGTTGCATAAACTGCTTAGACTAGTCTTAAAAGTTAGTCATCTAAATTTTTTCTTCAAGACTGGTCCTAACTTTTTAAAGTCAGTTACATAAAAAGGTATATTTGTCTAATTTGAATTTGTGTAAGACTGATTGCCCCTTTGTTAACTGCTAGTTGGTCAAACTAGTTCTTAAGACACAGTCTTAACAAAGTGGCTAAGTTTATGCAACTGGTCCCAAGGCTGGGCAACTTTGGTCCTCGAGATCCACTTTTCTGCAGAGTTTAGCTGACCCTGATCAAACTCAACTGTCTGTAGCTGTCTAGTAACCCTGAAGATCTTATCTTGTTCAGGTGTGTTTGGTTAGGGTTGAAGCTAAACTCTGTAGGAAAGTGGACCTTGATGGCCAGAGTTGATCTAGACTAAAAGTTTGCATTTAGCATTCAGTCTTTTCTAATATAGACCTAGTCTACCCAATGATGTCTAATCTAAATCAGTGGTTCACAACAGAATTAATGTATATATAAATACGTATCATTTCTTGGAGAACATACAGAATGAGAGTTAAATTAAATGTAATATATCAACACTTCCACTTTCAGCAGAATTACATCAGAAATATCTTATTGGATGTGGAGGGCCTTTGAATATTTGTGTTGGACAATGGGTGGGCCCTTCAAGTCAAAAAGGTTGAGAACCACTGATATAAATGGTCTTGAACTAGACTTGATATGTCCCAATGTTTTTAAGCCATCAGAATGAGAGCGTTTTTACCAAATGGAGGCTGCGAAGGTATGGAGATGGGCTGCTGCTTCATGGAGGGGGGCAATGAAGGAGGGAGGGGGTGACCCTGCAGCTTCAATTTAATCAGCTTCATTGCGATGGAAAATTCAAGCATGTCCATCTTCCCATCATTGTTCATGTCGGCCAGAGCCCTGCGAAACATTACGATGATTTGTTACATTTTATGATATTTAGCAAATCTTTATTGCATAATTTTGCAATAGTGTAATGTGTGTTATGCTGGTGTTTTGTTTTTGTGTGTATAACCCTGTGCACCATCTATATATGAGTAGGGTTGTCAAAAGTACTAGTACTTTGCTACCAAGTTGGTACTGAAATTTTTATTTCATGACAATGTGACGATACCAGCCTTTCTGAAGTACCGGTAGTACTGAGTAATGGGTATATTCGGTACCCACTGATAGGAGGCTGTTTTCAAAGGTGTATCTGTGCAAGCGCTCTGTGATGAGCATCAAAGGTTTCTATTTGATCACTGTAGCCAATCACATACACATCTGTTGAGCACGTGAACGCAATGGCCAATCAGAGATGTTTAAGTAAGAATCCGCTCAACACTTCTTAAAACACCAGAGTTTTTGTTCACCGCACCCATGATTGACAGCTTCAGTGATCAAAAAAGGAGCCATAAACCCATAAACAATTTCAATAAAAGTTTTGTTTTTCATGCTGCTCAGTACACTGCAGATTCTGGATTTACAACTGTATTTAAATGACCGATTGTGTCCGGAACCACAATGATCGACAGTGATATAACCACAGCAATAGACAGGATTAAACAATCTTATACTTTATGTCGAAATAGATGTGCATTAAATCTAAGGGTGTTAATGCAAACTAACAGACCTGCAAATAAATTTGTAAAATAGTTCCATCTATGGTAACAAAATTGGTACAGAGAACCATGGAATTTTACTGGTATTGGTACCAATTACTGGAATTTTGGTACCGTGACAACCCTATAAACCTGTATTGGCCATGCCTTATACTGTATGATGAAAACTGTGGTTTTCTATGGTACCACCAGTATTATTATGGTGGTTATCAATGTGTTTTACAAGATAAAAAAACAGATTTAGGTATATTAACCTTGTATTATTTAATGAGATATATAAGATTGTAAGCTGTAAAATATACAAGCATCCCAAAATATTGGAAGCATTGTGATAGTATTTTATTTACTGTAAATTTAATGGGATAATCTTTACAGTGTATGCAAATTATTGAACAGCAGCATGTAGTGGATTGTGAATGTAGTGCTCTGGATTATAAACGAATGTGTTATTTAGGAATTGTACCATATCTGGGCCAGGATGGGGGGAGGAAGACCTGACTGCAGAAAGAAATTCCTTGCCTGGTCACCTACAGAAAAAGAGAAAGAGAAATTAATAATGAAATTAATATACTTAAATGTATAAATAAATGAACAGTATTATGCATCATTGTATAAATGAACACAATGGAACAGTTCGTGTCATTTTTAATTATTCTAGGTCAATTTTATTATTCTAGTAAAACACTGATAATTAAGAGTTACGTAAGCCTGTTTAAACCATCTTGTCAACAAATATGTTCAGGGTTTATTGACAGCACTTGAGTGACATTGCCCTACGGGGCGAGTGATCTGCCAGCTACAGTTTGAGTAAGAAAAAAAAAAAGTGTGCTTGTGTTATCTAACCAATCAAGCCGACTTCCTGCTCTCATGACAGCCTTTACTGATGAACTTGCACACACAAAAACATTTTTTTTGTTTTTGTTTTTATACAGACTATAATGAAAGATTACACCACAACCTTTAACAAATGTCAACAAATAATCCCACAACAGCCTAGATTACCTATTTCTTTCCTTTTACAATCTACCAACTAACACACAAAGCAATGAAAGATGTGAGTGTTAGAGTTTGTCCCTCTGCAGTGTTAAAAGCAAAATGATGTAGCAGCTTAGATGACCTTTTCACCTTCCTCTAAACACTTTTCGTCTCGATAACAGGAGTCTTCCTCGGCGCGCACACACAGAACGCCTTTATACTCTCAGAGCCAAAAACAGACTCAATCTCCTCCGTCTGCCTGTGGGCCACTCACTATTTCAGCCGTCCTTCAGTCAACACAAAGAGGCTCTTTGAGATCCACTGGTGAACAGGAAACTCACAAGTACCATCTCTTCAGTAGACATCCAAAGTCCAGCTGGGAAAAGCTGGTTTTACTGTTCAAGTCTTGTGATTTTGATTAGTCCTTTGGATTGGCATACATTGTACAAAAAGACCATGAAGTGTGTTTTGTGTACAATGAACACTTCTTTCATTGCAATCATGCATATGAACAGTTTGGCTAATGAAAATGTTCCAGAATTTTCCTCAGACTTGCAAAATGTCTCCAAAGTGAGTTCGGTGAGAAAGACAGCTTTCTATAACAGGAACAAACATGTGAAAGCATCAACTAGAGACTCCAAATACAAACGGCCTCAGCAAAATTGACAGAGAAAAGACCTTTTCTGCAACATGCCACACCCTGATGATCCGTTTCCTTCTCTGTATTTCTTTTTTGTCTCATTGATTCTGTTAACATTACACACTATCAACTCACAACTAAAAGTTTCAGTACATGTTTTCAGGGAATCAGAATTTGAACTCTTATACACCATCATTGCGCAAACGTTTACACAAGTATTAGATGTTTGCTCTTCTGACTAATGTAAACATGGGAAGGTTTTACTGCAGGTCAGCAGCAAAGCCCGAGTTTGTTTGTTTCATCTGAGGAGGTACTGAGACTGACATTAACAGTTCTCAGGCTGTTTTTTATAGTACTTATGGGGCGGGACACACCAAGCCAACGGTTTTCCGTTGGCCAATGTCGGGCAGTGGGTGAGCGTCGTATAATGACATTGCTGTATGTAGCCTAATTTCTATAAGTTAAGACAAACTGAGCAGCTTGACTCATTAAAATGGTAAGCAAGCGCTGCTGTTTACTAGTTCACAGTTGTGGACAGTCATTATCGCTCACGCAGGGACAGATAATGTGCGATATGTGCTCAAGCGCAACGTTTTTGCCCAGACACAGCCAACGTGAGCCGACATCACCATTGGCTTTCGTTGCTGCTAGCTCTTTGACGTTGATTTGATGTGTATCAGCCTAATGTGAGTCTGATCGTAGACCATGCAAGTAGATATCCACCCATTATGGACAGAAAACAGGAAGTGGTATGGTTTTAAAATAATGTCATGAAGAATATCCATGGAATATTTATTAGCATGGGAATGTTTTAAAAAAGATGACAGGAAAGAGGTGGTTGCTCTTGTTTTTCTTTGTTTCCACTTCATTTGCTCTCTCTCTCTCTGTGTCTATGCATCCTACAGAGAAATAATAGGCATAAAAATCCGACTACCACAGGTCTATGACTGACTGCACTGCAGGTGGTCATTTGCAATTGCACAGAACTCAAAGGATTTGTTCACGTATTTCAGAGACATCAAACTCCAAAGGGCTTTTAGCAAACATCAGCACTAATGAGAGTTCTTTACTTTTCTCATAGCAGGAAAACTAGTGGTGATTACCTGTGATGAAGCCAGAAGGTGTGGGGGTCAAACTGTGGAACTGCTGGTCATGTTTGGCTCTCTCGTCCACAGATATTACCCATGTCTCTGACCCCCCTACAGAGACAGACAAACATCAGTATGATGCTTCAACATGTGTTCAATCTGCTAACATTTTCATTAAGCGACAGGGCACAGGTAAACACAAACCAACTCTTACTGACGTTTTATTGTGTAAAAAAAACAACACTGAGAAAATGCAACACAGCCTTATAAAGTGTGAGATCAAAATCTAGGATTCAAAATCTACCGTAAATACAGAGTTTCGAGATTTTTGAAAACAAAAGAAATTTTATGATGAAAAATGTATAAAAAATATTATGTACATTGTCCAATTCAACTTTTCACTAAAATTATTGTGTTGATAAAATTAGGGCTGTAACTGATGATTATATAATCAAAGTTAAAATCACTAAATTAAAAACAAAAAGGACAGAATAAATGTTAACCGGTATGAGGAAAACACACGTTCACTCATTAGATTTATACTCCATTACAATAGATTACTCTCATTATCGATTGCTTTATCTATTAGTTGTTATATTATATGAAAAAAAAATGTAAATCATTTGAATGACTTAAATTATCACTGTATAAAATAAGCCACATTCAAATCAGAAATGAAAACAGAAAATGAAACAGTGATAAAAGTTCTGTGAGGGCGTTTCTCTTCCATTCACTGATTCACTGATTCTTTCTCTCTCAAACACACACTGCACTTCATACATATCCACCCACCCTCCATCACACAAACACACACGTGTCAGTCAGTCAGTCAAGGCATCAACTCACCTCCGAAGGGCGTGGGAAACTGAGCCATGGTTCAGTCCGTCAGCTGCCGTCCAGCCGCAAACTCCTGCAAAACAACACAAAGAAACCTTGAGTTTTCATTCGCTCACTCAACTTCTGAGAAACAACATAAGGAAACAAGACTTGTTCATCGTCCTGAACACACAAAATCACTCTTGTCAGAAAAAAAAGAGGAAAAGACATTTGAGTGAATCGCTTCTGTTCTGACCTGTAGAAACCTTCCTGAGAGAGGAAAGACAAAACACAGAACTCCCCACAAATAAATTCCTGCTTTATCACTCAGGGTACATTTCCACGATAACAATGTACTAAAAATGTGAACATTTTCCTTTGCGTTTGTCACATACAGACAACAACGTTGTCAAAACAATCCCTGATCTCACGGATCCACAAAAACGACTAAAAACACTGTAATCTGCTGCCAGGCCAGTAGTTGGCGATGTCACTTTTTAAAGAAACACTACACACCTAATAGACTGAACATGTAAAATGCATGACTTCGCCATTTTCGGAAATTCACGTTTTTGAAATTTACACAGAGATGATGGCGGTGTCATTTTCGTAAACTTGCACTTTGCGTTTTCAGGCCCCGAAAATGCGGTTGTTAAAAATAAGCCAAAATATCCCAGAAACAGTTGTTGCTGCTCAAGTCTGCGGGCTCAATCGCAAGCACAGCTGTCAATCATGAAGGTGCACCCCGTTTATATAGCATCAAATAACTAAAACCACACTTTTTGAAACAAAAATGAACATCTGAACATGTGTCAGCATGATAATGAGAACTACTTAAAATGACAGAAACCATCTTCTGGAAAATAAAATATTTCAAGTGTAATTGTATTATATTGTTTGGCTCACGTCCCATTCAATTACATGGAGAGGACGGGGTTTATGACCTATAGCCGCCACCTGGCCAGCCACCAGGAGGCAAACGAAATGCTGATACTTCCGTTTCATCGCAAATTTAAAGGGAATTAATTGTGATGCGTGTTGACTGTTAGAGTCAACAACATTAGTATAGTAAACTTCATCAGAGAAGTTAAGTGTATACTTTTATCCTCATTACTAGTGTCACTATAACCCACCAACTGGTATATATACCAGTTTACTTGGACGTAAAACGATGAGAAAGTAAGAGTACTATCTGAAGGCCTCAGACTGGGATCTCCCAGCTGTGTAAACGCGCTGCAAGAATTCACACACACACACACACACACACACAGTCTCCAGCAGAGACACCCAGGGCACCTTGGCCAAAGTATTTTAATCAGTGCCAGACTGTTCTCTCTCTCTGTCTCTCCCCCATTCTTCCTCCACTCTTTTCTTCCTTTTCTTCAGATCCTGCATAATGGAATTCATTTCTCTGCTCCACAGGGTCCAATCACAGCGCAAACTGAAAGGGTTTTACAAATAAAATAAACAAACATGCTAATATAGTCACTGGGGAAAACTGTTGTAGCAATACTGTATGTAGGGCCCCCTATGAAATCCATTTTATTTTTTTCCAAATTCCATTTTAATGGTTAAATTAAATTTTAGTAACCAAAAAACATGTCTAATTAATTGAAATCATGAAATTTATACAATTTATGAAAAGTTTTATTTTCCCCCCTGAAAGTCCGTTTCATTTTCTGGCCTACCGACTTCTGTGTTTTCTGTTTTAAGTTTTCTGGATTCCATTTTAATGGTTTAATTCAATTTTAATAATCAAAAAGCATGTCTAATTAATTGAATTCATAAAAACAATGTATTAATTTTGTGTTGTGCATTTGAATTCTTCTGGCAATCAAATGAAGGCATAAAAAAAAAATTAATTTAATTGATCTTTTAATCGTATGAAATAAACAAGCCTTATTGTCAAACAATGTGCCGCACAACAGAGCTTTACTGTTAAAATTAATACATAGACAACATTTTTTATTATTACTTAAAAATAGTTTTAATAATAATTTATTATTAGAATTATTATTAGTGTTTGTATTATTATTACATTGAGACACAGCTAAATTCTACTGTACAACAGTAATAAACCAAACTTTTATTTTGGCCAGTTGCAGTGAAGACCTTTGAGTTTCGATGTATGACGATAGTTTTTCTCCAATGAAACGGTAAAATGCTCATGAAGTGTGACTCAGAGCAGCTCTGGAGATGAAGTTCATGCATTCATGTTCTCATATAGCGAAGAGGCAGAGGCTGAAAACACCACGAGCGTCACGCGTGGTGTGTGTTGTAAATGAAACTGTGAGTCTATGCCATTGATCAAGATAAAGTCGACTAAAAATCTAAATTGGCCATTTTTATTTTATTTTATGGAATATTGCAGAGATATTTATAAATTATTGATCTGTGAACATTTCTTAAATTCATGTGCCATAATATTTCATTAAATTAACTTCCCTTCTCGCTTGAAATCGCAATGACATTTCTTCTCTGACTCATCCAACATGTTTTCTTGTTCGACAAGCTGTTTCACAGAAACAATTCAACAGAAGAACAGAAAAAACAGTGCCAAAGAGGTGAGATGCTACAGGATGTAATATTTCAATTATTAGAAAAATTAGAACATACTGGAAATAAAATGTGATCAAAAACAGATACGCACTAACATGGTTACTCAACTGCTGATAGCTTTCAATGACTGTTTATCTGAAGGGCTGGCAGAGAGCAATGCCGAAACTGTAGTTGTGTGGAAATCATGATGTTTCATCACTCTAACCACCCGATAACATCGCCCTGCCCTTCAAAATTTCGAAAAACGCTGATGAGGGAATGTGCTTCATTTTCACATCATATACAGCATCTGACATTTGAATGTGAAGCAGTTTCATGTTGAACAAAACAGAAGAGTTTGTACTTAAACTCAGTACTATCTGAAGTATTCATTTGCATGCGTATGAGCAGGGTTTTATCATAAGCTAGAAACCTATAGTTTGTGCATCACAGTTTCTATAGTGTCTAATTTTTCTTATTTTAACGGAAATCCATTATGTCTGAATGCCGTTGGCTCCAGGGAGTGTTCGTACGGTCTGAGTTCTAATCTGAAGCAGTGGGGTATTTCTCAAGATGGAGGACTAAGCTCTTCACAGAGCCTTGACTCAATACTGAAAACATCCAGTTCCCCTGATTAAACAGGACACTGGTGACTCACACGCTCTCTCTCACTGGCAGAGTGCAGTGTCAAACACTGCAGTGCTAGTGACACTGTCACACAGTAGAACCGGCCCTTGTCACAGCCCTGCTAATGACCATAAGTGTGTGTGTGTGTGTGTGTGTGTGTGTGTCTTTGAGCATCTGACCTACTTTTTCCTGTCACCCTTTTTCTGATTCAAATGAAGCTTTTCCTCGGGACAATGGTCTCAAACACAGCCAATCTGAATGAAATCCCAGGAAGGGGTAACCTTCTTGCAGAACACAGTAGAAACACAAACAAACCAATGCTTTCAGAAGATCTGCATGTCTCAGACGAGTTTAGTTTTACTCTTATTCAAGACCAACCTGCCTCACTGATCCAAATCCAAATCCGGCACAGTGAATCAAGACATGCTCAATAGAGGGTGGGACAAAGAGAGGTGATGTCATCCAGCAGGAATGCCGTCACTAGGTGAGATGAATCTGGGAGAGGAAGTTTAATAGATATGGAGCGCTGCAGTGATGATGATGCATTTTAGCAGGCAAACCCGAAACCCGGATCTCTCTGGTTCCTTCGACAAAAACCCAATAGGATTTTTCCATTGTCTTTTGGATTATTGCACAAAATGAACTCGCTGACTAACGAAAGTGTATGATCATCACGAGAATCTTATGAATTCTAACACAACTTTTATGAATTTAAGCAGAAGTAAAAGGTAAAAAAGTAAAAAACTAAACCACGATCACATGACTTAAACATCACCACAAACCACAAAAGTCTTTGTTGAAAAAACATTTTCCCTGAAAGTTCTAGTTAGAATAGTTTGCAAACTAGCAAGTAAATGAGTCTTGATGGAATTTACACATACACGTGCCTCACTTAGCCACTCGTTAGCAACCACCTTTTCAAGACAAGTAAAAGCTTTCAATTCACAAGAGGCCATCCATTCATCAATCAATAACAGATTCAGAAGCAGGATTAGTCTCATGGACCGTTCTACATTTATTTTTCTCGTTCAAGAAGCCGTTTAGTCTCCCTCACTCTCCGAAGTTACAACTTCACCCTGAACAGAGACAGTGAAAAAACACGTGCAATTAACACAGATAGACACACACACAAACACATCCAGCGGTGGATTCATTAGTCAGGTGATGCGAGACCCCGGGGCCAAAGGGAGTGCAAGTATTAATAGTGTCAACATCACACTCGCACTCCTGTCTGCATTCCTTCCAAGAAGGCTTGGGGTCCTACGAGTCGAACAAGTCAGCCAAACGCACCCACACGTTTGCATTCCACACAAAAGCACAACAGTCTTTCCTGGAGTGGCCATGTTTGACTTTGACTTTGAAAAACGTAAGTAGAGAGAAACAGTGTATTTAAACTTCTACCCACAGGTCACTTTCACTGCACATTTGAGCCTGAACAGTCGCTGAATGAATCCAATTTCAACCTTGTCAACATCAATACCTGATACGGGACTAGAAAGCACAGGAACTCGAGAAGAGCAAATCGCTGGTTTCCTTTAAGGGCCTGACAGAAAGAGATGTGGGAGTCAGTCTTAGAGAGATCAAATGATATTCAGACTCAGAGATGCTTATGGTTCCACTGACACCCCCAACAGTTCTCTTCACTACTCAATAAATCACAGACAATCTGCACTCCACCCACATTTAATGCAGTCCAGACACACACGCAGAGGAATCCAGCTTAAAATGAAGTGGAACTTCAAGCTTTTATCATCACTGATGACAAACCACCCAAACCAATCTTTCATAACACGCTGCTAGGCTAGTAAATGATTCAGTATCGCTATCGCAACCTGTTCTCTTTACTGTTCCCAAGTTTAAAAACAAAAACCACAGTCCACAATCTAGTCTCGTCTCATTTGTTCACTTCCATCTTGAAGCGTTTAAAGAAAGGCCATAACCACGGAAGCAGAAGTGCTTTCTCTGCAGCTGAGGTAGGCAGAACAGCTCAGCTGTAAGAGTGAGAACGGATAGTACTTAAATGGATGTTATGGAGCTTCGTCTGAGCAGAATCTGAGCCTGGATCAGGCGGCAAAGAAAGAATCGCCCGGGACACTAAATACAACAGCTTCCGGAAGAGGGCCTGTATTGTTGTGCTCCGGTCCAATGTTAAGACAAGGTTACAGACAGTCACTGCTCTGTACAAGACGCCAAACACACACACACACACACACACACGCTAAATAGCCAGACTAAAGATTCATGGCTGATCTATACCTATATAGGTTTACTACAATAACAAAATATGCATTAAGATGAGGATAAACATAGGTATATTGTCAGTAACATTTCATATGCAGCAAACCCGTACAAAGAGCAAGCAACTGAAGCAAGTGCTTTATATCAGAAAAAATATAAACTATATTATATTGTTATGTTTATATTAAAGTTGGATATTTAAGTATATCCAACTTTATCACCAAACAAAGTATAGTAGCATTATCATAGGGCGAGATATATATCTATCTATATATGCCTTATAGTCACATTTATCAGATTAGAGCTGGGCGATGATATAGTTCACATTTTGTGACAATATAAGCAATCAAGCCACTGAGAAATGCTGTATACTATATGGTGTATCGTATATATATTTACATATAGTATACAGCATTTCTCAGTGGCTTGATTGCTTATATTGTCACAAAATGTAAACTATATCATCGCCCAGCTCTAATCTGATAAATGTGACTATAAGGCATGAAGATATTAAGATATTATAAGCATCAACAAACATCATGATTTTCTGTAAAGCTGCTCTGAAACAATGTGCATTGTGAAAAGCACTATACAAATCATTTTGACTTGATTTACTCGATAATGCATGCAACTGTAGTTTGACTTCGCCAAGGATGCATACACATTAATCAGATGGTACTCACAATGATGTATAACATACACATTATTTCATCACAAATTATGCATTTAAATGGCAGACCACCATTTCTAATTTGTTTAGCAAAAAGCAGGCAAGAATAACTGAAATTATTCAGGCCTTCTGGAGGAGAGCACTGGGGTGAGAGATTGAGGGTCCGGCTCTCTTCCCGTTAACCTAATTACCTAGACAAAAAGCTGCCTCTGAGCAAACGATCGCACAAAGAGAAACAAATTTCAAAGTGAGCAGCAAAAGGGCAGCGCGTACATCAGCATTGAACAAAAAAAAGACCAGATACGCACACACACACACACACACACACACACAGCTGGCCTATCATCCATCCTGCTGAGATCGAGCGGTGCACAGTGGATTGAGGGATCTCTTTTATCTCACACCCCAGACTAAATCTCCGCTGTACACCTGTGGGGGATGGGGAAGAGAGGACGGTGAAGAGACAGGGAGAGAAAGTGGCCGGATAAACTTGAGGTTGCAAAAAACAGCCTCTAATGACTCATGAACTGAATGGCCTAACAATAAGCTCCTCTTGAGCCTGCACTTAAAACAGAGGCTTTCAAACGCTCCATTATAATCATCTAAACAAGGCTGGAAGCACCATGAACACTGAGCACGTTCACATGGACATTACTTTCAGATTAAAGGCCATTTTTTGATTACATTTTCATTTTTATTGGAATATTAATGTGCAAACGAAATCGGAAAACAAACCACAAGGGCGGCTGGTCACACAAGAGTTTTCGTTCGATTGAATTTCATTCATTCATACCCATGCAAATGCGGGAGACCAGAAACGCAAGCTCATGCAAGTTTTGCATTTCTCTGTGTTCCAATGGTCAAGTTTGGTGGCTGAGCTGGGAATTCGTATCAGGTGAAGATGTGTGACCAACAGAAGACCGATAAACAGAATTACAACATTAACTGCAGGTGTGTAGTGTTGCAGGAAAGTGGAGTAGGTTGTATATTTTTACATTTTGGGATTATTATAGTTTAGGCTATATGTTGAATTCAAAGTCTAGTGTGAATGGCATAAAATTTGCATTGTTTTCATTCTATTCTCATCTGGTAATAAGGAAAATGCTTTTAGTTGATTGGACATTTTGAACAGTAGTCTAATCAACCCATTCATTTTCATTCATCTGCAAAATCTTGTTCATAAGACTCTTATAAATGCCACTTCGTTTAAAGTTTGTGAAATAATAGCCATTAAAATAAACAACTTCTCACTCACTATCTGATATTACTCAGAATTGCCTTGATTTCTTTATATGCAAATATAATTTGCATTATATTTTTGACTTAAAAATAAATAAATCTGATTAATACACAGATATGCCAGTTTTCTCAGTTAGATTTCTAGAAACCAAGTTTCTAGAAACAAGCTTAATATGATTATGACAACCAGGTTAATGTTTTTATACTTATATAAAATCAGAATATGACCAAATTTGGATTATTATTGGGATATTATTATGCACTCAACTCAAACAGCCAATTATAGAAACACCTCCTCAAAATTCAGATGAACTGATATTTCAGTCAACATTGGTTAAAATGTTTACACTTGGACACCTCAATCTTTAACAATATGGGAAGATCATATCTTAAGACCTGCTCTTAAATCAGTCTGAGGTCACATTTTTGAGGCATTACTCAGGGCGGCAGGTTTTCCACTTCAGTCCTGCGATCAAGGAGTGCCTCTATAAACCAGGACATGACCAGGTTTACGACCATACTGTCCCAGCCAGGCCAGAAAGGCTCCAGCTGCATTTCTCATAAGATCTCATAAACCTCCCTCCAGTCCACCAATCTGACAGTGTTTACATACTACACATGATAGTGGCTTTAAGACAAAGCACCCAAATCCACAGCCAGCCAGCCAGCACTACAGGATCTGAGCCTTAATCACCTTCCTTCAGACATAATCACAGGATAATAACTTGTGTTTCTCCTGGCCAGCATGTAAGTTACTCACGTGTGTATTGACTGCATTGGAGAAGAAATGGATGGATATCCATGTGTGGAGATGAGCTGTATCTTCATTATTCAGCAACACCAGCACATTGACTAAACTCAATGTCACAACATCCTACATATAACACACATCACCTCAGCACTCCCATGGTCCGAATAGCCCACTATATCCATGGGTTTTACCACAGAAATTCTCAGTTTTCGAGCTGCTGTCACACCAGCAGCCGTTAGCCGGTGTGCTAACTAAACCAGTAAATCAGAGCTGAGCTTTAGCTGCAATCTCTGCGCGGAGAGGGAGCACACATAGGCCTATTTCTATGTATAAACGACTAGGGGAGAGTAGTTTTAGTGTTACTGAGCTGAAATAACCGTTGAAGTGATCAAAGCCTCTCGCGAGCGACTAAATTCGCACGAAAGCGCGCGCTGAAATGCTGTGGATTGCTCGCTCGCGCAGCGGACACACAGTCACTGTCAAAAAAGGACAATCGGCCTGACACACACAAACACTCTTACCTCATCATTCAGTTCCCATTATATCTCCAACACTCTGTGAGGGAATAAACTACAGGAGCATGGGATGGCAGGCGGCGGGCTCTTCTTTCCTAATTTAAAATGAGCGAGATAAATTCCAGGCTTATTTCGCTGCTCCTTCTGGCTCCTCGTTTCCTCCGCACAGCTTCGCCAGTAGTGAAGTAAAAAGGGGGAAAAAATGAAACCTTGAGGACGTCATTCAGGCATCCGTGTGCGTGCGTATATTGACGACAGGGGGCGCACTGTGGCCCAAACGAATTCACTCACCATGAACACTAGAGGAAATCTGTTGTGTTCTATCTTAAATGTATTTGTTTAATGTATTTACAGCCATTTATTATATCTTTTTATTACATGGCTTGGTTGAATTCCAATGTAGAATGCGGTCTGTTATTTCTTGATAACAGACCGCTGCGAATTATAACACACCGTTGCCATGAAAAACAGTGTTGCTATGGACGCGGAACGGACTAATTCTTTAGCGGAAGCAATATAATCGTTATAAACTCCTTTTTAAAACAATATTTTGTGTCAAATTATTTATTTATTTTGTAGGTAACGTTAGCCATGTAATAAGCGGGATAATGTATAGCGAGGCGGTTGTTATAACGAATAACAACCCCTTCAGGCTGATTCCCGTTCAGCCTATCGGGGTTGTTATTCGCTAACAACCGCCTCGCTAACTTATACATTATCCCTTACTTAATCTATAAATATTACATTTATACATTTCAATATACGATATATGTAATTAGTGGGAAGAAAATGGGAAAGTCCGACTCGTTTCCATTGACACACATTTTTTTTATTTGAGATTTTTCTAATATACGGAATATTTCTATCAGTTAGTTGTCGGTTTGTTACGAATCGGTCCGAAACTCGACTCGGGAACCGCCTCGTGAACGAATCGTTCAGATCGATTTGCGAATCGATTCAACAGATTCATTTATAGATTCGTGGACGTTATTTATTACATTATTTATTGATTTAAAAATAAACTGCTGCATTGATTTTATTTAGAGTAACGTTACGTCGGTCTCTATGTTGTAGAATTTCTGAGTACATTTATTTAGTTCAAATATGCTGTTATCTAACATAATCCCTCATACATCGGATGCGTTGCGTTTCCTTTCTCTGTGTTTATACTTCTACTCCACCACGTCACGTGTGACGAGTCACGGGACGGAAATGAACAAAACACTACCGCAGTCAACTGCATGTTAGTAGCTTCTATAATACTCTTACCTGCAAAAATGTTATATAGCGTAACATAAGCAGACATTATATCACCAATTTTGATGCTTTAAAACGACACGCGAGACATAAAGGGTTATGCAAAGGAAAAGAAGCAGCTAGTAAGCAAGAGTAAGGTATTCTGCATAAATTGGATTTTATCATATTTAACTTAAACAATTCAAGTGCAAAAGAGATTGCACATGCAATAAATGTGATGGATTTCTGTCGAGATAGTTCTGTATTACATACTATTACAATAATATGTTTAATACAGCATTTCAATCAGCTTGTTGTTATTGCTTGTGTTATTCTTATTCCAGAACAGCTAGAATTGCCATGAAGGGACTTTACTGCAAACCAGGTGGAGACCAGGGTGATGTGAAGTTTGTCTTACAGGAGACGGTGAGAGTGCCTGAAAATGCATGGATTTACATATCCAGAGTGTCCTAAACAAATCTGTTATAAGGCATATTTGAAATTGTCTGACGTCCTTTGCTTTTTTTTCCATAGAATGCACCCACTAACATTGGCAGCCATCAGGTCAAAGTTCAAGTAAAAATCTGTGCACTTAGTCCGGTTGATTTTAAGGTAATATGATTTTTCACCATGTCTACTAGATCTTGAACGATGTCTAGTGATTTAATGTGATTGACCTGCAGAACAGCGTATGGAGGCCCAAACTTCAAAATGTTTACAAAACATGATGGACATTTCACAGACTACATTTTATTTTGATGAATATTTGCATCCATCTCTTAATCTGTTTTCCAGCTGTACGAGGACCTCAGGCTTGAGAGTGAGCTTGTCCCAGTTGGAAGGGAGATCACTGGGGTTGTTCTACAAGGTTTGCATGACTTCTTGTGTATTTGACGCCATTACCTTTTACTGCTGATTACTAACCAAATAAGCTTGACTGATAAATCGAATGCGATGCATATCCTTTTCCAGTTGGACCCAAAGTGACGTTTTTCCAGCCAGATGATGAGGTTGTTGGTAAGAACTTTATTAGACTCTCTTTTTTATTAGTCTGCTCTATATAATCAAATGAACATTTGCATGTCTTCTCAGGAATTCTCCCTCTGGATGCTGAGCTGTCTGGCCTTTGTTCCGTAGTGCTTATTGATGAATATGATTTAGGTATTGTCGTTCGCATTACACTCCTACCTAGTTCCTTAAAGATACACTGCTTTTCTAACAATGTACTTTTTATTTCCATATGCTAACAGTTCAGAAGCCTGAGAAAGTGAGCTGGTTTGAAGCAGCAGCGGTCATTAAAGACGGTCTCAGGGCCTACACTGCTCTCCATACTGTGGCTCGGATGGCTGCGGGTCAGACTGTGCTAGTGCTGGATGGGGCTGGTGTAGGTATCTGTGCAGAGGTCACCTTCCTGATGATTCCTATTAGTTTTAGTATAAGTTTGGGGTCTCTTATGTATAAGTTTCTTATGCTCACCAAGGCTGCATTTATTTGATTGAAAAAATACAATAAAAACAGTTATATTGTGACATTATTACCATTTAAAATAACTATTTTCTATTGTAAGATATTTTAAAATAATAATTTATTCCTGTGATGTCAAAGCTAAATTTTCAGCATCATTACTCTAGTCTTTAGCGTCACATGATCCTTCAGAAACCATTCTACACAGAACAAAATTATAAACGCAACACTTTTGTTTTTGCCCTCATTTTTCATGAGCTGAACTCAAAGATCTAAGACTTTTTCTATGTACACAAAAGGCCTATTTCTCTCAAATATTGTTCACAAATCTGTCCAAATCTGTGTTAGTGAGCACTTCTCCTTTGCCGAGATAATCCATCCACCTCACAGGTGTGGCATATCAAGATGTTGATTAGACAGCATGATTATTGCACAGGTATGCCTATAATATGCTGATTTGCTGCTTAAGAAACATTTCTTACTATTATCAGTGTTGAAAACAGTTGTGCTGCTTAAAATATCTTGGAAACTGTGATGCATTGTTTGATTTATAGAAAGTCCCAAAGAACAGCATTTATTTGAAATGGAAATCTTTTGTAACACTATAACCCACGGTTTCACAGACAAGGTTTAAGCTAGTCCCAGACTAAAATGCATGTTTGAGCTGTTTTAACTGAAAGTAACTTGCACTAACATATCTTAAAATATGTCAGTGCCATTGTTTTGTCTCAAGATGCACACCAGTAATGTTTTTTTCCTAAGTTTATAAATGTCCTAATCTAAGCCATGTCTTTGAACTGGGCCTAAATGTCTTTACTGTCACTTTTGAATAATTTAACGTGTCCTTACTTAATAAAAGTATTAATTTATTTAAAAAATATATCTTACTGACCCCAAACTTTTGAACGATACTGTATCAATGTTGAAACTTGTCAATTTTGTCATATATTGATTTTAAAAAAAAGGGATTATTGTTGTTATCATTTAGTGGTCTTCTCATATCAGAATCAGCACAGCAGATCTATAACCATTGTTTGGCGCCCTGCATTCGATGTCTAAAATCATTATCGTACTTCCTGTTTTGTGTGCATGCAGCCCTTTGGAGTTCTGGCCATTCAGCTCGCCCACTATCACGGTGTGAAAGTCTTGGCTACAGCTTTGTCTCCGGACGACCAGAAGTTTTTGGAAGAGCTTCGACCGAGTGTGGGTGGGTACTGAAGTGTGCGTTGTGGAGAGGAATGACAGCCAAGATATTTTCTCAATGAAGTGTCAGTTTAGGAGGGAGTCCAAGCTTGGTTTGACTTACCGCTTCACTGGAAGTTTTGATTCTTGAAAAACTTGGCATGAGTTGTTCTGAAATAAACACCAGACAAACTGAAATGTCAGGCTGGGGAGTGAAATGGGGCAAATCTTTTTTTAATCTCTAGTTGTTATCTCTTGTAAAGTTATCTGTTCTCTTGTACTTACAGTGTTATACGTGTTCTCATTTCATGAGCATATGAAAACCATCATCACATTTTCTGTAAAAGCGAGAAGTCTCAAATCTACCAAAGTCTAATCAAATGTAGAAATCTCTAAGTTTTGATTGTTGCAGAGGGCATGTTCTCATATTTCAAAGATGTGCTGTAATGCTGGCAGTTCAAAGATTCAAACCTCTTCCTTTCTTCTTTGTTCCTCTGAAAATCAACAGATTTCATTTGTCCTAGATTTTTCTTTCTTTAAACTCACTCACATTGATTGTCAAACCTTTTCTGAAAGTTATCTTCTCACTTCAACCTTGAGCATTTCTTTGCCTTTCTTCACCATGTGACTTTCTTCATATTGTTTCTTCCTGCTGTTTGCACTTGCTCAAGGTGTGCAGGAATCACTTTTGGGTAAGTTGCGTATGGCAGAAATCTCTTCAATAGGTATACAGTGCTATGCATAAGTGAATACACCCATGCTAAAGTTGACTAAAAAGAGGAATAAAAAATCATATTTTGGAAATTGAACTTAATGCCTTAATTTAAAAAATTAGGAAAAATCCAACCTTTAAGGATACCAATTTTCTTTGTGAATGAATAATGTATCGTAAATAAATAAATGTTCTTCCTTAAAATACATGGTGCATAAGTGAGTACACCCCTATGTTAAATTTCCATAGAGGCAGGCAGATTTTTATTTTTAAGTATTTTTTTATATTTTTTTTTAGGATACTATGCATCCTGATAAAGTTCCCTTGGCCTTTGGAATTAAAATAGCCCCACATCATCACATAGCCTTCACCATACCTAGAGATTGGCATGATTTTATTTCAGTTAGCCTAAAAGCTAGTTTGATTTGCATTGAGAGATGATCTTATGGAAAGTACCCCATGCCAATCTCTAGGTATGGTGAAGGCTATGTGATGATGTGGGGCTATTTTAATTCCAAAGGCCAAGGGAACTTTATCAGGATGCATAGTATCCTAAAAAATTTTTTTTTTAAATACTTAAAAATAAAAATCTGCCTGCCTCTATGGGAATTTAACATAGGGGTGTACTCACTTATGCACCATGTATTTTAAGGAAGAACATTTATTTATTTACGATACATTATTCATTCACAAAGAAAATTGGTGTCCTTAAAGGTTGGATTTTTCCTAATTTTTTTAATTAAGGCATTAAGTTCAATTTCCAAAATATGATTTTTTATTCCTCTTTTTAGTCAACTTTAGCATGGGTGTATTCACTTATGCATTGCACTGTATATCTGTTCACACACTAACATATTCTTTGATTGACACCATGTACAAGTATTTTAAGTGCTTCGTTGATATTAATTAGATGGGGTTTTTTTTTTGCATCAGTACTGAAATGTATATTTCTTCCTTCAGCTCGTGTGATCAGAGTCTGGGACTCAAAGGAGAACTTGGTGGACTCGTGCCTTGAAGAAACTGGAGGTCTTGGAGTGGACATCATCATTGATTCAGGAGGTTTACAGCTATTTTATATGACATTTCTAACCATTTCAACGTAGTCTTCTCATATCTGATTTTAATTAATTACATTTAAATACTGACTTTGAGTCTTACATGCATTTGTGTTGCAAAATGTAATTTATTTTACACTACTATTTTTTTTTAAAGAAGTCTATGCTCATCAAGGCAGCATTTCTTTGGTAAAAAAAAAAAATACAGTAAAAACAGAAATATTGTGAAATATTTTTGCATTGTAAAATAACCGTTTTCTATTTATATATTTTGAAATTTAATTCATTCCTCTGATGGCAAAGCTTAATTTTTTGCCTCCAGTCTTTAGTGTCACATGATCCTTCAGAAATTATTATTATTATATGCTGTTTTGGTGCTCAAGAAACATTTATTTTTAATATTATTTATTATTAGGTTGAAAACAGTTGTGCTTGATATTTTTGTGGAAACTGATGCACTTTACAGAATACTTTGATTGATTTAAAGTTCAGAAGAACAGCATTTATTTGAAATAGAAATCTTTTGTAACAATATAAAAGACTTTAGTATCACTTTTGCTCAATTTAATGTGTCCTTGCTGAATAAAAGCATTCATTTTCTTTAAAAATAATCTTACATGACCCTCAAACCTTGAAATGGTAGTGTACATTTACATTTTCAATGTCATGTTAATTTTCACATAGTTCAGTTTCAATTAGCAGTGTATGATCTTGAGCCTTTCTTGAACAGTGAGACTCTATGAGGAGGAGGCAGAAACTCAGAGTCATCGTCCACATAAACATGACCTCCTTACCCTTCTTTCAGTTGGAGGTCATTGGGTCACCACAGAACAACACTTACAGGTTAGTAGCTCCCTGTTCTCTTCAATACACTTTAACATTCTGCATTTTGTCTTCATTTTATACATCAAATATTGATTGACTCGCAGCAGGTTTAGATACACCTAACAAAATCATTATCCTCTTTTCCAAGCTGGATCCTCCTGACAGCCACATTCTCTTCCTGAAGGCAGCGTCTCTCTCGTTTCTTAATGACGAGGTGTGGACAACATCCCGTGCCAAGCAGGGCCGATATCTTCGTATCTTTTACAACAAACTTAATTAATATGTAACTGAACACTGCCTCTTGATTGGCCCAGTTATGTCACAAAGCATTCAGGCCTCTGCTTTGTTTATCAGCATTGAAAAGTCAAATACTCTGTGGCCGCATTTACACTTCAGGTCTTGATGCCCAATTCCGATTCGTTGACTATATCAGATTTTTTTGAAGATCAGCTTACATCATCTTTTAAAAGATACCCATATCCGATATCTGCATTTACACTATGCGTACACTTGGTGAAACAACCTACGGTAGATGTACTGACCCGGAAGAGCTTAGGCTAAAAAGGAAGTAATAATGGTGCGATTTGCAATGGATGCATGAAAAGATAATACAAGCTTTTGCTTTCAATGACGTACGACTCGCATTGATGGGAATATCCAATCTGTTATGGGATTATTTTTGTGCCTTTAATATTGAACATAACTTTTCAAGAAATGATTGAAAATATAAATTGAAACTGAATAAAATGTCTTTGAAACCAGAAAAAAATAAATCACAGGCAAAATTTTTGACTTTGTTTTAATATACTGCATGTTTTACTAACTGTTTTCAACGCTGACGTCTTCACTTCCAGGTCAAGAATCTGTCAATCAAAAACTCAGTAGCCAATGAGAACACACCGTGTTCAAATGAGCAGACAAATGTGTCAGAATGGCGAACGAAAACTCAGGGAGCGTAAACGAAAACTTCAGAAGCTTAAATGAAAACTCTGGAAGCGCATTTGTAAGTACAGATCAGCGAAAGAAAGAGGAGAAAACAGTTAGCAAAAAAGACAATTTCAAAGACAATGTCCATCATTCGTTTCTTGAAAAGTTCCGTTAAATTTTAAAGGCACAAATATAATCCCATAATCTGTCCGCTTTCATGGTAGAACAAAATCCCCATTTCCGATTGATATCAGATTTATATGACTGAGGCCTAAAATCGATCTGAGAATATCAGAATACATGTGCTTTTTTACTTACACGTTCGTGGGTCATATCCGATCTGTGCCACTGGGGAGGGAAAAATTGGTATTGGGTCACTTGAACCATGTAATGTAAATGCAGCCTATGTTTAAGAGATCCAGCTCAATCTATAGTGTAGTTTATGTATTTAACAAAATGCTTTTATCCAAAGTGACTTGTATGCATTTTCTTTTGTAAATGATTTGCCATGAAGCCTTAATATAGACTCTGGCTCTGATAGGCAGATCTTTATTCTTTAGACAAACCACTAATGTTTTACTCTCAAGCGGAATGAAGAACAGAGATCCGACTAGATTGTATCAGACATCGTTTTTAAATCGCTATATGTTGCAATGAGGTCATTGGGTTCCTCAGTGTGCATATGGCTTGTCCATGCCAATTTGATATATTTGAGACCTGAGGGTTTTCTCCCAGTGTCCTCAGGCTACTGGAACGATTTTTTCAACAACATCCAAGGCACACGGTTTCCGGTGTTTAACTGGGTTATTCGCCTTTAGTCTGCTCTCTCTCAGATATCTTGAAAGATGTGATGGATAAACTAAGCACAGGCACTTTCAGGTGAGAATGAGGAACAAACAAGTGTGTGAAAGGAGCAAAAGGTTGTATGAATGAGAGTCTGTACAGGAGAAATTATGAACTTAAAACTGAATGTATGTGGACTGTGTCTGTAATGCAGAGAGGAAAAGTGTGAAATCATCTTTGTCATTGTGAATGGTGTTGAATTTGACTCTTGTCTCTGCACAGGCCGCAGTTGGAGCAACCTGTGCCTTTATATGAAGCCACAGTCTCCATGGAGATGGTGCAGAGAAAGCAAACAAGGAAGAGAATAGTTGTTAAGCTTTGAAGAGGACTGAAAATATGTTTTCCATATGTAAATTGTAGTCGTCGTTGTTATTAATCTCATGTGTTCAGTTGCACTTTTAATTGTAAACACATTAAAATTCTTTAAATGGAAATCAAGCTCCTTTTTTTCTAAAACAATAGTAGCATCACAAAGCAAAACATATGAATAAAAAATATATATATAATAAACATTTGAAATTGGTATTTCGTGAAATATTTTGGCTAGGAACTTTGCCCTAGTTATGACAGACTTTAGATGCGATTCTCCCCTTCTCAAGCATTCCCAATGGATTATTAACGCCACCATCTGATCCCATTTCTCTTGCCCATTAATATGGGCAGCTTTGTGTGGAAAAGGACAGATAACGCTGACCTAGAATCCGGCATCATTGTTCAGAGGTATGCATTTGATTATCAGTGGTCTTCTATCAAAAACTCAGCATGCAGCTCATTTGCTTTCAATAGAAGATTGGTATTTGTTAAGATCTCATTGTCCTAAATGTCCCCTTGTCTTCCTGTCCACCATTATTATCAAAATTGTCACGCAGGAAAAAGTTCACCTAAAAAGTTCTAATCACTAGATGTTACTAAAATGTTCACGCAGATCATTTCCATGCAGTGAAAGTGAGCATTGTTCTTTTCGGACAAAATTAAGATGACTACAACGGTAGAAAAGAGCAGCATGAACATTCTTAAAAATGTTTCCTTTCGAGTTCCACGTAAAAAAAAAAGGAAGACATACAGGTTTGAGCTTTTCGTTTTTGGGTGACCTATTCTTTTAAGTATTTTGGACTCCATATTTCCCGTAGCATTGGAGGTGATTGGGTTAAGGGCTGTAGGACAATGGTTAACCGGATCTGTTGGTTCTGTACCAACATCTTGGCAGTGACAGCATGAGGAATGCCCTACTGTTACCACAGTGACTATTGTCTCAGGAGGTTTTGAAGAACCACCTGTGTGTGTTCCAGAATCCTTTGCTCCTCTAGTCTCAGGCTCTCCACCACACACAGTTGTTCAAGGCGAGACAGGTTTGCACCCTGTTTGAGCTGCGATAGCTGTTAAAAAATTGAAAGACTTGGGCTGTAAGTGGTTTCATATGGCAGCATTAAGAATGAATAGATTATAATTAGACTCACCCTCTCTAGTGCTTTGACATTGCCATCAGTGAGGTTATTGCAAAGCTTTAGGGCAGACTGAATGCACCACTCTTCCCTATCCTGGCTCACCGCTGCCCCCAAGAGGACACTCTTCCAACTACTACTGCAGTCAACAGCATTAAGTCAGTTTTGAATGTATTCAAATAATTGTCATGAAATAAAATGTACGCAAGTAAAAGCAATAACAGTGACAAGGCTGTGGCATGTATTTTGCATTATCGCACAGTCAAAATTTCCACTCATACAAATAATGTGTTTAGGATGATAACTTCTCACTATTGCTCAGGTGTCAAGGACAGCAGTCTCAGTGCAGTCATCAGTCGCCAGGAAGGGCCATCCATCCCAAATGTCAAGTTTCTGAAGAGTGAGAACATATGGGAACTGAATTTGCTGTTCTATACAGTTGTACTGTAAGAACTGGCCACTGTCATGACGAACACGTAATGACACAACAGAATTTATTGGAACTGCTAAATGTCCCCAAGATCATGAATTTAAGTCAGAGTTTGAAATTAACACTCTTCAAGAACTGCAACATTACACAGTTATACATCAAACTGTAAGAACATTAATGTGGCCTTTTTATGCTGTACTCCTTGCAAGCTATTCAACAAAAAATGGCAAAGGTTAGTTGTCTCGGCAAGCAAGAAAGGTTGACACGAAGCACGATAAATATCGAACCTCCGGTGAATCACCCGTTATAACAACAACAGAATCATCAACATTAGCTTGGCTTTTCAGAGATGGCGAGAACTGAGGGAATTGAATTGTTGTAAAAGCGACGAGATGCCATTTTTATTACTCGAGTAAGGTATTTTATTGAACAAATAAATTGCCATATGTAACTCTCTAATAGAGTTAAAGCATTATATTTGTGAAGGGTCATTTCATTATGGGTGTTGTAGCGCTGTGCTGGAATTTATTTTCAAGGGAGTACCGTGTCTATTAAAGTGTATTAGCCTGGTTAAAACCAGACCATTCTCAGTAGTAACTGAGTTATGGTCTGGCAAAGCTTCATTAATAACTCATTTCCAAAGGGGCGTCACCAACGGACGTCGCTCAAATGCCTCTGGGCACAATTGGATAGACCTAAAACCAATCAGAGCGATCGGCATCGTGTAAAGCCATATGCTGCGTCCCAATTCGCCTAAGTTACACTACGCCATAAAAGTATGTACTCTTTTTGTGAAGAAAAGGTATTTACTTTTGAATGTGTAGCAAAAAAGTAGGCAAGCTTTGGGACATACTACTTCGTCATCTTTATCGGACGGTAGCGTGCATCCTGTCACTTGAACTACCCTGTCAATCATCTTGTCACAGTTAAAATCCTCTATTAAATCTAATTTAATTTCCTACCGTTTCGGAGAGAGAAATGTAGTAGCACGTTCATCTGCCAGTGGGTCTTTCATGGAGACTGTCCTCATGTGTTTGCAATTTGAATATAATAATGCATTTAAAAGTTGGTGCGCTTCACCAACGGACGTCGCTCAAATGCCTCTGGGCGCAATTGGATAGGCTAGACCTAAAACCAATCAGAGCGATCGTCATCGTGTAAAGCCCGCCTCAACGTTTCTGATTGGTGCCTCGATTTGGACGGATTAGAAATGGGCTTGAATGGGCTCTTTGCCAGACTACTTGCAGAGCAAATCTAAATTTGCCGGGGGTTTGTCTGGGTTTTCCCAGGCTAAAAGTGTATAGCAACAGTAACGTCTTCAGCTAGTCAGCTTGAGATCCTTTCCATCTAAACTAGTTATATCGCTTAAGCCTAGTAGTAAATGTTTTATGAGCAGTGGGATAACCATATTCATCCACACAGTCACTCAGAGCCAAAGCACAACCAAAATAATGTTCTTCTGCAAAATGCATGAAGATTTGTTTTTAACTGCTAGAAGACCAAAAGTTACATGTGAAGCGGACCTTTAAAAAAAAAGGTGTGCTTAATAGTTTTGTGGAAACCATGATACCCAAAAATGTCACATATTGTTATTGACATAATATATCTGTTACTTACCTTAAAAAATCATTGTCCTTCAGGTAGAGTAGTTTTTGTGTTAGCTGTTTGTCTCCTTCATTTAGACACAACTTTAGAGTTCCTACAATAACAACAAATAGTGATTGATACAGGTTCAGAAAATGTAATATTTCAGTATGCATGTTGCTTACCTAAATCAACATATACAACGCTGTGGGGGTTGCCAGGAGCAACAAAGCCATATTCCAAAAGCAGTCTGTGATTATCATGAGGACCGTAATTGATGAATGCTTGCTGGAACTTCTTACAGCCTTGGACACTTTTAACCTCGTAGCAGCAAGTGTCTTTGTTGAAGCCAGCTTCAACCTGCACACCAGGGAAACTTAATAATTCTCCTTACTTATAGCCATGCAACTTTACTGTTTTGTAAGAAATTGCTTTACCATTCAAAAGTTTGGGGTCAGTAAGATTTAAAAAAAAAGTAAATGATACAGCATTAAATTAATCAGAAGTGACAGTAAAGATATTTATAAAGTTACAAAAGATTTTTTATTTCAAATAAAAGCTGTTTTTTATAAACACGGTTTCCACCAAAATACTGCAAAACTGTTTTCGACATTGATAATAATAATAAATGTTTCTTGAGCATCAAATCAGCATATCAGAATGATTTCTGAAGGATCATGTGACACTGAAGACTGATGATGCTGAATATTCAGCTTTGATCAGGAATAAATTACATTTTACAATTATCAATTGTATCGAGTAATTTTAAAAGTATCAATTAAATGCAGCCTTGGTGAGCATAAGAGACTTATTTCAAGAACATAAAATCTTACTGACCCCAAACTTTTGAACAGTAGTGTATTTCTGTTAGATGCTCTTACTTGGACATTAGGACAGTGGTTCAGCAGGTCAAGGTACGGTGCAAGTGCATAGACATCTTTCTCCCTGGAGAGATAGTTGCTCCGATCATGCTCCATGTACACCGTACGCGTGTTAACGCTACACCAAGCCCACCGCAGTGCATCCTGGGTAAACAACTCCTCTGTGGGCTGGTTGAAGAGTGGCTGGAGGGAGTTGAAAAACATCAGGGAAGAGCAGCAGAGTTCCTGAAACTGTTCTTTCTGCTCTGTAGCTTTTTTCTGGAGACTCCTAGGCAAAAGGCCAATGATGTCATCAGACAAGTACACAGGGCACGTGTAGGTCTTTGGGAGGATATTAATGTAGGGACTCCACTCTGATGCATCTCCACGATGTCTCTCAGCAATGAGGAAACAACAAAGAGCCAGAAGAGGAGATATGGGAGGATGCCATCTACAGTAGAAAGAGAAAATATTTGGGTGCACAGAAAATCTTGCACGGTCCTCCTAAAAAAGCATTCTAATCTAATCTAGTTTTGTGGTGAAATATGTCCAAAAGCACCTTTGTATATAGTCACCCATGTAACTCTTCAGAACTGTGCTGGATGTCAGTAAGCATTTCTCAGGTAAGGAAATCACCATGTCTTTGGCCTGAAAAGGTGACAAATATATTTTCAATGTGGTTTCAGATATTTGAATCCAATCAATAACATTTCTTGTTATTATCGATGTTGAAAATGTTGTTTTTACTGCTTAAAAATTTTTGGGAACCGCAATACATTTTTCTTTCCAGATTCTTTGATGAATATCATCATTTATTTCAAACAGAAATCTTTTGTAACATTATAAATGTCTTTAATGTCACTTTTGATCAATTAAACGCATTCCTGCTGAATAAATATATTCGTTTATTTTCTTTTTTTTAACTGTGCTTACCCAAAATCTTTGAATGGCAGTATTTCATGGTTTCAAAAAAATGTGAAGCAGCACAACTGTTTTCAACAGTGATAAAAAATAAGAAATGGTTATTGAGCACCATATTAGCATATTAGAATTATTTGACTGAATACTGGAGTAAAGGTTGCTGAAAAGTCTATCACAGGAGTAAATTACATTTTAAAATACATTGCAACAGAAAAGATAGGTGTTTTAAATGGTAATAATAATAATAATATATAATAATTTCAATAATATTTTTTTGTTAAAATAAATGCATCCTTGTTGAGCATAAGTATTTATTTATTTATTTATTACTTTTGACCTGCAGTATTTATCAAAGTACCTTGATAGTCTGAGTTGCCATAAGCCCTCTTCCAGTGTCTGAGGAAAAAAAATATAAGTTAGCATAATCACTACATAAGTGTGAAAACTATCTTCTATCTCTAACTATCTGTTACTTGCCATGGAAGTTGACAGGGATGAGAGACTGTGAGGTGAATCCTCTTTCTTTCAGCCATCTCCTCAAAAGAACAAACTGTGCTTCGTGAGTCAGAGTAACTAGGACCAAAATACATACAACACATTTATTCAAGCATTATACACACTGTACTACAAAGTTACAATATATCAGCATAGAAACAGAATACCTTTGGAGACATGAGACTCGTGTTTTTTCCGTCTTTTTTTCCTCGCTCTTCTCCCAGTACGGCACCCAGATTTATTCATCTTAAAGTGTCCACATAACAGCGCTACACGAAGCTTGTATCGGGTGTAATGTCATTCTAAACCTCAGTTAGAAACAAAACACACATCCACATGGTCAAAAACACAGCCGGATCACGTGCTTAAGTCTTCGCTACGTCATTGTCTTAGTTTGAACCAATCGGAGTATGTAAAAAAAATAATTTTAAATATTGACGTTGAAAAATTTTTTTAAGCGCCCATAATCATCGCTCTGTCGGCAAGTAAAACTTGATACACATGACATAAATATCAAACTGCGATGCTTATGAAAGCGTATTCTTCCGCGCATGCGCAGTAAGCAGCGACACACTAAAAAAAAACAGGCAAAAACAAACCTGGACGGAGTAAAACAGGTGTGTTTTGTTGTAACCATGCTTACTTTTTCCAAATGCATTCAAATTCGTTATTTTATTAATTAGGCTGTTGTTTCTGTTATGCCACAGGATATGCAGTTATTTTCAGTTTATTTTCCATTGCAGACACATTACAGCAATGAGCAACAGCAAAGTAGCTCTGATCACTGGTGCAAATAAAGGCATCGGGTTCGCAATCGTGCGGGCAATGTGCAAACAGTACGCCGGGGACGTGTACCTGACAGCCCGGGATGTTGGTCTAGGAAACGCAGCGGTGGACAGTCTGAAGAAGGAGGGGCTGACTCCTCTTTTCCATCAGCTGGACATTAATGACCCAAACAGCATCCGCACCGCACGGGACTTCTTCAGAGAGAAGTACGGGGGCCTGGACGTGCTCGTCAACAACGCTGGGATCGCCTTCAAAAGTAACTAAAGACATTTGTTAAGAGTACCTGGAAACCTTACTTGAGTAAAACTACAGATACCTTACCGTGAAAATTACTCCTTTACAAGTTACAAGTCACCAATTCCAATACGACTTGAGTAAAAGTCTTAGGCCTGGTTTCACAGACAGGGTTTAGATTAAGCCAGGATTAGACTTTAGTTCAATTAAAATATTTAGGCTAAGTAGCTTTTATAACGTGCCTAGAAAAAAACATTACTGGTCTGCATCTTGAGACAACACAATGGCACTGACATATTTCAGTGCAAGTTGCTTTCAGTTAAAACAGCTCAAACATGCATTTAGTCTGGGACTAGCTTAAGCCTTGTCTATGAAACCGGGGGTTAAAGTATTGGATTTCAATGCACTAGTCTTCAACAACTAAGAGACATGCCAGTGAAAAACAAGAAACAGTTGATCTGTGAGGAGAGCAATCACGTTTATTTTCTGAAATCAAAATCAAACTGAACACTTCAATGTAGCAATAAATCAAGGTCGACACAACAGCCTCTTAAAAGTATACACTCAAGTCTCACTTAAGCTCAAGGGCTCAAAAAGGGCACAAGTAAACCAATATCCTTGAAAAAGGTTGCTTCAATATAACAGTTACGTAAAATTAAATAGTCAAAGCCTTATCACCGGCTGCAGCCACATCCTCATCTCATATATAAAACACCTGCGATTCACAGTGATCAGCTAATGCACTCACATTCATGTAATGTCGCCTTCTTGATGAGTTTGGGTGAGTACTGAGCAAAAGCACAAGATGAAGATATAGTACACTCAATGCCCTGTAGATGGTGATATGGCTTTTTTGTGGCAGAAATAAACTGCTGAAAAAGTTTGGGGAGTAATTGCATTACTTATCACAAATGTATTGGAGTAAAGAGTACATGTACTTATTCAAAAATCAAGTCAAGTAGAGAGAAAAGTTGCTATTATCTTTGTCGCACAAAAGTCACCAAGTTTTGTACCATTCCGATGAAGAAAAAATTCAAAATGTAAAATGTCTTAGTCTAAAATGACAGAAGGTCACCAGAGGGTTAACATTTTGTCAGAATTTTGTGTTATGTGTAAAGAAAACAGTGTTTGATTTCTTCATGGCAGTGGCAGACACAACTCCCTTTGGGATCCAAGCAGACGTGACACTGAAGACCAATTTCTTTGCTACTAGAGATATGTGCAATGAGTTCTTGCCCATTATCAAGCCAGGAGGTAAGTCATATATCAGTTATGCCTTGCAGAACCTGCTTGTCTGGTGACTTTTCTCTTCTCCTCTCTTCCCTCAAATGCTTTTATTTTCTTCTAGGTCGGCTAGTGAATGTCTCCAGCGTAATGAGCTCGATAGCTTTAAGCCGATGCAGTCCAGAACTCCAGGCCCGTTTCCGAAGCGATGACATCACAGAGGAAGAACTGGTTGGGCTGATGGAGCGATTCGTTTGTGACGCTCAGGAAGGGGTTCATTCAGAAAAAGGCTGGCCCAGCACTGCGTATGGGGTGTCCAAAACCGGCCTCACCACCCTGACTAGAATCCTAGCCCGAAATCTGATGAAAGAGAGGCCTGGAGATGAGATCCTATGCAATGCCTGCTGTCCAGGATGGGTCAGGACTGACATGGCTGGACCAAATGCAACCAAATCTCCAGATGAGGGCGCCATCACTCCAGTGTACTTGGCATTGCTGCCTGCAGGGGCCAAAGAGCCTCATGGGCAGTTTGTTTCAGAGAAGAAAGTGCAGCCCTGGTGAAAGCAAGAAAGAGAGAACTGGTTGTGTTTGTTTGTGTTGAAAAGATGGAGTCAAGTTCAGACACATTCAGACTAACCTCTCCAGTTTCAGACAGTCTAGTTCTAGAAAGTTTTGGACTGAACTAAGACTTCAGGTACTCAGAAAATAAACAAAGTTACTATGTGCATTGTGTAATTTCTTATTATTGTAAATTAAACACAAAAAGCTTTAACATTTGATCAAAGCTCTACTGAACAGACAAAAAGAATACCCAAATACATTTAAAGTACAATTTTGTTAAAATGCAATGCATGGCTGCAAACACATGAAAATGCATCATCATCTGGAACCTGCAGTTAAGTGTCACCGTCCTGCTAGCGGGATTTAAGTTTACTTCACTATATTACAATTAAATCCTAATCTAATCATGACAAACTATATATCGTTGGAAAGGTCTAAGACTCCTAAATAGATATTTTAGGACTGTTTTTTGTTACAAATTATGTAGGAACAGAAATAGATGAATTTATGACAAGAGTGCATAATAACATAATAACAGGAGTTCTGACCTTTGTCACACAAAGTCGACGCACACATTTTTAATAATTGAAACGTTGGTTTTCATGCAAAAATTTCATAAGAAAACATATAATCTAGTATTTGTCAATAAAAGATTATAAAATAATATTATCTTCTAAAAAGTATAATATATATATTATCCTCTAAAATATAATATTATCTTTTTTATCGCCTTTTTTTAGTAGTAGCCTTTTTTTTTTACATATTTTAGTAGTTATCATAAATTAGGTATCATTTGAAAGCTTACGATCTCAGAATTCATGCTGTGAAAACCGTTTTGAAATTGTTTTAAAAGAAAAATATTAAATAAATTATGCTTTCACTTCAGCAATAATCTGCTATTTTTTCCCTTTAAAACAAGACCAAACTTAGGTCTATACTCCAAAGCATTCTTGAATTACAACCATTTAAGCTTGAATAGTGCATTTTAATGTCCATTCTTAAAAAGGGGGGTGACAGTTAAGGGGTTAAAATGAACAGACCTAAATGTTGTGCTCAAAGATCCATATTGCAGGATTTATGTGGTCTTTATGTGGTGTGTATGTTAAATATGTAATGATGCAAAGTGCAAATACAATGTCAACTACATCAATAAATCCTAAATTAAAAATAAATTTTTACTCAGTGGATTGTAACTTGTCATCTTTTTATGTTAAAATTGATGAATGTTGTACATATAAATAATACTTTCATGAATCTGGAAAACTTTGCATTACAAAAATACATAAAATTCCATGATCTTTCTCACCCAGTTGTATTGCTTTCTCTTAAAATCCATGGAAAAAAGTACTGGTTTGGAAGAGAATATCACGTGGTGAACAAAGTACACAACAAAGTAAAGATTTTTACTGAAGTAAAAGTACAGAAGTACTCGTTTTTAAAAGTAAAAAAAAAAAAAGTATCAGAAGTAAAAAGTAAATGTCAATGCATTGTTTTATTATTGTTTTGCATTGTATTGCATTGTTGTATGTAACACTTAAAATGTCTTCATTCCATAAGCCACATCTGGCCATTCAGCTGAACTAATAGGTGAGTTATTTAGTCTAAATCACTCTTTTGTCGACTTATTTCTTGTTAAAAGAGACACCATGTTGAAATATGATAGTGGCATATAAAACAGTTCATTAGTGTTGCCAACAATTTTTCAATGGAAAAAGCCGCCTCAGAAATGTCATGTGCTAACTGTCGGCACCTTATTAGTGGACTGATGTAGGGAATAGTGAAGGAGGGTTTAGGGGACGATTTCAAACATTGCCCAGGAGTCAAAAAAGTCGCAAGATTGGTCGCTGATAGCTTTTTTTTTTTTGGGTGGGGGGGGGGATCTAGCGCTAAATCTCGCTATTAGCAACACTGCATCAGATGTTTCAGTTTTGGTCGAATAGGCTACTATTTCGTGAAAAGTGAATTGTGTTGCAGATGCTTATGACCCAGATGTTCGTGCCAGACAGATCTGGATAGACTGGACACGCATCAGAGGACTAGACTGTCTCTCTTTTATGGATAATGGGGAGTGTTTGACCAGAGCCAGACTGCACAAGATGCTCAGGTACAAAGCAAAACAGCATGCCTGTCCAGTCACTTAAGCTAATTTATTATTAATTTTAAGTACAGCAAGTGAAAAGTGTGTGAAATGGACTTGTAATTACTGGTTGCTATAATTGCAAGAGAATCAAGAACTCTTAGTCACTTAATTCAAGGGATTCACCAGTGGTCTTATGTCATTAGCACTAAAAGGCTATAACATTAAACCAACACTGAGCATTAGGGCCCAAAGCCAGAACAATTAACAACACATAATTGGCTTTTTGTAATTACTATACTTATCTTGCCTAGAGCTGTGAATGAATGGAGCTGTAAACTTTTGACCAGGTGATCTATTAAGTATTGATCAGTCTTTTATGTTCATCAAGGCTGCATTTAAAGACTGCATCAAAAATATACAGTAAAAACAGTAATTTTGTGAAATGTTTTACAATTTAAAGTAACTTTTCTATTTGAATATGTGATGGCAAAGCTGAATTTTCAGCATCATTACCATCCCATGATCCTTCAGAAACCATTCTAATATGCTGATTTGGTGCTGTTGAAAACAGCGGTCACTGTGATTTTGCCGAGTAAGACAAGTTCCTGGGTCAGTCAACATATTTTGTTGTTCCTGGAACAACAGTCCTGTCTGAAAATGTAGTCCTAACCCTATCCCTACCCCTAAACCTAACTCACAGAAAATCAGAGGGAAATGAGAGGTGATGTAGAAGCACCTGACCCTGGTCGTAAGCCTAAACTGGACATAAACCCTAAACTTGTCTCTCAAATCTGATTGGTTGATTGGAATGTTGTTCGAAAGTGTAAAACACAATTTATTAGAAATTTTTAACATTTGTGTATATATAATACATATTAACACATTTCCCTGATGTTTTTAAGCTTTGGTTTCAGCGAGAAGAAAGCAGCGAAATTTCACATTCCAGTCGTGTTTACAGCAATGGGTTTAAATCAGGGTCCATGCGTCTGGGAAAAGATGCCATTGTTTTCACGAAGACCAGAGACTGTCACGATTCGCGGGTATGCTTGTTCATTCTGTGTGTACTGCTCTGATCTGATTGCCTATCAGCGTCAGCTGTGCTGACGAGCAATCAGATCAGTCGCAGGTGTGTCTCGTTTATGAGTCCTATATGTAGTGCTGTGTTTGTCAGGTTCAGTGTCAGATCGTTGTTGCTGGTACTCTGTCTGCTTCATGTTTCTGTGCAGTTCCTTGTCCAGTTTCTCACGGATATCCTGCGTCTCTCTGTCAGCCATTGTTCTGCCTGTTGAGGATTCGTTCTTCGCTTCAGTCACCCTCATCTGTCCAGGAATTGAGGTTCAGCCCACTGCAGTCCTGCGCTGCCAAGGACCTACTGTCGACCAGCTGAGTTTTCACCAGCTGTCCTGCTTATTCATATTGCTGTTTACAATAAACCTCATTTATTATTCGCAACTGGATCCTGTGATTTCGTGACCTGACATAACGATCTGACCAATATGGATCCAGCGAATATGACCGAATTGAGAGACGCTCTTCATAACAGCAACGCTCGGTTTGATCGACAGGGCGAACAGATTACGGCTAATGGTCGAGCAGTCCAGGCCTTGGTGGCGCAGGTATCAGAACTGATGAAGCAGATGCAACATCTTAGAGCTGAGCCTGTCCACGCGCCCACTGCGCCTAATCCACCACCCGCTGTTCCACCCACGGATCAACCAGCCTACAACCCGGAACCATGTCTACCTCCGCCTGCTGCCTATTCTGGTGAGCCACACCTATGTCGTGCATTCCTGATTAAATGTTCATCGTTTTTTGCTCTACAGCGCTCATCATTTCCCACTGAGGAGTCCAAAGTAGCTTTTGTAATTACACTACTATCCGGACAGGCGGCGCTGTGGGGAACCGCTGTATGGGAGCAAGGACATGACTGTTTGGAGTTATTTCAGACTTTCAGTACTGAGCTCAGGAAGGTGTGCGATCGTGCGGCTGCTGGCAAGGAAACAGCTAGAGTGTTGGCAGACCTCCATCAGGACCACAGGTCGGTTGCAGATTATTCAATTGAGTTCCGGACACTGGCCGCAGAGTGTAAGTGGAACAGCGAGGTGCAGTGGGACATGTTTCTGCATGGGTTGGTCAACCGTATCCAGAACGAGATCTATACCCTGGACTTACCTGCATCGTTGGATGGGTTAATTGATCTAGCTATTCGAGTGTATGCACGGCTTCAACGGCAAAACCTTCTGATGCAGAAAAGTTGGGTCCCAGACATAGAGGTCCATCCTGTCCTCCCTTCCTGTGATACGGTCGGCTCCTCATCCGATCCAGAACCCATGCAGGTGGGCAGAGCTCGCCTCTCCCGGGAGGAGAAGGAATGGAGGAGAGCGCAGGGATTGTGTCTGTACTACGGAGCCGGGGGACACTTTGCTCTTAAGTGCCCGGTAAAAGCCAACGCCCGTCAGTAGAGAGGAGGTTACTGACGGGTGGCATTTCCTTAGACGAATCCTCCCGAGAGGCGATGCTCCTCCCGGTAAGGCTGCAGTGGGCTACCTCGCATCACCTGTGCGAGGCTCTCGTGGACTCTGGAGCTGAGGGGAGTTTTATGGACCGCGACCTGGCGCATCGTCTTGGAGTCCCCATAATTCCTATCACTCATCCCATCTCTGTCAACGCACTGGGTGGTCAACTCCTATCGTCTATCACTCACTCCACCGGACCGGTGAGTCTTATCACATCGGGTAATCACGTTGAGGAGATCCAGTTACTCCTCATTGACTCTGCCTTTGCCCCCGTGGTGTTGGGACACCCCTGGCTTACTCTTCACAACCCCCACATAAACTGGCGTCAGAACTCTGTCATGTCTTGGAGTGAGAATTGTCATGCATCCTGTTTGGTGTCTGCTTGTTCTTCTGTGTCTTGTTCTGTGTTGCAGGATGAGCAGGCAGGTCTGTCTAACGTGCCCGGGGTAGTGTTCAGTAAGTCTCGGGCTGCTTCTCTTCCTCCACATCATCCTTATGACTGTGCTATAGACTTATTGCCAGGTACGTCTCCGCCTAAGGGCAGATTATACTCACTTTCCGCTCCGGAGAGGGAGGCCATGGAGAAATATATTTCTGATTCTCTGGCAGCCAAACTCATCCGCCCTTCCTCTTCTCCTGCAGGGGCGGGATTCTTCTTTGTGGGTAAGAAGGACGGTTCCCTGTGTCCGTGTATTGATTATCGAGGACTGAACAGCATCATGGTAAAGAATACTTATCCTTTGCCGCTGATGTCTTCAGCCTTCGAGAGATTGCAGGGCGCTTCCTTATTCACAAAGTTGGATCTACGTAACGGCTATCATTTGGTCCGAATCAGGAAGTGGGATGAGTGGAAAACCACGTTTAATACCCCCAGGGGGCACTTTGTATACTTGGTCATGCCTTTCGGTCTTTCCAACTCCCCCGCGGTTTTCCAGGCATTCGTCAACGACGTGCTGAGAGACATGGTTGATCAGTTCATATATGTTTACCTGGATGACATATTGATTTTTTCTTCGTCTCTCCAGGAACACGTTCAGCACGTCAGACTTCAGTGCTTCAGAGGCTGTTGGAGAATGGGCTTTATGTCAAGGTGGAGAAATGCGTTTTTCATGCACAGTCTGTCCCTTTTTTAGGATACATTGTGTCGTCTGAGGGGGTGCGCATGGATCCAGACAAGATTCAGGCAGTGGTGAATTGGCCAACTCCAGATTCCCGCAAGGCCCTGCAGAGGTTTCTGGGCTTTGCCAATTTTTACCGGTGTTTTATTTACAACTATAGCCAACTAGCCGCGCCTCTGACGGCCTTGACCTCCACCATGACGACTTTCAGGTGGTCTAGTGCAGCTGAAGCTGCGTTCTCCAAACTAAAGGACTGCTTTGTTTCAGCCCCCATTCTTGTCGCCCCTGATCCCTCTCGTCAGTTTGTGGTGGAGGTCAACGCGTCAGAGGTGGGGGTAGGTGCGGTTTTGAACACTAATGTATAAATTGTGTTTTTCAGGACCAGAATTGGCGACACTGAATTTGACTTTGACACAGATAAATATGACATTCTGATCAGGGCAACCATCAGTGAGAGGAGCAACAGTGGTCTCGCCATGACTCCAGAAAGTGAATATTCATTACAGGTGAGCATAGCACATCTCACAATAATGTGGAATGCAATTATATAAATAGTAAGAACTCTAAAGAGGTAAATATGTCAATTGAAAAAAGATGGTTTAGTTGGTTTAGGTGCGTGATTGATTCTTTATGTATGCATCTTATATCTGAAGCCTCTCATGCAAATAATTATTCGAGGGCAAAGAGTGAAGAGCCAGCTGATATCTACGAGTCTGGCTTATATTGTGCAGTACAACTACAGGCCGTCATTCCTTGTATCTTTACAAAATAGATTGTTTTTTGGAGTGCACACATATAACATCATCACCTTCTACACCAAAAGCAAAGAGCATTATGGGATTATGATGTGTCATAAGAACAGGCTGATAAAGCCATACGTGAAAGTGAGCTGCCAATGTAAGTTAACCAGAAATGATTGCATGTTTCTTCTGCTTCCTTTACCCATCAATTCAATACTAAAAGCTGTGGTTTGCTTTTATAACAGGCCGAAAGAAAAGGTGTGGGAGTTATTGGTGTTATAGAGTGCAATTTCCTTCAGCCCACTCACAACAAACAAGACTTTGATGACACCGATAAATACAGGTGAGCTGAACAAATGCTGTTTATCACTCTACCGGCATTTACCCCAAATGATGCCCTTGGGCTACTTTGATGGAAAAGGCACTATTTTATACAGGAAGATCATGCACAAGGAGTACTGGAACGAAATCCGCTACAAACGAAAGAAAGAGGAACCAAAGTGCACAGTAGCAATAGAAGATGTGTTGTGAGCACTGCCATTAATAACCTGTCAGTAACACACACAAAAAATTCTAGCTAATTTAAAGGAATTGTTATAAAACCTCTGTCATTATTTACTCAACCTTATGTTGTTCCAAACCTCAATGACTTTCTTTCTTCGGTGGAACACAAAAGCAGTGTTGTTACTGTTAGTCCTCCTGTGAGAAAATCAAGTTTTTAATGTTGTTTATATGTCTATGTGGTGTTTTTAATATGCTTTAAGACAAACCTGAACTCTATGAAGTTCTGGATAGATATTATGATACTCTAAATCTTTTGAAGGTGTTAAAGCAAACAAATAAAATATCCTGTGTCCCAGATGCCAGTGCAAGTTGATTAGGCTATTCATTAAAAAGCAATATTAGAATCTCGTCTTCTCCTTTTAGAGCTCAAGAGCGACCAGGAGCGTTAACAACCAGTCAGGCACCCAGACATCCACCAGCCTCTGTTTTGTCTGGTAAAGATGCAATGCCAGTATGCCACATAAAAGCCATACTAAAATAGCTTTGAATCGCCTTACCACTTAGTTTGAAGAGGCTCTGATGTGGCTTTTTGTCGTGTTAATGACATGCCTCATTAGAGGCCCCTTACACTGAAAATCAGTGTGTTTTCATCTTGTTTTCTCTCAGCTGAAAAATACAACATGTGATAATGTTTTCTGCCACGGTGATATCTGTGTGAACAAACCACACAACAAACTTGAGTGTTATACATATTTTCACTGTATTTACTGTAACTTATCAAGTTACATTTTAGGACGAGTTACTTAAAGGATAATTCCGGTATTTAGCACTTTGAGTCTCTTTTCTGGTTTGTTTTGGATGGTGTTCGTTGATGTTCCAAAACAAGTAGCGTAGCGAAATACAGTTTCTGTCGTGTTTTATTTGACATTTTGTAAAATCCCATTGATTTCTGTTGGAGGACTCATTGCTCGTTGATATTACTGTGCTTCAGACTCAAATATCGAGCGGAAGTTTATACGCGGTTGTGAGGTATCTGAAAAAATAGTTCCACTGTAGCAAATAACACGGATTGAAATCATACATTGCGCCGATATATTTGTTTTTAATCATCAACGAACACCACTAATCACTCGGTGAGTTGCACAGTTTTGAAAACGAACGTTAAGGGTTGTTTTAAGGACATGTTCAGGCATGCCCGTAGCCAGCCGCTCTGAAGCGGTCAAAGGCGATTCTAAACGAGTCAAAAAGTCGAGACAGGACCCATCGTCAAAATTTCTGTGTCCACCACTCTAGTTCATCCTAAACAAACCAGAAAAGAGACTCAAAGTGCTAAATACCGGAATTATCCTTTAAACAATGTACTTTACCATTTGAAATTTTAAAATGTAATTTATTTTTATGATGGCTTTAAGCTTCATTTTCTTTCATTGTCTTTAGTGTTACATGATTCATCAAAAATTATTCTAGCACAAATACATTTCTCTTTCAAAAAAATCTTACTAACCCCAAAACATTTAGTTGAACATGTTTTAAATGTATTTAAAGGTAGAGACTCAATTGTCCTTTCAAAAATGGCACATTTACTTTCCTTAGAGGAATAGTCCTCATTTGCTCACCATGCCATGTAATGTCATTCCAAACATGCATGACTTTCTTTCCTTGGCAGAACACATAAGATATCTTGAAGAATGTTTCTTGTTTTGAACTGTCCATACAGTAATAGTCAGCAACATTAAACCCCATTGGCTTTCATGTGTGCTGGAAACCACCACAGAGACATTTTCAAAATATCTTCTTTAGAGTTCCGTAAAAAAAAAAAAAATTGGAATGACATGAAGGTGAGTAAATAATGACAGAATTTTCTTCTTTTTTTGGTCAACTACAACTAGTATTCATTTTATGTTAGGACTGTCTTCAGCTGAGAGGTCCCCTTTGCCCCTCATTAACCTGACCGCTGTCGCCAGGTCTCTAAGAAGCTAGGAATAATACAACTGGTGATTCATACATACTTTATTTTACTGTACATGCACTTACATGTAATTACAACATCCTTACTTAAAGTAGTGGGCAATATAAGGTAGGCCTAACTGCATGAGTTAAAGGGATAGTCCACCCAAAATTGAAAATTCTGTCATCATTTACTCACCCACATGTTGTTCCAAATCCATATGAGTTTATTTCTTCTGTTGAACACAAAATAATATATTTTAAAGAATATCGGTAACCAGACAGTTGATAGTAGCCATTGACTTTCATAGTACTTTTTTCCTACTATGAATTCAATAGGTAATGCAACTGTTTGGTTACCAGCATTCTTCAAAATATCATCTTTTGTGTTCAACAGAAGAAAGAAACTAATCTGGAACAACTTGAGGGTGAGTATATGATGACAAAAGTAAATTTTTTGGGTGAACTATCCCTTTAAGGTTAGGTTTACAGGGTTAGTATCTAGTTACTACCGAGTTATTGTAATTACTATACGAAGTACATAGTATGTACATGCGGAACAGGACTGTAAAATAAAGTGCTACCCATATTTCTACCGTAAACATGTTTCATTTAACTTTTTTTTAAATATTTACAGAGGCAAACAGATGTTTTTTACCATAGAAAACACACGCCATCCTCTCTTGTCCCCCCTCTCACCGCATCACAAGATCTCTCGGCGCAGACTCGCTACTGCCCCGCTTTGAATAAGGAGAGAAAGATTCTCGCTCAATCTGACACACTCGCAACCTGAGAGCAGAATGATGGACGGATTTGAGTCGTATCAGGGGCCCGCTGCTGCAGAAGAGACATGTGAAAGAGATGCATCCTCTGGGACAGTGAGGGGATACAGCTCAGCTGCGGAGGACATAATTGAATTGCCCTTGAAAAATGAGAAGAAAGGGGTGGTGCATCCCTAACGTCATGTTGGTGATGAAGAAGTGGAGGAGGAAGAGGAATGGAACTTGACAGAGGTGCAACAGTGGCAGGAGGAGATAATGGAGCTGATGCATGAGACAGCGGAGGAGAGAGACGTGTGCCGACAAGAACTGGAGGTGCTTAGAGAGCACAGCGCCGCCCTGGTGGACGAAAGGAGCCAGCTCATCAGCAGGGTATTCATTAACTTTTAATTATGTTATTCATAAAATATAATTGTTCATTGTTGATTCGTGTTAGTTCCCAGTGCATTAACTAACAATTAAAGATACAAATTTTGATTTTAAAATATATTAGTAAATGTTAAAGATGTAGTAAATGTAGTAAATGTTATATATATATATATATATATATATATATATATATATATATTATATATATATGCTATTTTATGATTCAAAAAGGTTACAAATGGGTAAAATAAATGAATATAGAGACTTATTTTAGTATTATTTATGTAGTATTTAAAAAAATCACTTGTTTTTAAACCACAAGGCTTAAAAACTCATTCAAATGATAAGCTTTCGTGACGGCGCAGCACGGGTACGTCACATGAGCGTATCTGCGAAAGAGACGATAGTCCAAAATTTCAAAAGCAACCTCACAGAACACCATAGCAACACCCACATCCAGCCTAGCACTGTGGCACTGACTTTTGCACAGGCCAGCACTACTCATATTGTCTTCTGGAACTACAAAAGTCTATTCATGCATGTTTTCCCTAAAGGTATTGAATCTTCTATGTGCTGTGTCTAGCTGGAGAGGGTAGTGGAGGAGAAGACCAGCCTTTCTGCCCTGTGTGATCAGCTGAAGTGTCAACTGTCAAAGCTTCTGGGAACAGAGCAAGAGAGGCAAGGAAGAGAAAGACGTCAGCTCCAGACTGAGGACACTGCGTCTAAACCTGAGCCATCTGCTGGTGTCTTTCGTTCCTTCTCTTCATCTTGAGCATGTGGACTACAGCAGTGATGTCATAGATACGGTTCTGGAACACATCACATAAAACAGTTCCTCTGATTTTCAGAATGTCTGTCAGATTGGATTCTAAAGATTTGTATATACACCTAGAATTTCTTGTGTTGGCGTAAAATTTAGTTGTAACTGGGTGAAACCTACAATTTCTCATATACTTCATATACTGTCATATATTTACATTTATTAGATACATTTATATTGAAGGGTTGGAGGAGACTATGAAAGCCCATTTCTGCCATATAAAAAAAAAGCATACTTTGCTATAAATAATCAAAATAGTCAAAATAATGACATAAAAAGTTGAAATTGTGAGATAAATTCAGAATTATGATATACTAATTCAATTAAGTGGTAAAAAAATTGACAAAAAGTCAATTTCGACATAGAAAGTCATAATTTCAGTTTTTTATCTCCTAATTTTGACTGCAATCCCATAATTATGACTTAGTATGTCATGAGTAGAGATGCGCGGTTGGCGGCTACAGCCGCGGACTGCGTGGGTAAACCGCGGATCGGGCGGATGACGTGACGAAAAATAATATTTTAATTAAATTTGGGCGGGTGGCGGGCGGGTGGCGGGCGGTTGAACCAATCAAATGAAAAATATACACTACTGGTCAAAAGTTTTAGATCGGTAAGATTTTTTATGTTTTTAAAAGAAGTCTCTTCTGCTCACCAAGGCTGCATTTATTTGATAAAAAACAATAAAAAAAACAGTATTATTGTGAAATATTATGACAACTTAAAATGACTGTTTTCTATTTTAATATATTTTAAAATGTAATTTATTCCTGTGATCAAAGCTGAATTTTCAGCATCATTACTCCAGTCTTCAGTGTCACATGATCCTTCAGAAATCATTCTGATATGATGATTTTATGCTCAAAAAACATTCATTATTATTTTTAATGTTGAAAACAGTTGTGTACAATTTTTTTTCAAAATTCTTTGATGAATAGAAAGTTCAAAAGAACAGCGTTTATTTAAAATAGAATATTTTCTAACATTATAAATGTCTTTACTGTAAGTTTTGATCAGTTTAACTCATCCTTGATGAATAAAAGTATTGATTTATTTTATTTCTTTCCCCCAAAAATAAAATAAAAATTCTTACTGACCCCAAACTTTTGAAGGGTAGTGTTTAATGTTACAAAAGCTTTAGATTTCAGATAAATGCTGTTCTTTTGAACTTTCTATTCATCAAAGCATCATGAAATAAAAATGTAAACTGTTTTCAACATTGATAATAATCATAAATGTTTCTTGAGCATCAAATCATCATATTAGAATGATTTCTGAAGGATCATGTGACACTGAAGACTGGAGTAATGATGCTGAAAATTCAGCTTTGATCACAGGAATAAATTACACTTTACTATATATTCACATAGAAAACAGCTGTTTTAAATTATAATAATATTTCACAATAATACTGTTTTTGTTTGTATTTTTAATCAAATAAATGCAGCCTTGGTGATCAGAAGAGACTTCTTTTAAAAACATTAAAAATCTTACCGATCTAAAACTTTTGACCGGTAGTGTAAGTATACACCAATCAGCAGATGGCGGGCAGGTGCGATTTTGAAAATTGGTCAAAAACGTTGGTGCGGATGGATGGCGGACGGATGATGAGTTTTGTGATGCGGTTGCGGATGAAATAATAGCCCATCCGCGCATCTCTAGTCATGAGTATGATTTACCAAAGCTTGATTTTTTTTCTTATGTGGTGGAAATGGGCTTCTAGATCACTAGAAGAAAATTGTTTGGGGAAAATCTTTTTAAGAGCCTTTTTGAAAGAGGCTTCACCTGTTTGTTTTTTGTGTTTTTTTATTTTATTTTTACTAGCGGGCTAGCTTAAAAAAATGAACAAATGTAACAGAGTTTTTCAGTGTGATATAAGGTAAAGAAACCAAATGTATTATGTTTTGGACATTTCTGTTTTTCCCCCATAAAGTACATTGGAGCTGGTCTTGCATGCCTAGAAAATAGCGCAACCAAGATGGCCACCGAGTGAACCGACCTGCTCTAATAAACATTAATATGTTAATTTCTCATAGATTGAATCACTTCTCATAGATTTTTTTCACTATGGCCTCTATATGTTTTCTTGCTCTCATAGATTTTTTTCACTATGGCCTCTATATGTTTTCTTGCTCTTCACACACACACATTCTTGTACATCTATCTTTATGAGGACATTCATTGACACAATACAATATCTAGCCGCTTACCCTAACTTTACCCATCACAACTAAGTGCCTAACCCGAACCCTTACCCTAAACCTACCCTTAACCTAATTATAACCTTATCCCTAAAACCAAGTCTTGACCCTCAAACAGGCCTTTAAAGGTCCCGTTCTTCGTGATCCCATGTTTCAAACTTTAGTTAGTGTGTAATGTTGTTGTTAGAGTATAAATAATATCTGTAAAATTATAAAGCTCAAAGTTCAATGCCAAGCGAGATATTTTATTTAACAGAAGTCGCCTACATCGAACGGCCCGTTTGGACTACATCCCTCTACTTCCTTCTTTAATGACGTCAGTAGAACAGTTTTTTGACTAACCTCCGCCCACAGGAATGCTCCCTCAACTCTACCGAAATTCGTTTATGCACTTGCGCACTTCTTATAACTTAGGCTACTGTGTTTACTCAGCTCTTAAGGTGATTTTCTGAAGTAAAACTGACGCTTCATCTTTTGTGTGATGTACAATAAACTTTATTAAACTCATCAGTATATGTTTGATCATCATTCGGACCTGGTCCGAAACAGCAGACTTGTAGGCTATTAATAAATAATGGGTACATACAAGCAGATGACAAATACGTTATAATAACCGTAATTAAACTACTAAACTATACCTGTTCCATCTTTATACAGCACTCTGACTCTGTAGGCATTATTGTCCGACTCGAAATGAACACCGTTACTGAGAGTTTCTGATATTATCATCATTCCGTGAGATGAAATTGTCCTGAGAGACTGAGCGCGAGCTCGTGAGGCTCCGCCCCCTGGGTCGTCCAGCAGCAGCTCATTTGCATTTAAAGGGCACACACTAAAACAGCGCGTTTTTCTGAGTCCCAAAAAATGACAATTTAAACATGCTGTAAAAAATGATCTGTTGGGTATTTTGAGCTGAAACTTCACATACACACTCTGGGGACATCAGAGACTTATTTTACATCTTGTGAAAAGGGGCATAATACGGGACCTTTAAAGGGGTCTCAGAGAGTGAGGACCGGACAAAATGTCCTCACTTTACTCTCTTTGTCCTCACTCCAATGGTCTAAAACTCAAACTGGTCCTCACAAACATAGTAGTACAAGTACACACACACACACACTAATCTACTTTTGAAGACACCCTCTAATAAATGCATAAAAAGGGCACTCTGTGACCTCAGCAGTGACCTATCGTCTTACATCCATTTGCGCTGAAAATAAAACCTATAGATGTGACCTGATCATTAAAAGGCCTATTTTATTTTTACCATCACAGTCTGCCAGGGAGAGACTGACATAAAACATTAATGAATATAACCCCAATGAATTAAAGGTCATAAGTTGATGGCCTTCTTAATCAGGCCCATTTATTTTGAATGATTTTTGAAGAAAGAAATTAATACTTTTATTCAGCAAGGATGCATAAAATTAAAAGTGACAGTAAAGACATTTATAATGTAACAAAAGATTTCCGTTTTTATTTTTATAAATGCTGTTCTTTTTCAAATTCAGCTTTGACATCACAGGAATAAATGACAATTTAACTTTGCTGTATTTTTAATCAAACAAATGCAGCCTTGGTGAGCATAAGAGACTTCTTTGAAAAACATTACAAATCGTACCGACCTCAAACTTTTGAACTAGTGTACATAGAGATTTTTCTTTCTGGATGTTAATACAATACCAGGCAAGATTGCCCCAGCACGTGTCAATTCTTCAGACTCTTTACCTCTCAGCTGATGGAAAGGGCGAATTTCATGCAACACCTGTCAGTGTTATAAATGGACGCCTCTTGGGAAGCTTACATGACTGTCTTATTGCAACCAGGCTCATTAAATGCCTAAGGTTACCAAAATATTACACTGGCCCTGCCAGGGCATAACACGACTCAGATGCAACACTGTAAAAAAATATTGCTGTGATTATTTATCACAACTTAAAATTCAACATTAGAATAAGTAATAATGTGTTGTTTCAAGTTAAAAAAAGTATGTGTGTTTGTGCTTGACTTAAAATATTAAGTGTGTGTGTGTTTAGTTAAGTCGTTATAACTAATTGCAGACATTTTTTACAGTGAATGTCTTGGAGAGCAGTGCATGGCTGTGTCATAGCCTGGTAATACTGTGATTTAAAGGGGTCATCGGATGCAAAATTCACTTTTATATGGTGTTTGCATATAAATGTGTCTTTGCAGTGTGTGTGGACACAACCACCATGCAATAAAAAAAATCCATTGACTCAAATCCTTTTAATCAAAAAGCCTAAACGGTCTCAATAATCAAGCCGTTGGGAATTTCTGAGCAATATGAAGTCATATTGCTCATGCTCTGCCCACGACCACTGACGGACTGTCCGGTATTAGCATATTTCCCGTATTAGCATATTTCCGCCCTCAGCCATTTGTATACTGTCCCCCAGGCAGCACTTTAGTGTCTTGTGTCGACACCCCCCATGGAAGTGAAGGGGGTGGATTGGAATCCACTGCTGCTTCAATGTATATGTAATGAGTGATTATAATCAAGGTATTAATCAATATTTTTCCTTCTAAATATCAAAGGAGTTGAATGACTTCTCTGGAGATTTTACTTTGTTAGAAGTCACCAGTGTGATTACTGAAATGTTCTTTTCATGTATTCTTTAATGTCAGTATTTGATATCTGAATGCAGTAACAGTGCTTGCTTATTTATCCCGGCTTCAAGAAATGAAATAGGGACTGGTTTTGTGTTTGAGAAAGGTCTTCAACGTGTTAAAACATATAGGGGTCATTGAAGTCTATAGTTTAAGGGACCATTTGTCCTATCCTGAGAGAAAGAACTTGTTATCTTGATGTTTTGAGACGAGACTCCTGTTTATAGTTAGAGCCTGGCCAAATCCAACCTTGGAAAAGCTGTGTGTCGGTGTGTGTGTTAGTCTTCTTGCTTACAGGTTAAGGAACCACTGGCATTGTTGGAGATTGACTGAGTTGTTGTTCGAGACATGCTGACACCCAGCAACCCAAATCTGCGACCTGGAAGGTCACGGCGTGTCTAACTTCAGGGTCCGAGTGTCAGCTGCATTATCTATGGAGATATGCTTCAGTCTATCTGTAGGCCTATATGTGTGGAAAATGACTATGTTTATCAATTTCTTGGCCAACGAGAATCATTCAACCTGTAAGCAAGGACGTAGCTTAGACCTTGGAAATGGTGTAACTGCTGTGATCTTTGTAACTGTAAGCGGGGCGGCCTACGAACTCCTGTGTGAGTCTTGAAGCTGACTTCTGCTCATGAAACTGCAAACCATCTTCAGTAAAACTTTTCTTCAGTTTTTTTATAATTCTGACTCCGGGTCTTCTTTCAAACATCTGGTCCTTGGGTCCTAAACTGTTAACCCCTAACAGAAAAGAGGGGTGGGGTGAGCAGTTGCTCATTATCGTTTAAAGAGACAAGCACCGAAACGGGTCGCTGTGAACAGAGCTGTTTTTGAGGAGGTAAAAACGAGGTTGTTTTACACAACCATTGAGGAATTTTATGTATGTTACAAACTTTACATGAATCATACCAACTTGTGGAAAATGGGCATCCGATGACCCCTTTAAAGGACTAGTTCACCCAAAAGTCGCCATTAGATCGCCCTCATACTGTATGACTTTCCTTCTTCTGTGATTTTTTAAAAACTAGCCACTATTTATAAATATAGTGAAAGTGAGTAAGTTATAGGACTGTCAAGCTCCAAAATGAAAAAGAACCATAAGATTTGGTCATATAATTAGTCCATATGACTAATGCACTAGCCTACTGTATATTCTGAAGCCAACCAACAAAATTCACCAAAAATCTTGCCATATACTCTTGAAAATCATACACTCTTCCAAAACTGGGTTTTCGCAGCGATGCAATAGAAGAACCATTTTTGGTTCCCCAAAGAACCTTTTATGGAACACCATTTGACTGAAAGAACCCTTTTTTCACTATAAAGAATGTGGAATGGAAAGGTTCTGTGGATGTTAAAGTTTCTTCATGGAACCATCGATGCCATTAAAAAACTGTTATGGTTCAAGGTTCTGCCATTCAGCAAAGAGATTTTTTTCATTAAGAACTTTAATTCCCTCACTGTATTTGGCTATATGATTCTCTCGAAATTAAAAAGCATCTAAAAGTAACAGGTTCTGCAGAACAGCAAATTGGTTTCTTTGTCCTATTGATGGTTGGAAATTCCTAGATGGTAAAAGGTTCTTTAGGTTCTAATTGGAACCTTCATGTAGAACCTAATTGGAACCTGGTCTTAATAACCACACTGGGATGATCTGGACTGTTTTGACATTATAAACATTTTTCACTTGTCTTTTTTTATTTCATGCAGAATGTTGGTGGAGGTCAATATGAAATAAACTTGGGAATTGAGAAATAAAAAGACACCCAACCCAAATCCTGAAGTCACCAGGTCCAAAGGTCAGCCATTTTTCTATACTTGCAAAATTAGAAAGGTCCATTTCTTACACGTTTACTATTGTAATAAGTAATATCCCAAGGGTTATGTGATTTTCTTTAATCTTTACACCCTCTGAATATTGTATGTTGACTTATGGCCCACACGCTGAGTCAGATCTGGGTCTCAAATTGTATTTTAATGGAGTCACATTAGAGTTATTGCATTATTCCAGATTACATCTTATCAGAAAGCTCAATTCACTCTTCACACCAGTCCATCTCAACTTGTACTAGGCCTGTGAGAGTTGTGTATATATATAAAGGGTGATGTTGTGAATGCGTTGCGTTGACAGGTTTTGGTGATTTCTTGTCATCATCTCTTTTCTGGAAACCTTTCCATAGGGCTGCTATTTAACTTTATTTTTTATCCAAGATAATCTAACACAGTTTAGCTATTTTCATGCAATAATTCATTCAAGTGTGCCCTTTTAAAAGATAGGAAGTAAACCAGTCCCTGAGGAAGCAAGACTGCATTGACTCCGTACCTGGTAATATGCTTGTTTTGCTTGTGCTTTTGTTAGTTAAAAATAGAGATGCAAACACTTTCCACCCATCAACAATTGCAAGCAATTGTGTCTTTTACGTTTATTGCATCTAACTGCAGGTGTTGTAAAATGTGGAAAATATGAATACACTGTAAGAAATTTTTTATCGAATTTTAACCATTTAAAGTCTTTCTACTTTAAAAGTTCAGGTTTAAAATGTTCTATTGTTTGTAATTATTTACACTGTAAATAAAAGTTGCTTCCTTAAATTTTTAAGTACAATTAACTTTTATGTTTAAGTCATTTCAACTTGAATTACATTAGACTGACTTAAAAAAATTTGTTGAATCTTGTATAATTTATATAAAAAAGCTGAATATTGCTTAACCTATTTTGACGAGTTAAAGCAATGTAAAACACACATGTTGTCATATTATTGATCATATATTGTTTCTACAGTTTAGCAGTTTTTGAATGTATATTATTAAAGAGTCTGGACCTAAATCTTGATGTCATTCATCTACCCAAATGCATTTCCCCAAGTGTCCACAAGGGGACGCTCAGTCTTCAGTACTGCTTTTACACAGTTTTATCCTATATGAATCAAAAAGCTCAACAATATCTGGAAAATATAAGCAAACATTTAATCATTTACACTATGGTTGCTATTATTATTATAACCAACAACAAAAAAGCACTGGAACAGGAATCAGCGTGCAGATATTAAATAATTTATTCTGATGATAGTGAGAACTGATGAGAGGACAGTAGCCTATCCTTTCTTTCCAAAGCTGAGCATCCTTTTCCTCCTCCTGTAGATACCATAATGTGATTACACTTCTGTAGTCTTTATATAATGTTTAAATAACAGATATGTAGCGTTTGGGAACGTTCTCATGCCTTTCTGCTCCCCTTAAGCAGAAGCGGCATCACTAGGGAGTGAGAACGTGATTGAATTCCTGGCTGTACGGTCACGTCACAGCTCTGAAGTCGTAATGAGGACACAACGGGCCTTCCGTCTCATATCTGTCTGTCTCTACTAGAAACACCAGAGTCGAGGGGTGTAGGAGAGAGCGACTGAGAGGGTGGAAGTGAGCTGAGAGAAGATATGGTGAGACGTTAGAGAAGAAGAAGAATAGGGTGAATTAGGGAGGCCGGGGCTAGTTGTCACACATTATCTTTCAGAGTGGGCACACATGCCTTAAAGTCTTGTTTTTAAAAAAGCTACTCAATATTTCCACCATTCCTGCCCAGTATATATATATATTTTTTTACTGTTATTTAAAAAAATGTTGTCAAGGGTGACAACATGCCCCAATAGCAGGATGTGATGTCTCAGTGGAACAGCCTATTGTAGTTTTTTTTTTTTTAGCACAATTTATTTCAGGTCAATAAGATTTTTATGTTTAAAGAAAGAAATTAATGCTTTTATTCAGCAAGGATGCATTGAATTGATTAAATGTAACTGTACAGACTTACATTGTTACAAAAAAAAATCTATTGTAAATCATTGATAATAATAATAAATGTTTCTTGAGCAGCAAATCATCATATTTGAATGATTTCTGAAGGATCATGTGACACTGAAGACTGGAGTAATGATGCTGAAAATTCAGCTTTGACATCACAGGAATAAATTACATTTTACAATATACTCAAATAGAAAACAGTTATTTTATTTGTAATAATATTTCACAGTATTACTGTTTATTCTGTATTTTTGATCAAATAAATGCAGCCATGTGAGCACTTCTTTCAACAACATTTAAAAATGTTAACAATCCCACTATTTTGTACAGTATAGTGTATAAGGTTTCATTTTAGCTGACAAATGTTCTATTTAATTATTGTACAAAAAAATAGTGTGCAATTATGGCTTAGATAACTCGCCCCATTATCCCATTTCTGACACCACAAATCAAAGTGGTGAAAACTATAAACTTTGTCCTCCGAGGCCGTATTACAGAAACATCCTTCCTTATCTGATCGGTTACCATGGCGATTTGAGTTAGGAGTCAGATCTTAACTAAAGATAGGAAGTTACTGTAATACAGCCACTGATCTGCAGTAATCCTGTGGCGGCAGTTCAGAATGAGAGCCATTATTACCTCATCCAGCCAGGATTCAACTACCTTAATAGATGGAAAATGTGTGATGGTAAAAGTTGCTCTTTGATGTAAGATTTCTCAAAAGAAGGTCGAGCTGGTCTAATATGAACATAAATGGTCATTACATCATCTCTTATCAAGGATACAATTTTTTTTTAAGTAGGCCTATATAAAATATCCTAAAGCTGGTTTTGAGGATGGAGAAGAGAGGATGAGTGCAGAGAAGCACTAAAGCAATTACAATTTGCATTTTTAATCATTTTTTTGTCTTTAAACAGTCTACATTTACTTGAGAATGAAGATAATTGGCACTGGATTGGTTTCCCTCTTGTTTTAAGCACAAACTTATACATTTAGTTTAGATTTATCCTTAAAACAATAAAAATGGCCAGCTTAATTCAAGATTTTTTTGCATAAAAGTCTTAATTTCTTTAAAAAAAAGTTTTACCTCTCAAGTACATTTACCGTTTTGAAGGGTGTTTTAATATTATAATGGAAAATAAGAAAGTAATTTTTTTTTGCACTGTAAGAAGCCAAAGAATAGGCTGTCAGTCAATATCTGAATTTATTTTTGATGTACTGTTCAAAAGTTTGGAGTTTTTTTTTTTTTTTTTTAAATTCTGTTTTCCATTTGAATATATGTTAACATCTAATTTATTCCTGTGATGGTAAAGCTGAATTTTCAGCATCTTTACTCCAGTCTTCAGTGTCACATGATCCTTCAGAAATCATTCTGATATGCAGATTTGCCGCTCAAGAAACATTGCTTATTATTATCAATGTTGAAAACAGTTGTGCTGCTTAATATTTGTGTGAAAACCACTTTTCTTCAGGATTCTTTAATGAATATAGATTTTAAAAACAACATTTGTAACATTATAAATGTCTTTACTGTCACACAATTTAATGCATCCTTAATGAATAAATGTATTCATTTCTTTAAAAAAGAACCCAAATATTTGAACGCTGTTGTATTCGAAACATTCTTGCCTGAAGCAGTGCACTTTCCTTCTCAAGGTCCCTCTGATATGCGTAGACATATGTCATGGCATTGCCCCCCTTGACTTCAGAATGAAGCAGCATGTTATGGTAGCGCAGGAGAACGCCTGCTGATGCATCTGCCATCCCATGTGTGTTCCTCACCCAGAGCCGTCCAGTGTCTGATGCATTTCTCCTTCAGGCTGTGGCATGTAAGCGATCATCCCAGCCAGCATGAGGTCTCGCAGCGACGTCTGGACACTGTCCAAATGTGCAGTGGCCTGTAATGCAGTGGAATGTGATTGGATACAATTGCCTCGATTGTCTGAATGACAGCTAGAAACTGCCTCATTTTGAGCTCATTCTGTCCAGTAAATCAGATTTGCCATGAACACTGTTAACTGGCCCGTTTGGTTTCATTTATAACACATTAACGCTAAGATTAAAATAATGTGGGTGTTAGAAACTGACTTGTTTACAGGAGAACATTTCTAATTGCATTCATTGACTGAAAAATATATATTTTTGAATGTTTTTGAAAGAAGTCTCTTATGCTCAGTCACCAAGGCTGCATTTATTTGAACAAAAATACAGTAAAAAACGTAATATTGTGAAATATTATTACAATTTCAAAGAACTGTTTTCTATTTTAATATATTCTAAAATGTAATTTAATCATGCGATTCAAAGCTGAATTTTCAGCATCATTACTCCAGTCTTCAGTGTCACATGATCCTTCAGAAATCATTCTAATATGCAGATTTGATGCTCAAGAAACATTTATCATTATCAATGTTGGGAACACTTTGTTTTATACAATAATAATCACCATATTTTTGTGGAAACAGTGTTACAGTCTTTACTGTCACTTTTAATCAATTCTTGGCATCCAGTTGCTGAAAATTTTTTTTTACTGACCCAAACATTTGAACAATAGTAAAACTGAACGGTTAAGAGCTTGATTTGTGAAAACAGTGGGAAGTATGTGTGTAGGATTGACTGAAAGAATAAAGCTCAATTTGAACTGACTCAAGATCAGTTTCAAAGCATTTGTTTGGTGTAACGTTAGAATAATTTTGAAGTGTAGTAGTGAAACAGATGTTGGTACACAGGATAGAAGTGTGGCTCAAAAATGACTGTGACTGTGGCGCCGTTTACGGCAGCTGAGATTGTTGAAATCATAAACACAGTCATTACAAACCTCCAAGGTTTTTTTAATAGCCTGGTTCTTTATGATAATCTACAGTGTACTTTTTCCAGATACCAAACTATAAATCCACCGCCATTCATTGATGCTGGGAATACTATCATAGGGGTGGTAGGATTTTTTTTTTTTTTTTTTTACGGTTGTTTTAAAGGTACACCCACAAAGGGATAGTTTTCTCACATTTACAGCCATTTATTAACGACTATGAGAAATATGTGTAATGTGGCATTTTCAACACGGCATGCAAAGGAAGGTAGACGCGAGACTGAGACCCTCCCCCAGTGGCCTGGAATAGTTCAGCTCAATCACAGAAAGCTCAATTCTCAATGGAAGCCCGTCCCGTGGCTCCGCCCCCTCCTGTCCTCCACACCAGCAACCAGCCGTTTAAATGTTAACTCTTCGTGTGCACGCTGCTAAAAAACCTTCCTCAGTATTTTTTTTTTTTTTTTTTTTTTACTCTCTCAGGGGAAAAATAGGTACAACATCTCTCACTGGGCCAATATCCTTTCAAAAAGTACATCTTTGTACCTAAAGAGTGCATATTAGTAGCTTAATAAGTGTACATATTGGTAAGTACATATTAACAAAATAGTAGCCTACATTAGAACCTTTTTAAAGGGTAGCCTACCATCCCAGTAACGGCTTCAGATGCTAAATGACAAAATTATTAAGTCTTATTTTCTGAAAAAATAATCAAAATTAAGTGAGTTTTGAAATCATGAAAGATTGTTAGAAACCTCAGTTTTTTTTCATGCCAAGAATTCAAAAAATAACATCTATTTTTTTGTGGAAAAAAAACCATTATATTCAGCATTTGAAATGTGGCAGCGAGCTATAACGCACGTGTTTTTTTCCCGCTTGTCTTTTATGTGTTTGTTAGAGGTTGAATTCATATCAAATACTGCCATATTACTTCTGAATATGATGTCTACTTCATAAATTGTAGGGACATTATGGAAATATACGGTTCATATCCCTCAAACCAAATGGAAGAGTCTTTATATAAGGTGAGTTCAACTTCACACACCATGTCGAAATTACCGTAACGATTCTGAACTGTAAAAAAGCTTCACATGCTTGTAGAACTTGTAATTACAACGTGTAAACTGGTAATTTTTTGAGAACTACGACTTGTACCACCTGACCACTACAGATTTAAGGTGTGTTGGTTTTGAAGGGCCGCTGTGCAGACCGATCGGTGTATGACATCAAATGTATGAGCTTTATTTACGGTAATTATGATATGGCGTGAACGCAGCAAAAGTCACCAATAGAGCCTGGATATCATCTAGTGGAAAAGTTTGTTACTGCGCCCAAACTAAATCTAACTGAAAGCTAATTTTTTAAGATATCTAGAATTTGGAACACAAAATGTTCAGATTTTTGGCCTTGAATTTCTCGCAGTTTTCGAGTCAAACAGGTTTTGTAAAATATATATTTCACATAAAATATAAAAATATATCCTTTTATATTTAAAGTTTTCATAAACTTAAACTTCTATAACTTTTTTTAAATTCCACTTTCATAATTGTTTTCACATCTACAATAATCTGCCAAGTGACCAAACTTACACTGTAAAAAGAAAAGAAGGGTTGCTGCCTCAGTAGCCCCCTTTTATAATGTAAATATGATTTAATGTATTTGTTTTTGTTGAACCTTTAATATAATGGTTCGGTGGTAAAAACTATGGTTAAACCGCGAGGAAGGCTGTTGGCGTCTTTGTGTCCATCTGCTTACAATTGCTTCTGATTGACACATCTGTCTACTTCCCAGCTATTACCCCCTCCTCTTCCATGCTTATTTTCTTTCCCTCATTTCTCTTCACTCTTTCACGTCCTTTACTACAGTGATTCCCAACCTGGGATAAGTGTACCCAGGGGATATTTAAGTAGATTCCAGCGGGAAAGATTTTCATTTTGCTTTGTTAAAGGGATAGTTCACTCCAAAATGAAAATTCTGTCAACATTTACGCAACATCATATAATTTCCAAACCTGTGTAACCATTTATTCTGCAGAACACAAAAGAAGACAACCAACACTGGAGCCCATTAAAAAACACTGAGACATTTCTTAAAATATCCACAGAAGAAGGAAAGTACAGGCTTGGAACGACTTGAGGGTGAGTAAATGATGACAGAGTTTTCAGTTCCTTTTTAAGGAATTAGTTTGTGAATGAGATTTACACAAATATTATGTGGTTGACACTTTCAGCGTAATATATGGGCCGCTTTAATGCATTTCATTTTTTTTATTTAATGGTATGGATGCATTAGTCAGTCATGGCTAACTTATGCAGCGAGAACGGGTGTCTTCAAAAGGGTGGTTATAGAGAAAAAGCAAGCAATATTTGGCAGGTCATGTGATCTCATCTCAATATGGTGGGCCTCATAATGAGGCGACCCAATCCATGTAAAATAAACGGCTCTCATCAGGCTACTGACATGACTGGAGTCTGGACTGCACTTCATTTTAATTAATTACATATTCAAAAAAAGTACTATTTTCTTATTTGTAAAACTTTTTTAATGAGGAAATTATTGAAGATAAGCCTTATTAATGATAATGCTAAACGATATTCCATTGCCTTACTGAGCGGGGCATCCAGAAGGCAAAAAAGGGTTGGCAAACACTGCTCTAGTGTATCTCACTTTTTGGCTATCTGAAAACAAGCAACTTTTGAACTGTTTGTTTTGAGTCGGAGCAAGATGAGGGCTTCACATTGAGACATGATTTTAACGGCCCACAACTTGAGAACTCTTACCCCTCAGTTTGGGGTCTGGGATTCATTGTTCCTTAATCCTCCTCCTCCCCCCACCTTCACATCACCCTTTTTTTCCTTCTTTCTTTCTCTCTCTCTCCCTCTCTCTCTCTCTCTCTCTCTCTCTACTTCTGCGGCCCCTGACCCGCCGTTTCTCTCTTTCTCTCCCTACTGCTATAGAAGCCAGATGAGAGCACGAATACCGTCCCACCCTACCCCCCTTCCCTTCTCACTTTTCTCGTCTTCCTCTCCCCCTCTTGTGTCTTTTTTCACTCCCTGTGAGTAACAGAGATGGAGAGAAGGAGCGAAAGGAAAAAAGAGAAAGCTCCTGTATCCCATGAGCCCCCCAACAAGCCATTGACGTGTATGTTCACAAGTTAGACTTGCGAAAACTCCCCAGTGTTGGAGACTATCTAACTAAAAGTAACAAAGAAACTAATTTAAAGGTGATGTGTGTAATTTTTCATTGCTTAGTTTCTCCTTTTAATATTGAGAGCCAATTATAAATAATGCATAAGTAATGGTGTGAGTTTGGGGTGGGACTATCTGTTTATTGACCAATGGCAGATGGGGGAGTGTTTGAGGAAACCTGTGTAAAAACAGTCATTATTTTTCCGTTTGGGGATTCCATTAGCGTTTGAATTTTATATGGTTATTTTGTCATCCAACATTAGAGTCTGATAGTCTTAAGGAAACAAACAAACAAACAAAAAAGGTTCTCAGTCGTGTGGAACTCTCTAAGCAGAATTTCATCATTTTGTGCAAGCATCTTTGAATCCAAGCGAACTGAGGCAATGATCATTCGCAATGTACTAGAATCTCTCTCTCTCTTTAGTAGCAGTGTAGGAGGTCTGATTCATTTAATGAGTCAGTTGGTTCGAACGAGTCATTTTAATTAAACAGATTAGGAAACTGATTCATTTGAACTGGTTCTCAGTCATGCATGTGGTCGTTCTGTGCAGCGTTTCATTATGTTGCACACACAGCCTTGAAACTGAGCAAACTGAGGCAATGATCATTCGTGCTTTACTAGACTGTCTCACTCTATCTTTAATATTGTTATAGGAAGTCTGATTCATGATGAGCTGGTTTAATGAGCTGGGTTAAAATGAATCAGTACTCAGTTGAGCTTTTTCGGTTTTTTTTCAATAGTGAAACACATTGTTACACTTAAAAGGTTCTTTATTGGCTTTGATGGTTCCATGAAAAATCCATGAAACCTTTCCATTCCACAAACGTTTCTTTATTCTGGAAAAAGTTTCTTCATATTGTTAAAATGTTCTTCATACTAAGAAAAAATAAAAGGTTCTTTTAACTGTTCACTGAAATGAATTACGGCAAAAACAAAAAAACAAAAAACTTTTAGATAATTTATTTTTAAGAGTGTTTTATTTATACATTAAGTTTATTTGTTTAGTGTTTAATATAAATTAATTTGTATTAATTTTAGTGCTCTCAGTTGATTCAAATGTTTAATAATTTTTTTGCTCCAAACCTTTAGTTTTTAGAAATTATTAAAAATATAGATTATAGTATTAAATTTAATATATGCATTGGTGACATTATATAAAAATGAACATCGTTAAACATATTTAATTAATTGCATATACATATTTAATTAATCGCATATGTTAACGGTCTAACTTTAACAGTCCTTGTGTTAATATATTACATTTGATGCTATCAACTAATTGATATCCGTATGGACTGCTCTTTTTAATAATATATTCTGATCATTTTATTTAAAAAATATAATCCCCCCCCCCCCCCTTTATATCGCAGCTTGTGTAGTTTCTTTCCCCAAAAACATAACTTGTAGTTAAAGCTTGCCAAGACAGTTTCAAAGAAGCTTCCCCAATGCTGAAGCTCACACTTCAAGATAGTATAGAGAGATATGGGGTGTGAATGATGTTGTTGGGCTCAACAGCGTCCGGTAAGAGAGGGCTTGAGTCTCAGCGAGAGAAGCGAGTTGTTAACACACGAGTGTGTGAGAGTGTATGTGTGCAGTGAAGGGGGATGGCTGCCTTGTTTGTAGCTTGTCAGCAATTGCCTGAGACAAGCTTCCCCTGCATGTGTGAAAGCTGCTTGGCTTGAATGCACGGACCGTACCAAGTGGCGTCAAAAGCGAAGGGGGGGACGGAGGCGAGAAAAAACGATCAGACTGGAGACAATAGGCCCCTGAAGTGTTCCCCCCAAGTTGCTTTGATGTTGTCCTAGTGTCTAGATGCTGAAGGGGACCGGGGACTGCAGGGAAGAGCAGCCCTTTGTGTGGATGTGTGTGCACTTTTTGGGCCAGCACGGACAAAAGGGAGGGGTACAAAAGCCTGGGGAGAAATAAGAGAAGAAACAAATGATGAAAACCCAAATGATCCTGAACGTGTTTTTGTATGGCTGCTGTGTGTGAGAGGGCACACAGAAAGGGAGAAGAGCGAGAGAAATAGGAGGAGACGCTCATACACGGGGGCTGATAGAGTGACAGAGAAAGAGAGGGGGTGAGTATTGTATCTTCTTCAGCACCAGATCACTCTTTTTTTTTTTTAAATTCGCCTTTCTTACTTTATCTCTCTCTTTTGTTTTCGAGGGGGGTGGGTGTGCGAAAAACGAGTAGACCCAGAGTTGGTGCCGAAGTTGCGTGCTGCTATTATTGTGGTTATTCCTGGTTGGAGCGTCTACGTGAGCGTGGGTAAAAACAATTACGCTCCGTTATTCTTAGTCCTTGAAAAGATATATGGATATGTGGAAAGAGCAGGGGGTGAAGGGGGGAGTGGATGGTTTGGAATGTGTCATTGGATAGTCTGGATGAGTTGCCCTCCATGCCAGTATAAACCTCCTCTGCTCTCCTCTCATTATTGTCTGGTTATTCAAGCAGTCCATGTGTGTGATGGCTGCAAAGCAACAAGAGCTTTTCTCTTTCTGTATGTGTCAGGATTGTCACTCTCGGCAGCGAGTGAATTGTGCAATGATTGGAGCCGTGTGTGTGTGTGTTTGGGGGCGGTTCTATTCTGCTTGGGGGGTTTCTCAGTCTGTGCCCTCCATGGTGGTAGCAGACTGCTTTTACACTACCAGCTGTTCCGAAAACCTGCAGTGATTTTCTCTTTCTTTCTGCCCGTCTCTGACTCTAAAGGTTATCCAATTGTCACCGGTGTGACATGCACATGCAATTTCTGTTGCTTTTATATGGTGTATAAACCAGTTGTTGGAAAAGTAAGGTAGTTTACTCTCTGTAACTCAGGTTTCCTAGTTGTAATTCAAATTTGAGAGGACCTTCTAGTTTCCTATTTACAAAAATTTAGGCATCATGTGAAACACTATTTTTCATAAAGTTCCAAAGATTGTGGAAATTATTGAGTAATAAAGGCAGTAGGTCAGTAATTGATGACTGATATATCATTATAAAGTAGATAGTTTGGTAACACTTTACAATAAGGTCTCTTAATGTTAGTTAATGTATTATAACATTACCGAACAATGAGCAATACCGTATTTATTCATGTTTTTTTAACTAAGTAATAAAAATTAACTAGGTAAATAAAAACTCAGATCTATTAAATAATCCATTAAACTACTTTTAATTGAATTAATGTATTCGTAAATATTGAATTCAGCATTAACTATGCTTAATAAATGCTTTAGAAATATTTGTCATTGTTATTTCTTGTTAACAAATCGAACCTTATTGTAAAGTGTAACGAATGTTTTGACTCTAAATTCTGATTGGCTGAGCCACGTTTCAAACCCACTGTAAAATTGTGATAAACATACAGTTGTGACTACACTTTGAATATTAATGTGTATTCTATATAAAGTTGAGGTGTTTTTGGCGACAGTAAACATAGATTTAAAACTATTTATTCAAAATGCATGTTGCTACTTTATAAAAGCATTACAAAACCTTTAAACTACAACTTAAATCTTTACTAAATCCCTTACTATGGCTTCAGTGGACCATGTAATGTATGTATGAACAGCAACAGTTTTATAAATGATGTAATAATAGTTTGTATTGAAATATTTACAGCAACACAGTTTAATAGATTTTTATGATGTTTGAGATGGAGCAGAGGAACATGAACATAGTGTTTTATTTGATGTGAATATAATGGTTATATGTCCCCTGGGTTTAAGAGCAATTACACGCAAACTGAAAGTCAAGTGGAATAAAAATAACAGTGGTTTGCTAAAGCTCATTAATCATGTTTTAAAAGCATCACACATGCCAATAGAGAATGTAAATGTATCCTGCAGTTTTGACAGCTTCATTGTTTATTTATTTATTTATTTATTTTTTGCGGTTGATGTCTTGCTTGACAGCGAGAGGTCGTGACAGAGGACATGAGAAAGGTAAAGAGCACAGGGTCAAATGTCTCCTTCATACCTCGCTCTATGATGATTTGAAATGGAGGTGACCGATATTTTGCCAAGTACGACGTCTTTCGAACAATATTCCTGTCAATCCAACCATAATCTTAATTATTATATGCCTAAAACCAGGGGCCGGTTTCACAAAGCTATTTTAGACCGGTCTATAGTGTTAGACAAGTCTAAAATTTGCTCATAGACTAGTCTAATGCAAGTTAGACTGTTTCACAAAAATAAAGACTGACTTAATTTAGACCAAAAAAATTAGACACCTTACCCCCAGGCTAACTTGGGTCTAAGACTCTATGTTACCTTGGCAACCAGCAGTAACAATCAGTTACAAACTGCCAAAAGAAAAGGGAAAATGGCTCATAATTTAAACATTTCTTCCAGTTATTACATTCCCAAGTAAAATGTCCTTGTAACTGTTAGGGCCGTTACATAGTCAACGCGAGCAACGATCGACGCGCTCCCTTTAGTCTGAGCAGTGGACGCAAGCGTCACGGCAATACACCGCTCACGCAACTGGGGGTAGTAGAGTCATAGTGGAGTCATAGCTCTGAACGCCCGTCTATTTCGCTTCAAACGCTCGCTTTATATGCGTGTCCTATTCGCCTTGGACGCGCGAATGGATTCAAAATGTTCAAGCGTCGAACTAGACGCGATAGACGCAAATTTGACGCTCTATTCGCGTTTGGTGTGAATGCTGCAACAGGCTGCGATGTCAAGATTGCAATGCTGAAGTGTGTGTGTGTCAGAGAGAGAGAGAGGCACGGGCGCGATCGAACAGTGGAAACATAAAAACATACGGCGTCATTTATACTTCTCCAACAAACACATATTTTCCGCTGGGGTAAACTGCACTGAGCGGTTGAAAGCGCTTACTCGATCCGCCATGTTTTTTGTTTTGAAAAGTGTCTTATTTTACCCAGAATGCATTGCAGTGTAGTCCTACTTAAGATAGTCAGAGTCTTAAGTGCTTTGTGCAACGGTCTGATTTAGATGTCTATATGAAGTCTGACTATCTACTATATCTAAGCCATAGTCAAAGTCTATCTTTGTGAAACCGGCCCCAGAGGCCACCAAATTCAAAAAGTTTGACGTGGAATATTTCAACTTAAGACACAAGTTTAACAAGCACCTGTACACTCTAAAACCAGCTTGACTAGGCTGGGAGACCATCTTAGACCAGTAAACCAACTTAGTTACTGTATTTCTATCCTTCACAACCTAGTTTTAGTTAGCAGCAAATTAAATCTGGCTGAAGTTTACGCTATAAAACCAAGGCCACCAAATACCATTTTCCGTTCAAACTTTGATATTGAATATTCCTTCTTCCTGCCATAAAGCGGATGAAAACAAAGGCTGTGAGGGATAGAGTTCTGTTCAGAATGACATACACTGGTTTAATCTGGTCTAGCTAGTCTCCCGGCCTGGCCAGGCTGGTGTTCATCTGGTTTAGCTGGTCAGCCATCTTGTTTCCCAGTTAAACCAAGTTTAACAAGCACCTGAACACCCTAAAACCTGCTTGATTAGGCTGGGAGACCAGCTTAGACCAGTAAACCAGCTTAGTTACAGTATTTCTATCCTTGGCTGAAGTTTACGCTTTAAAACCAAGGCCGCCAAATACCATTTTCCGTTCAAACTATGATATCGTCACCTTCCTAAGATAATTGCCTAAGTCATTTTTTCAGGTTTCTCAGAAAACACAAAAAACTGAACCTAACTTCAAAGGTTGAGTAGATCTTCATTCTCATTGGCCCTCATTTATCAAAAGTGCGTACACCAAATTTCCAGCGTACACCTGGCGTACACCCAAAACCACGGTGACTTTGAGATTTATCAATATGGACGTTGGCGTACGGCACGCTCAAATCCTATGCCAGCTCATGAGGTGGTGTACGCACGTTATGAGTTAGTGCGGAAATGCGCAGAAAAACAATTCCTAACACCACAAAACGCACTGACAAACTAAAAGATATGATATATTATGACCCACTGTAAAAAAACAACAGCATAGTAATTATAAACTTCAGTGTTTATTTTTGTGCAACATGGACTTCAATGTTTAATTTGTGTGACTTTACCAAAGCATTTGATTTGTAGGCATATGTATTCCTTCAGTTGCGAGCCTGTGCGCTTTACCTGACGTTTCAAGCCTTGTTTATACTTTCGCCTGGCTCCGCAGCGCGAGTCTCCGCAGACTGTGCGCGCACCTCCCCAAACGACGAGGCTTTTTTACTCGACGCGCTCGCCGTTGTACTATTCTTTGAAACAATGGTTAGGCCAGGGTTAGGCCCGGCAGGTGCGCACGGACTGGGTTCAGTAATGAAAGGCTTTCAATGACCAAAAAATAATTCGGACTGACAAAATAATAAAAATGACATACTTCTTCTTTTAAATAATAATAATAATAATAATAATACAAATAATAATAATAACGACATTCTTCTTCTAAATAACAATAAGCGTCATTAATAATAAAAATCATAATAATAATAAGAAGAATATTACAAATTGTCATGCAATTATTAATGTGAATGAATGGTACTCCACATCACATCATCATCACTATTGTACACCCCAATACATGTGACGTGATACGAAATTAAATGCTAATTGTTTCAAAACACGTGCTGTAAAATAATGCATTGTGATAGGTCATTTGCTCATCCAAGTTTCTCTTCTTTGCCGTCTTCCGTGTGTCCATGGCGTAAAATGAGGGCGTGGGGGAAGCGGAGACTTGAATATATAGGGGCGTGTTATTCTAATGACGATCGTTTTCAGCCGCGGCATTTATCAAGGGCAGGTATTGCGTACACCTGGATTTCAAAGGTACGCACAGCTTCATAAATCAGGCGGTGAGAGGAGTGTAAGCATAATCTTACGCCAACATATACGCCCGTTTCTACGCAAGAATGATAAATGAGGGCCATTGTCTTTTGACTTAGGCAAAATAAAATGGCCTAAGTCACACTCTTGACATAGGCCATTATACTACAGGGGTAAAATAGCATGATCTGTTCAACTGAGGATGTGGGTGACTTTACCAGAGGTGACCAGCATCATGAGGAGATGACTTATGCAAAAAAATCATTTTTGTCAAAGGCAATTATTTTAGGAAGGTGACGATATGGAATATTCCTACTTGTGTCCATAAAGCGGATGAAAACAAAGGCTGTGAGGGATAGAAGTCTGTTCAGGATGACATACGCTGGTTTAATCTGGTCTAGATAGTCTCCTGGCCTGGCCAAGCTGGTGTTCATCTGGTTTAGCTGGTCAGCCATTAGGTGTCCCAGCCAAACCAAGTTTAACAAGCACCTCCTGAAAACACTTAAACCAGCCTAACTGAACAACTTTCAGTTTCAGCTGTAGTTCTATACTTTTTTGTTCGCGTCAAATTAAATCTGTCTACGCTATAATCCGACATGGCGAGATCCATCCACATGCCTTTCCAATAAATACCAAGAGTGTGCCAATGAGGGAGGTAGATTGCAGGGTTTGGACTGAGAAATGGAAGGAATAAGAGGCCTTGGAGATCTGCTACCGAAGGAGGAGAAGAAGAAATGGAGGGAGGGGTTGGGATTTGATCAGTAGGATGGAGAGATGTGCCTCCAGAGAGAGCACCAAAGGAAATAAATGGATTTATTCTTCACAGTTGTCAAATATCCAATGCATAAATTACGAGTGTGTTAAGGGGACGGCTAATAACTCATAGCAAACATAAAACACATTTAGTTAGATGACAGTTTAGTTAATTCTGGGATGCGCGTGTGCACGGTCATAATTGTTTCATTATTTCATTGGAGACAAGGCGCATCTCGGGCAGCAGGGATTTTCGAGCCGTAAAAAAAGAGAAAGATTCCCAATCTCTCTTTTGAAAAGCATCCCTCTTTTCAGTGCCCTTGCCTTCCGATGTATCCTCTGCTCTAATATCTTTCTGAATAGGTGGAAATGTGCACGCTAGCCTTGTGTGCCTAGCCGCCGAGATGATTGCAAATTCATTTAGAGGTGCCTATCACACAAAGATGTGGGGATGGAGGGAGAGATGGAGGGGGTGGGGTGCAGAGAGATGATGCCTTGGGTTTTTTAAAGCACATTTGTATTCATGTCATGGAGGAGGAGAGCGCAGAGAACGAGAGAGGAGGCGGCTACCTTAGCGTGACAGACGTTAGGAGGAGGCTAGCCAGATTAATATGACAGGCGCTAGCAGAATGCCGAACGCCTGGCTCAGGTCGAGTGCTGATGTCACAACCCACCATTCGCTGATGTAAAGTGGAGCAAATCTGCTCGGAACACTGTGTCAGAACTCTGACGTAAATAATTCAATCGCAGCGGGGCGCTGTCACCGGCTGGCTGCGGCATTTGCACTTTGTTTATTTTTTGGACTGAACTTGGCGATAATCGTCAGTTATATAATGAAGTATTTTGCTTGTGTAATAAATCTAAAGTAAAATGCTTGAAAACCACTATTGAGTAGCATCAATGGGCCACTTTACCACAACTAGCAGTCGCAGAAATGCATTGTGGGAGCATACGTGTTAACATGGGTGTTCAGAGTGTTCGGGTATTTGTGTGTAAGCTCAGTATGAAAGATGGCAATGGAGATGTCATTTATTGTGGTTTGGAGGCTCTGGTCACAGCATCTTCATACTTCTAACGAGTGTCTCTCTCTCTCTCACAGCCTCCTGTAAATCACAGCTTTCGCTACGCTCCACTAGTGACACAGGACATGCTCGCACACTCCAACGACCGATTACATCAGGCGCCTCACACACGCACATACACAGTGAAACCAAACTACTGATTTAAGGAAGAGAAAGCATCACGTCTCACTCTTTTCCTCCCCGTCTCTCGTACCTCTATGTTTCTTGAAGTCGTTCTCCCTCATTTTCTCCTATCTCATTCTTGGTTTCTGTGGCTGTCTGCCTCTATTTTCCTTTCCTGTCTGTCTCGCTCTCTTTCTCCCTACTTTCTTGGTTTCATTCCCCCTCCTTGTCTGTCTCACTTTCCTTCCCTCCCTGTCTGTCTCGATTTCTTTCTCTCTCTTTCTCTTTTCCTACCATCTCCCTCTCATTTCCCCTCCATGTCTGCCTCACTTTCTTTCACCCTCACTATTTTCCTCTCTGTCTGTCTCTCATTTTCTCCCTGTCTGTCGCATTCTTGTTTTCCTTCTCTTATTTCCTCAGTCGGTCTAAATTTTTCTATACCGTCTCACTCTCATTTTCCCTACCAGTCTGTCTCACTTTCTTTCACCCTCTCTATTTTCCTTTTCTGTTTGTCTTGTTTTCTCTGTCTGTCTCATTTTTGCTTCCTTTCCCTCTTTCCTCTCTGTCTATCTTCATGTCTTTTCTTTCCCATCCCACTGTCTTTTCCCTGTCATCCCTCTTTACCTCCCATCTCTCTCTTCCTCCCATTCTTTTTCCCTCTCTGCTCGTCTTACTCTCGTTTTCTCACCCTGTCTCTCTCTATCTCCCACTCCTACTCCCTTACTCTTTCCTTCCCTGTCAGTCTCCCTTTTTATCTCCTTGTCTTTCTCCCTCTCTGCCCGTCTCACTCTTGTTCTCTCCCTCTCTCTTTTCCATCCCTGTCTCTCTGGCTCTGCCGCCCACACTGGGCTCATCATTGATGCGTTTGATGCGTTTAGCAGCACCGCTGAGCAAGAGACGCAGGCCATCGATTGGCTGCGTAATCGACATGGATTTTTGCCTAAAGTGGTGAAAAATATGCCATGGCTATAGCCAAGCAATTTCTCCAGGCTTCTCCAGCCAGGAAGGAAAAAGACCCCAGCAGCTCTATAATTGATATGGAGATCAATTTTCCTGCTTTGGACTGTACAGTCTTGCACTGACCGGCCCAGTCAACCGTGCAGCTTGTGGCTTCTGTCATGATAGAGGGCAGATGAAATGGTGGGAAGAGGATGAGGAGAGACAGAGGAGAGGGGGGCAACATATCCTTGTGACAATGTGGTCCATCACTACTATGCTGCTGTGTTCGTGCTCTGGAGGTTTGGATGATGAGGGACCAGTTTTTACTAGCATATAGTAAAATGCCAACCAACCGACATGTGATCGGCTAATGCTGGCAACACTCTTCGTCTGTCCCTAGTGTTCATACCTCTTTTTTTCCTTCTCTTCCTCCTTAATAACTTCACCATCTGTCTGTGAGACTGCAGAATCATTCAGGTCAGAAACAAACCTTGTCCTGACTGTCTGCGTCTTGCCCATTAAGACCAGAGGCCCTCCGCTACAAGCCAGACATGCTGCATTGGATGCCATCTTGGCTCAAGTCATGGCCACTCCACCTGGAGCCATTTTGGCTCCGGTTCCTGTAGTAAGACCAGAACATCTAAACATAAGCGCTCAAATCCAAAGGTCCAGGGTATTGCTACTCTGTGCTGTGCATCGATTGGCAGAGGGCTCCCTCATGGGCCAGTGACATCTAGGGCTGGGTATCGAGTTTCGATACTTTTTAGGTACCGATCGAATTGCCTCGATACTATCGAGTATCGAAAAATGACATGTTGTTCGGTACCAGATTTCGATACCTAAGGGGTTAACTCGTCAACGTCAGTGCTCAAACAAATACATATGAAATGCACAATGACACACATAAAGTCGCTCACGCACATACATGTGTAGAGTTTGCGTAACTCTACACACACGAGAAGCGCGGAACTCTCCACGCACATACTCATATGAGACGCGCGCACGCACAAACTCTCCACGCGCATACGAGACGTGAGCACACACACAAAACTCGCGCACATACTCAATGAGACGCAAGCACACACACACAAACTCTCCGCGCACATATTCATGAGACGCGAGCACACACACATAATACCTTAAAGATGTGGAAAAGTCGATCAAAAGTGTGGGTACATTTCTCCAGGCTCGATGGCAACAGCGCGCGATGCAGTATTTGCGGTAAAATAATTGCTGCAAAGACCGGTACCACGACAAATATGATGAAGACCTTGACAGTGCACGGCCACGGAGTAAAAATAATAGCAGAAAGTTGCTTCGCCTTCTACTGGTAAATGAAGAGGTACCTTGTTGATCACTCTGACAGTGTTTATATTGCAATAATAACCTACTGAGTGTACACAGCCGTTCAAAAATGTGTTGGTCAGTCAGAATTTTTTTTTTTCAGTAAGGATGCATTAAAGTTATCAAAAGTGACATTAAAACGTGTAATGTTACAAAATATTTAGTTTTTAAATAAATGCTGTTCTTTTGACATTTTTATTCATCAAAGAATCATGAAAAAAAAATTATCATAGTTTCCAAAATATTAAGCAGCAAACTGTTTTCATATTTCTGAAGGATCATGTGACACTGAAGTAATGATTTTGAAAATTCAGCTTTGACATCACAGGAATAAATTACATTTTGAAATATATTCAAATAAGATTTTAAATTGTAATACTATTTCACAATATTACAAGTTTTACTGTATTTTTTATATATAAAAAAAAAAATTCAGCTTTGGTGAGCATGAGCTCTTTATAAAACATTTTTTGTTCCTTTGTGCTTTTTTTTGTTCCTTTGTGCACTGGCTAAGGAGCATGAGTCAAACTGAAAAAATAAAACCAACATTTTCTGAGGTAATGTGTTATGTAATCTTGTTAAAATGGATTTCATAAAATTGGTATCGAAAAAAGTATCGCTAGGAACCGGTATCGAAACTGAGGTATCGAAAATGGCACCAGACCGAAAGATTTTGAACGATAACCAGCCCTAGTGACATCAGGCGATTGGAGGTGGAAAGCCGTCTTGGCTCCCGTCTCGGTGGTTAAACCTATGACCATATTGGAACCTGTTTTGGAAACAACCAATGCTCATTCGGATTTCGCTGTTGAACAGCACAAAACGCACAGTGATCGTTTACCATTTAGATCCCCAATGTGTGTTTATTTGTATGTGTGTGGGTAAGAGCAGACTCATTTAAAAAATGAAAGACAGACAGAGGTTTCTTAGAAGGAAGAGAAAT
>NC_139964.1:31205456-31556956 GCF_963993115.1 Abramis brama | reverse complement strand
CCTCCTCTCTCTATTCTTCTCTGAATGTATCGTATATTCCTCTCTACCTTCTTTCCTAGATAGACAACATGAAATTAAAACTCTATTTGCCTTCTTAAAGTCCCCCTGTGATGAAAATCAAGTTTATATGTCTATGTGGTGTTTTAAATATGCTTTAAGACAAACCATGTGAAAATTCATAAGTCAACACCATTGTTGAGTATTTTCTCCATAAAACTGAAATAAACCAAAGACAGTCTCAAAAACGCAGTTTGAAATCGCTGGTGTTTCTGACGTCACAATCTACCTTGTAACCAATCATGTCAACGTGTGATCGTCAACGAGTGGATAATTTACATATTCATAGAATCGCGTATACTAAATGAGCCAAGGGTGTAGAGTTACATTCAAAAATGACAATAAAAATTACAATTATCGTCATTTATGATCGCAATCATTTTATGATTCCCTTTAAATCTCTCCCCCCCCCCCCCATTTTTTCTTCTGTACATCTCTTATTGGCTCCTGCTCTTCCTCCCCCCTCTTTAGCAGGATCCTCAACATCAGAGAGGGGCTCATCTTCTCAACAGATACTTGATTACAATCAACAGATTGCTTTAGAAGTATCAAACACTCATCGGTACATAATACATTAGAGTAAACAGAGGGACAGAGACTTGAATGATAAAAGGCTCTTCTCAAACAGAGGGTTTGGGTTATTGTAATAGAACAATATCCTTCTATAATCGTCACAGATTCAAGTTCAGCTTGTGGTTTTGAGTTTGGGGCTTGTGTTGACATACTCGAGTACTTATGTCAAGGGCTGATGCCATAAATGAACATTTGTACCTTTAGCTCAATGACTTTCAAATTTTAGTTTTGATGCTAACATTGTTTACATTGCTAACATTAGCATTTAGCAGTTTGTAATCTCAGCCTCAGATGTTCCTTGACCGTCTGCTTTTATATTACAATGAAAAGAGGCAAGAAATGTAATCCCCAAGATCTAATCTGATTGGCTGGCTGGCTGTATGAAACTTTCAGAGGTAAAAAAACAAACAAAAATAACACAGGTTTGTCATTTTTACAAGGAACCAGTTTGCTAGGCTTGTTAGCATCTTAGCATCAAGTAAACTAGATCATGCTGAGTCAAGTGTGGGGAATAATCAGGACTTTTTATTTTTTGATGCACAGAAATTCTCTTTCTGGCTCAGTGGGCGGTTCTTGGCCAGAACACGCTGAAAACTGAAGCAGACTTTTGCCAGTAGCCAGAAGCCTGGCTACGTACAACTATCAGGTCTGTGACTGGAAAGGTTTTCTGGGTTTTTGTGGATTTTAATATCTCAACATTGTCTGAAACTATACCCAAAAAGGACTGTCTATAAAGAGTTTAAAATTATTCTCTGTAGACCAAAATGATCCAGTATTGCACTATATTGGTGAGTCATTGTACATTTACAAAGGATCTCAGCCAGTTCAACTTCAAAATGAAAACATTTGCAACTTCTTGTAGTTCACTTTAGTAGGATTCAGGGATTTATGGAGCTTCCCAGAACAGACGTTGTGAATGAAAAATTGTCAGTTGCGTTCACTGGCTAAAATCTTGAAGTGCAATTTCTGGTGTGTTCTTCAGTAAAGCAAAAACACTGATAGTTCCTGATAGTGTTTGGAGAGGTCATTATGTATCAGCAGAAACCTGTACATAGTTTAATAAAGTGAATGAAATTAACTCATAACTTGGCAACTAACTGTCATGCTGTACAGAAGAATACACACTGAGTGGCTTGTGAACATTGGTTTCGTTTACGTCGTTTCGGTTCAACCTGTGTGTCGGTCTTCTATCTTAAAGCGGCATTTTTACTTGCCGTGCTCAGCCACCATGCTTCTCTGGCGGTGACAGAAATCCAATTTCAGCACGTCTCTAGGAAAGAATCCCTCCGGCTGACGAGAACGATCGGAAGAGCTGGAGCGGTGGTCTCCATTTCCCCCTCGTCATCATCTTCCTCCTCCTCCTTGTCCCTCTATTTCAGAGTTCACATTTTTCCAGAAAAGTATAGTTGCTGTACTTTTGTTAGGCTGCTTATGAGAGAAATACATTTTGGAGGGTTGAATAGTTTGTTCCTTTACATATAATCCGATTTCAGTACTGTATTCAGTGTGAATGAGAAAGTATTTAAGGTTTAGGTTCAGTCCAATTGTGAATTTCCATGATAATTCAGACAAAGCCAATGGTAATTGAATCAGATTAGGAATATAATCAGTATTATTTTAGTATTAATTATATTTTATTATTGCTTTTAGTTTTATGTTTTCACTTTTCACTTTAATTTTCACAGGGGGCGGGGCTAATCCCAGCCACACAGAAAAGAAACTTTTGACAAAATGTACTATTACTTGTCACAGAGACAGTCGTTTAGGACAAAATCAAAGAAATTAAATGTTTGGTGCTTTATCGTGTCTTGGGGCTAAACTGACTGATCTGAATTCAAACCATTATTAATGTAAACGCCAATGAAGTAAGGATAGTCTTTTCAGCGATGTTGCTGCAGCACCATGTGTTTTGCAGAAGGTCCCGAATCAACATGCATATTCGCTCACACCCTCTGATTAGTCACAGCAGCAGGGAAACGACACTGCCAGCCGTACGATTATTTATTTATCTATTTCCATAATTTTGCTGCTCTGCTGGGGGAGTCTTCCACTTCCTCTGGTATTTCAGAAAGCATCACAGTTCCTCTCCTCTCTTCAGTGCACAAAGAAATGCAGCACATTCGATACGCTTTGGATCTTAGAAATTTGATTCTGAGAGAGCGAAAGAGAGAGATGGGGGAGGGGGTAGATAGGTGGAGTGAATGAAAGAGAGAGAGTAAAAAAGATAAAAATGTAAATTTTCATCTTTAAGTCTGTCGATTTTTGTTATGTTTGTGTGTGTGTGCTTGTGGTGGGGGTTGAGGATGGGGTGAGACTTTGCAGAAGAGATGCTGTCTGTCTCTCTCTCTCTCTGTGTGTGTGTGTGTGTGTGTGTGTGTGTCTTTCTCTCCCTTTGCGGTGCTCTGATGACAGAGGTGACTCATCAGGGGGCACACTGTTCACATCTACAGACAGAGAGAAAGAAGAAAGAAGGGATGGGGAGGGGGGAGAGAGAGAGAAATATGGGGATGATATAGAGAGAAGGCGAGAGAGTGATGAATTCAGAGCAGTCTTGCTTGACTGCTAGCGTTTATTGGCCCATGGAAGCTTCGGGAAAGATGCTAATGACACTTCTCCCGTGAATGAGAGACACCATGTGTGTGTGTGTGTGTGTGTGTTTGTGTGTCGGTTGCGATTGCAACCCAACCCCCTTGATTTTAAACACTTTGCGCCTGTAAATACACTTATGATCAGGGAGCCAGGCTCAGGAGTAAATAGAACGAATACAACAAATCGGAAAGCGTTTGTCTTTCTGCACTTCGTAAATACAATCATTCATTTACTTTTTTTGAATTTGATAGATGCTTTTATCCATGGGGACTTACACTGAATTTAAGGTATACATTTTAGCGGTTCTTGCACTGCCTGGGAATCGAACCCATGACCTTGGTCTTTCTATGGCATCATGTTCTACTGTTTTAGCTGAAGAAACGCAACCGTTTGTCAGACTATGGCTCTGTCCAAAAACTAGTGAGATGCATTTTAAGGAGTCATATGCTTCCAACACAAACGCTGTTTTAAAGGTAGACATATTATAATGAACTCATTCATTTTCAGCCTTACAGGGATGCCCACCTGGAGGGCAAAACAAGGTTTCCTCCACTGCCCGGCAGTTATTTTTGCCAGGTTTGTACTAAGTATTAAGGTACTTAGACACTGATATTAAAACACCAAATTCTTTATACTAATGATGCATACTATACACAGGCAAGCAGAACAACATTCAATTTAGTGTAGGCGTTCAGTGCATTCATATTCTGAGCTCATCTGCTTGCCTGTATACATCATCAATAAGGTGTGTATTGAATTTGATCTTTTAATATCAGTTAATTTAATAATATTATCTTTATATGGCTTGAAACAGATGGAAGAGTTTGATTGACAGTTCTATGGATGTTTTGGCCCCCACATCTATGTGCCAGTCACATGACTGAAAACTATGAATTGCAAAGAGCTTAGTAAAAAATTACATCCAAGAGGGTGGACAAAGTAAAAAAAAAGCAGCAATAATTCATCTTTTTATAATGTCATGTAAATGCTTTAGGCAAACTGAAATAGTTACTGCCCAATTTTTCAGTAAACATTTTTTGTGTGAATGTTTAAGCGTAAAGAGTTTTACAATATTAATTCTGTGGTCATACTAGCAACATTTTCTGGGCAGAAAAAAGGTCTATCGTCCATTATCATCAATAATAATAAGCTCACACAGAAATCACTTTAAAACCAAGCAACTTTCTGTTGGTCAAAGTGGGGAATACACGCGACCAACTTGACAACACAAAAAAAAAAATGTGTGGGGAAACTTTTCGTCCTTAAGCAAAACTCCCAACCCTATGGATTCCTATATAGAAATATCAGGATTTCGCTGTGGAATTTCATTGAGAATGGTAAATGTGACCACCTTTTGCTTAGCAACAAACTCAGTTCGTAAGGAGGTTTCTACCTTTGTAGACCTATATTGGCACTTTTGATTTGATTTGGGCCGGCAGGTTATACCCTACACAAAGGTCTAAGCTACGTCCTTGCTTCAGGTTGCAGTTTCTGATTGGCTAAAAAATAGATAAACAGTAATTTTCCACACATATACAGATAGACTGAAGATATATACCGTAAATATATACCGTGAATATATACCGTAAATATATAAAACATTTATTTTTGTATGTGAATGCAGCACAATCGCGAACATAAATGTAGAACTTTAAAGGAGATTTTCTCAACGTTTAGATTTTTTTGCACCCTCAGATTCCAGATGTTCAAATAGTTGTATCTCGGCCAAATATTGTCCTATCCTAACAAACCATACATCAATGGAAAGCTTATTTATTCAGTTTTGATGTATAAATCAATTTCAGAACATTGACCCATGTGACTGGTTTTGTAGTCCAGGGTCACATATGAGCAAGCACTGTTACTGCATTCATATCAAATACAGACATTAGAGAATACATGAAAAGAACATTTCAGTGATCACACTGATAACTTCTATAACAAAGTAAAATCTCACAAGCTTAGAGAAGTCATTCAACTCATGTGATATTTAGAAGGGAAAATATTGATTAATACCTTGATTATAATCAATCATTACATATACACTGAAGCAGCAGTGGATTCCAATCCACCCCCTTCAGAATGAATAACGATCGTATGGCCAGTGATACAGTGTATGAATCGTACAGAATACCGTCATGGTACTTTTCTCCTATTCTTCTCTTTTTATACTCCATGGATGAAAGACTTGAGGTGAAATATTCCTTAAACCAGCTCTCCATGATGGTATTTCATTATAATGACATCATAACGTATGCATGCCGTTCTTGGTTCTGATTCGCCCTGATCATTCGCTCATTCATTCACAATATGTTTCTAGAGCAAAACCCAATCCACATCCAGCCATCGTCCTGTTGAATATTCAGGCAGACAGTCAAGGAGAATAGATTTCTTCTCAATATAGCGTTTGCAGACAAATACCTTTAGGACTTGTCTCCCATGGCAACAGTGGTATTATCTCCTGTGTATGTGTGTGTGTGTCTATTTGTGTGAAAAATGTCTTGGCTAGGCATTATACTCCGGCCAGGTCTTTAGAACTGCCATTCACCGGGTTCTTATTTTTCAGGCCAACTATACCTGCAACACCAGTTGACGAGAAAATTATGTGTGTATGTGGGTGGGTGATTCTTGATTATGCCAAGCTGAACACTGTATATCCTGTGCATCAGATGGAGAGCATGTGAGCAGTGTACATTAAGCACCGTTTGGAAACGTCTGTATTTTGTCCACGGTTTGTATAGTGCGAATACTCGCTGGCAGATTCACTATGAAGCGGTGTTACAGTAGTATGTGTGAGTGTGTGCGCTGTGATGCATGGCAGCAATGCTTATGCTCAGTCTAGCACGTCACACCGGCATCTGTGCAGCTGTACTGGTGACTGCTCCTCTGAGAGATCACATAGAACACATACACAACTCCGTTCTGATTTCTACACAGCTTATCTACCACTTATTGGGCAGCAAATAAACTCAGTGTTAGGATGTACCCGGGGGCGTTTTCTCCGAGGAGGCAAACGACAGTACAACAATAGAACAAAGCGAAGATTACGAAATATGAGCTCGAACAATGTCATATTTCAAAAGTAGCACCAAACTGAGACACTTGCAGATAAAGTTTCAGAGGGAGAGTGTGCATTTTACCTCCCCTGAGCTTTGTTGCAGTCTCATTAAAGGCAGTTTCCCCAAAAATTACAATTCTGTCATCATTTATTCAACATCCTGTTGTTCCAAACCTGTATGACTTCTGTGGAACACAAAAGAAGATATTTAGAAAAATGTCTTAAGGCCTCGATCAAAGAGACGGACTGGTGTGACATCATTTCGAACAAAATCAAGCCAAAAGACAGTTCGTTGGGAGTTCGTTTTGGGAGTTCAAAACTGCTTGCCAAAGCAAACTTTCCGGAAAAGTTTGCTCCAGCTGGTAAACAGCTTTAAACTACCATTGGTCCGTGGCGATTATGTAATGGGTAGGTGTTCTCTGAGGCTCCGCCTACTTTGACATGGAAATTTTGTCCAGTTTTTTTCTGTTCAGTCTGTCGAGGTCAGATGCAAGGTAAAACATGAACACAATGGAGAAGCTGCTTTATAGTAAAAACAGTATATCACTGCAGAGGTATTTCGAAGTGAAGAATGAAAAAAAACTTTGCTGTGAGTAAATCCCATTTAGTGTTTTTTTTATTTAATTTTTATTTATTTAATGAAACTCAGTGGGGTTTAATGTTGTTTTTTGGACCCCATGGACTTTCATTGTATGGACAAAAAAAGTTCTTCAAAATATCTTCTTTTGTGTTCAACCGAAGAATGAAAGTCATACAGGTTTGGACGATGTCTTAATCTGTCTGTCCAAGTATACATTGTACATACATACTTGAAATCACCTGTCTTTCCTAGCAAGTGCACAACTCTGAGGCCAGTTTTTATTCTTTTGTGGTTTGTTAATCTGACTTCAGAAAAATTGGACAGTAACTATTTCAGTTTGCCTTAAGCATTTACATGACACTATAAAAAGATGAATTATTGCTTTAGTCCAACGAAATCCAACTTTTAATGTGCATATAAATGCACTTATCGAGACCCTAAAACATGCTGTAAATACAAGGGGTGTAATGGCGGAATACGTTTTTAAAGTCCTCCACACGCCATTGGGATGTGTATGTTTAATTTAGAGGGACATAAATAATCATAATCGCACAGGAACAGTCTTTCCATCCTCTAAAGACAAACAGCTTCAGGGTTTCAGCGACAGAGAGAGAGAGAGAGATAAAAGGTCATTGAATGGCATTTCAGCATAGGGCTCAGCCAGAGCACTAGCACCTTAAGGCTCTCTGTTTTATCTGATGGAGATTAGCAGTGTGTGTGGTGTCCTTTTTCTTCAATCAGCATTTGTGAAAATGCTTAGAAGAAATTGTGTATTTGTGTATTTGTTGTGTCTAAAGCCCCTTTCACACAGCGCGTTGATCCCGGGAAATTGACGTAAAATTGCTAGAGTGCCTTCTGTGTGAACACAAACACGTCCCGGGATCGATGCCGGGATCGATGCCGGGATGGGGACCTAGTAACATTGCCGGGATCAATCCCGGAACGCGCCCTGTGTGAACAAAAGCCAGGACCAATGCCGTAAGGGGTGTGTCATAGTGATGACGCACGTGCCATCGCAATGACGTAGTTATCGTGCGACTCTGTTGCTCTTAGAAGAAAGTTTGTGTTCGTCATTAACAAAGAAAAATTCTGCAAACTGGAATGAAGCAGAGAACAGGGAGCTCCTTACTATCCGTGCAGAAGCTGAGATTGTTCGCCAGCTTTGTGGAATGGTACGACGCGTACGTTACATGTCACATCCTGACGTCACGTATCTTTACGGGACGCGTGTGAATGCACTCACAGGTTCCAGAAAATCACTGGCAGTGTGAATGAACCAAAATCAAAAGATCCTGTGACAAATCCCGGGACACATTATCCGTGTATTTTCCAGAATCTCTGTGTGAAAGGGGCTTGAGAGAGACAGAATGATAAAAAGAAAGAGAGTTTCAAAAGGGGAATATGTAGTGCTGTGTGTTGATTTTGTTTTGGCAGAGATGAGGAAAATGTTTCCAGCAATGGCTGTTGAGGATTTTATTGTGTATTTGTGGGGGTTTTTTATACCGGTAAGTGTAAATGTTTTGCCACTGGTCTCTGTGCATGCTATACAAAATAATTGTCATTTTTGTGCCTCTAGTATCAAATAGAATTGAAGAAACGGTGATTGTTTTCAAAAAGTTTTCCCAAATACTCCCCTTGCTCTCCATTGGTCAGTTAAACAGATAGCTCCGCCCCCAACTCACCCCATTGGTTGAGCCAGTGTTGCTATGTTGGGCTGTCAGACTCTTCAAACAAACAGAGACGGCATTAAATTACCTCATGTCTTAAAGCACATAACATTACACTAATAATAAATGTAAACAACTTACAGAGCTCTGACCTGTACCACCTGACTGACAGCGTTGAGGGTTGCCAGAGAAATGTATAAATCCGAGTCTGAGGATGTCACGGGTTGCCATCTTGTAAATATGGTTACGACATGGCGTGAACGCAGCATAAGCTTGTTGTTTTGGTTCAGAAGGAACTGTAAAAGGCGGCTGCCTTATTAAACACGCTGACGACGTGTGATCTCTGCGCGAACAGGGTGCACGGAGATATGGAAATACATGTTGACAGGCTGGTAGGCCATCGAATGCAATAATTGGATGAACATTTTTTGGTCCTGAGACTTCCACAGAAGATATATGTTTAAATATTTAGAGGACTTCTATAATTGATTGCTATCAGGATGTGAAGAGAGTTTCAACAAGAATAAAAAATAAAAAAATTACGAAAGAAATTGTCTACCCTACCTTTAAGTAAATGAACTTGACTCAAAAAAATCCATGCAAACTTTTTTTTCTACAAACCTTTTTTACAGTATATGTGGAAATCTGCAGGAATCGGTGACATTTTGTAGGAAATTAGATAAATATGTTAAATGGAGCTTGGAGTACTGCACCTTCATTTGTAGCTGAAAGCATATCAGCCAAAATATTTTGCAAATGAACACACAGAATAGGTAAAACTTTGTGAATGACACAAAAGTCTGTGTAAATCTACAGTTCTGTGGGTGCAGGTTTGTTTGGACCTGCCAGTGACTACATTTAGTTGATAATGAGACGTAGGATATAAATACAAACCTCATGCCTAGTTTAGTTCAGCTTTACACCCTTCTCCTTTTTCTCTCCATGTACACACACACACACACACACACACACACTTTCCTGTCATTAGTCTCTCTGTCCTAACATGCATGCACACGCACACATTCTGTCATCACTCCTAGCACACACACACATATAGACACACAGACTGTCCTGATGGACCCCGAACACACACACACACACACACACACACACACACACACACACACACACACACACACACACACACACCTTGGCTTGGATAAATAAAGGAAGACAAAGCATTTTTGAGAGCAGCTCAGTGCAGTATGGCAGTGAAATCAATATCGCTTCCACAGTAGCTAAAAAGCCCTCAGTTGTCTCCTTCTGTATTGGAGAATCAGCAGCCGTCATCAAAGACCGCCGCTTGTTCATTCCCTCTCTCTCTCTCTCTCTCTCTTGCTCTCTTCAGCATTCCTCTCTCTTGATTTCTTCTGCTCAGTCACTCTCTCAAGAAAACGAAAAAGTAAATAATTTTTCCTCAGAAGTCGTATAAACTCTGCAGGCTGTTGTGGTGCTGTCTGTTTTCCTCTATGCTAACACAGAGAATAGTCAAAGTTGAGCTCTCCCACAGAGACGAGTCTCCGCTCAGAAATACACTTGAGTTGTTCTTCAATATTCCATTCAATATTATTCAATACTAGAGTTGAAGTGACAGATAATTCGATGAAAGAGCTCTGTGTATCCACAAAGTCCCTTTAAGGCTAGTCAGTTCACTCAACGGCCATCTTGGTAGCGCCATCAGGCAGCTATTTTCTGTGTAGGCATACAAGTACAGCTCCTATCTACAAGATTATGTTTCAATATGTCAAATCAGCAATACAATCGGATACATTTATCACACCATTGCTGTCAGATTTAAAAAAAATTGTGAAAAACACAGGTTTTCTGTTCTTAGCTTTTGATTAGCTTGGCATTCATGTAGCTTCTTTAGCTCAAATCACACTATAAAGCTGTATGTTTCAGGCTGATTCAGTTAATTTGCATTAATAGAAAGACTTTCTATAAAAAAAAGAATGGGTTCTTTTAATTTCTCCTTTGGTCACGAATCACGATATTGAGTGTTATGGTTTTTCATCGCCTATCAGTGTAAACGCACGCCTCTTAAAGGGATAGGTCACTCGCAAATGAAAATTGTCATTATCATTTATCATTATCATTGTCATTATCATTTTTCATTATCAAGCATGTTTGAGCTTCCATTTAACATATTTGATGAGCTTTGTGCTTGATCAATATTTATATGTGAATAAAAAAATGACAAATTAAACCTGTTTATAATATAAAGTGATCATGTGACTTGGATTAAACAGCTCGATTCATATGGATTTTTTGGTTACACTTTTTTTTAAGGTGTCAGTATTACAGTGTAATTATACATTTAAGTACTGAGTAATAATAATAAACTACATGTAAATACCATAGGGTTTGGATGATGGTTTGATTTAGGGTTAATTGTAAATGTAATTATGCATAATTTTTAGTTATTAATACAGTAACTACATGTAACAATCAAGGACTGAGTTTTGAAGTTTTGGTGTACTTTCAATGGAGAGACCGAAATCTTTCAGTTTTCATTAAAAATATCTTCATTTGTGTTGATGAATGAATGTCCTCTGTGTTTGGAAAGACATAAGGGTGAGTAAATGATGACAGAAATTACCCTATAAATCGTAACTATTGACTATCATAAGAAAAGATATCTGAACTACTCATGACCTCATTGTGCATACAGATGTCTAAACGCTGACCTGTGCATGTGGGTTAGGAATTTTCTTCCTTGCATACGGTAATCGGTAGAATCACACTCAGCAGTTAATCATGCAAACATCATTAATAGAGACGGCTTTTCCTGTGAGGTATTGATCTGTGCCGTCCGGATAATGAAAAACAGCAAGCGTGTGCTGATCATGCTAATCTGATCATGCCCCCCACCCCCCACCCACCCCTAGAATAAAGAGTCAGTGCTGAGAGGTCACCAGTAACTGAGTACTCAGAGGAGTAAAGTTCAACAAAAAAATTGTCATCGCTTACTAACCCTCATGTCATTCAAAATCTATGATTTTCTTCCATTGAATTAGTGACTTTCAAGCTAAGAAAAAAATAAAAGCATCATGAAAGTAATACATTTGAAGGCTTCTGAAGTCATACGATAGCTTTATGTGAGGAACATGCCGAAAATCTTCCTCTTTGACGTCACTCTCATAAGTCATGCTTCATTCACTTGACACGCAAGAACCAATGGCATTATGATGTAATTGTAAGACAGAGAAGATAGAAAGTCATGATGGTTTTGGAATGACATGAGTAAATGATGAAAACATTTTCATTTTCGTGGTGAACAATCGCTTTTAAGACATTATATCCTCTTAAAAATAAAGGTTCAAAACTGGGATTTTCGCAGCAATGTGTTAGAAGAAATTTTGGTTTCACTGTAAAAAGTGTTCAGTTGACTTAACTGAAAAAAGTGCCTTAAATTGCCTTAAAATTAAGTAAATAAGCTTCATGCGTAATTGAAAAAATTAACTTATGTCAAGTTCACGTAACTGAATTTTTTCAATTACGCAAAAAATCAATTCCTCAATTTTTTTTAAAGTTAAGTCAACTGATCACTTTTTACAGTGTTCCCAAAGAACCTTTCTGTGAAAATTCTGTGTGTGTGTGTGAAGAACATTTTAATTATCTAAGGAATCTTTCCACTTTTAAAGAACCTTTAATGGAATGGAAAGATTACATGGATGTTAAAGGTTCTTAATGGAACCATAGATGCCAATTAATAACCTTTATTTTTAAGAGTGTAGGCACCTGAATCTGTGCCTTATAATGTTTATGGAACAAAAACATGTAAAAGAGTTGCAGTTGAGAGGAGGAAAATGATTCACTCAAGTATTTTGTACATGGTTAAAAGGAAAACAGTGATTTATTGAGGTATGATCCATGATTCTGTCTGTAAAATGAATCCTCATCCGATGTTAGTGAAAGTACGTCTGTACGCGTGGCTGCTTACAAGTGAATCCACAGTTTTCACACATAAATATTCCACATTTTCATTTCATTTTTCAAATGCTTCAAAATTACAACACCCAGTCAGTTCAAAGGTGTCATATTTGCATTGCATGAAACGCCCGTCCCCACCGCTGTCCCTGAGGACTCAAACGGCTGCGTCCAAACCAGACAGAGACTGCTTCGTGTCCACCGGCCAATCGGATGCCCCGGTGGAAAGCGTCACCATGACAACGATGGCTGCCCATCCCAGATGGGCTCCATGTTGCAGACACAAAAAGAAGGAGAGGAAGAAAAAACAAGAAGAGAAAGGGAGAGGGGCCAGCTACTGACTTTTGTTTGTTTAATCAAACAAATTGCATGAAAACACTGAAACATGGAACATGTTTGTGATTGAATGAAAGTTGTACTCTTTTGTGTGTCTGTATTTAGAATTAATAGTAACACTTAACAATAAGATCTCATTTGTTAATGTATTAACTAACGTGAACTAACAATGAGCAATACATTTTACAGTATTTACATTTACAGTATTTATTCATCTTTGTTAATGTTAGTTAATAAAAACAGTTGTTCATTGATTGTCCATATTAGTTCAGAGTGCATTAACTAATGTTAACAAATACAACTTTTGATTGTAATAATGATTTAGTAAATGTTGAAATTAAGATTAATAAATGCTGTAGAAGTATTGTTAATTCTTAGTTCATGTTAACTAATGAAACCTTATTGTAAAGTGTTCCCGAATTAATTAGTGTGTTTGCATTGGTTGACTCAGTCCTTGACTGTTTGCATGAGGCAATATCACAATTTTTCAAATTAAAAACCTTTAGATTATATTTTTAAAGAGAAAATTCAGTGGCATTACATCTTGCTAGCACATCAAATACATTTATTCTCTTGGAAGAACCTTTACTCACAGAAACAGTTACACTCCCGTTCAAAAGTTAAGTTTGTTTTTTTCCGTTTTTTTTCTTAAAGAAATCTCTTTTAAGGCTGCATTTATTTGATGAAAAATACATTTAAAACAGCCATATGGTGAAATATTATTACAATTCAAGATAAGTATTTTCTATTTTAATATACTTTAAAATTGTATTTATTCCAGTGATGCAAAGCTGAATTTTCAGCATCAGTCTTCAGTGTCACATGATCCTTCAGAAATCATTCTAATATGATGATTTGCTGCTCAAGAAACATTTTTCATTATTATCAATGATGAAAACAGTTCTGCTGCTTGATTTTTTGTGGAATTTTTGCATGATCATTTTTTTCCCCTGGAATCTTTAAGCAATAGAAACAAGTCTTTTGTCACTTACTAGTGTTTTTGCACAGCTGGAACGAAATATTGACCAATCAGCATGCAGTACCAGGAACAGAATCTGACTAGAAACTGCAGGAAGACAACGAGGCCTATAAAAACATATCCATTCCTGTGGCCTTTCATGTAAATCAGACCGGGAGATTGTGAAAGTGAGAAATTAACATATTATTCATCAAATCCAGTGGCTGACTCTTATTAGCTATGAATCTAGTTAACGGTTACGATCTAATGGTGTGTGCACAACATGGCATATGCTGGTGCTGTTGTGCAGGTAGGAAACCTGGCTGATGTAACAGGGCTGAAACAGACAGACGGAATAAAGCACAGCACAGAATCAGCTTCATTTACCTCAAACCACTTCATGCTCTCTCTCTCTCTCTCTCTGTCCGTCTTAATCTCAGAGGCAGTGATGTGCTGTCTATTACAGAGGCTCAGTGCCTGGTTAGTTTTCTGAGTACAATATCAACATTCAGATTGAAGTGTGTTTGTACGAGAGAGAGAGAGAGATTCAAGAAAGTAGGAATGATGGTGAGAGAGAGACCCCACACTCTAAAAGCGAATGACACCACTATACTAGACGCCGATTTGCTGCGACAAAGCGTCTGGAAGTCATTGGGTTGCAGTGAAGGCTGGCGATTTGAGGTGACACGAGCAACAGCAACCGTGGGCGAAGCGAGCAGAGTTCAACTTTATGCTAACGCGCAACGACTATTCAACTTCGATTTATTTGTATAGCGCTTTTCACAATATATGTTGTTCTAAAGCACATTTGCAATGAATAGTGCCTTATAAACCCCTATAGCAATTTAGCCAAAGGCAATAAGGCAAGGAAAAACTAAGATGTTTGAGTACATGAGGAAGCCCATTTCCTCGGGCTGGCACATATTTAAACAAGGCTTACATGCATGAATACATAGATGTTAATTTCAACAGATGTAATCCAGCCACATAGTATTAATTATATAGATTAATTTGTTGTTTAATTAAATATGATTCTAATGACTAATAATGAGTGTGCAGACAGTGCAGCTCATGTGATCCGCTTCATGAGCTTCAACGCAGGACATTTCTTGCGCTCAAAAACGGATGGAGTGCAACAGAATGTAACATTTTTCAAACTCTGACAAAAGTCGCACTCATGGTGCAATAACTGTTCTTCAGCTGAACAATGACACATTGTAAAGCTGCTTTGAAACAATCTAAAGCGCTGTTATAAATAAAGGTAACTTGGCTTGAACTGTACTCATCTTGTAAAGCATTGAGAATAACACAATCAGTAATTATGGTAGAATGACCACTTATAGTAATTGATTATAAGTATTTACATTTTTATTTATGGTTACACTTTATTTTAACCTTTAAATGCATGAATGTCTCGCCAATCATTATTACATATTTGGGTCTTTATTGACCCGGATCTACATCTAACACGGATGGATCTCTACCTGTCACGATAATATAAAACTCTCCTGATATTAGAGTAACAATTACAGAAGAATAAAATAAAGCATATTTTGTTACCGTTTGGAGCTTGGAAAGGTTCAGTTTGAGCAGATGATTTATACCATCATCACTGCCCTCGTCAGAGCTCATTTCAGTACATTCAGCATCTGGATCATATTCGCCATCTCAAACATATTCTCAAAACTATCGTTTTCAACATCTTCAAAATCAATATTTTGCTCGCTGACAGCTTCTTCATCAGATCCACTATCAAGTGACAGTAATATTTGATTGCATTCAGTACTTGCTCTGCAGTAAATCACTGAGCAATTTCAAGTTTTGCTGATGATACTTCCTATTCTTTTGTTTTCTACCTGCGGTAACTATGAGTGAAACATCACTTCATCATTGTGTATCAGACATTGACAGCTTGTGGAGTTATTTTGAACTTCCTATTCATCAAAGAATCCAATAAAAAGAAACAAACGTATCATGGTTTCCAGAAACATAAGCATTACAACTGTTTTCAACATTGATAATAATAATAAATGTTTCTTGAGCTTCAAATCATCATATTAGAATGATTTCTGAAGGACCATGCGACACTGGAGTAATGATGCTGAAAATTCAGCTTTACATACTTAATAAATTACATTTTACAATATATTCAAATAGAAAAGAGTTATTTAAAATTGTAATAATATTTCACAATTTTTTATAGTATTTTGGATCTAATTTATAATTTACAATCATGCTTGCAACTAGTTATTTCCAGAACTACTGTTGCAGTCTATACTGAAGGCATTCAACTCTCTTAGTTATAGCATGAGCATTCTAGCCGTTTGCTGTTCGCTTAGATGCAGTGTAAGCGAGAGAGATGGCAATATTATTCAGCATATCAATTCCCCTCCATCCATTCAGAGAAAAAAAGATCCCTCTCTTTCTCTGTCGATGCTTATCCTGCTAAATGAGCTCAAGAAAGAGCAAGAAAAACTGTTATCTCTCTCTCACACACATGCCTTCTTACTCTCCTCTATTCTAATAACCCCATTTTGAAAAACAGGAGGAGGAATTTATCCATCCCTCTGCTGTTGCGCGTGTGTGGCTAATGTGTTAAGAGTGTTGCTGCGTATTAATTTTGATTATTCCAAAACCTCCATCACTGGTGTTTCTCATTTCTAGTCAGGTGTGTTTCATTACTGAGGGTAATAATCACATGCCTGAACAATAAAATGAGAGAAAGTGAACATCAGTGTGTTTTCCAGTGCGGTCATTAGTTCTGATTAAACCTGAAAGCTGCATATTTGTATTGAGCTGATGGTGTTTATTGGCTTTGTGTGTCAGAAATTGTAATGCCAGTGTGGTTTAATGCTTCATCCAAACACAAACACCTCCCCAGGAGAGAATCGATAGTGTTTGAGCAGGGGATGTGTTTGTGTATTTATGAGTGTGTTTATAGGTATGTGTGTGTGTGTCTCTGGGGTGTGTGTTTGTGTGCATGCTCAATGACGCTGTGTTTGTTTTAAGCATGTTTTTGCACGTTTGTGTATGTGTTTATGTGTGTATGTGTGTGTGTTTATGGAGCTGCTGTGCATGAATATAAATGGTGAGTGAGCCAGGAAGAATCTGAAGGAGGGGATGTGAGAACCTGTCTGCTGTTGTTCCCATAGCAACCCAGCCAGAGCACGGCCGAGAGAGAGAGAGAGAGAGAGAGAGAGAGATGGGGGGAGAGAAAGAGAGATTAACAGAATGAAAATGATTTCTCGTCACACTATCCACTAACTTAAACTGTTATATGAATTATTATTAATGACGTGAAATGTTTAATCTGATTCTAGAGGCTCCAGTTTGGATATATTCTAAAATAGTGAGAAGGGTATAGTTCCCTAGTGAAAAAAACTATACCAAAATGTAATTAAAAAACATGTATTTCATACTAAGTATACTACAAATCCATTAAAATATTTACTTACATATCACATATAAATATAATTAAACTTTATTTGGAGTGTTTCTTTATTGTACAATGCACATTTCTTAATATTAAGCCTAAAATGTGTTTAATACCACTATTAGTAAGGATAGTATTATCTCTGTATAGTATCAGTCTTTAAATGCAAGATATTTTAAGTGTACCTAAAGTAAACTTGCAATAGTTACATTTTAGCACAATCAAATTTACTTGTATATTTTAATGTATAGTTGGACCTCAGCACTATTTCTGGATAACTAAAGTACATTAAGTACAAAATTAGTTCCAATTTAGCAGACTTTTAAGTATATCAGTATTCCAAAAGTACAGTTGCAGGGTATTTATATTAAGTACATAATATGTAAGTGTATTTGTTGTATACTTAGCATAAAGTAAATGTATTGCAAATACATTTTAGTATTATTTTTCACTAGGATTATTTATTATAGTATGGACTTTTTAGTGGAGAAATCATGGCTGTGTCTGAAACAGAACCAATTATTTTGTACGAAGGGATTTTTTTGGTATATTGGTAGGTTGTGCATGCACTGTCTGCATTGTTTTACCACCTGATTCATGAATGATATTAGAAAAATCAACAGCCCGAGCAGATAAAAAAAATGGAAAATTTCTGATAACAATTTTAACAGTGCAATTGAGCATCTTGTGGGATGAAAATGAATGATTTAATTTTAATAAATAGATAAATAAACTCAAAACACATGGTGCAATATCAGTGCCGACAATGCCTGGTTAAACTGGACTGTGGGTGTTTAGTGAATAAGTAAATCTAGTTACATAAAACTATATACAGTGTATATATATATATACAGTGTATATATATATATATATATATATATATATATATATATATATATATATATACACATACATACACACACACATATATATATATATATATAAAGTTAAATAAATAAAAATTAATAATTTGCATATTTGGACACTGTATTTAGTCTTTACACACAGGATTGTGGGATATCATAGGCAGCAAAGGATGCATCTATTGTAACTGAAGTCTGCCTATACTTCCACATACTGGCAAAGAATGCAGCATTGTTCAGGTTTCAGAAGCGGCCCATATTTACTGAACACCTATAATTATAAACTGATGGTGACTAGACTCTGAGCCACTGATTCATTTGTCCAGTTTTACAGGGTCATTGGTTCTGCGTAGCTCCCACTGCGGGGATTGTGGCCCATGCCGTGTACACACATGGTGACGCCATCTGATTTGATGACAGACTCGCGTGATCGGTGCTCGCAGCTGCTGCTGATTTACCACAGAGGTGTGTTGATGCTGTCAGAGCACACACACACACACACACACACACACGCACACACCTGCAGTGTAGTATAGTGTGGGATAGTATGTGTGTGTTTTCAAGGGATGATGAAGGATTACAGCCACACACACACACACACACACACACACACTGTCTCTCCAGCTGAGCAACTGTGACAACACACACATTCACCCACACAAATACGATCACGCGAAAGCATGTCAGGTTTCCTTCAAAAAAAGCTGCTTAGTATAAACAGAATAAAATCAGAAGCAAACCTGAATCTCAAATGTTGTGTCTTTTTGTTAGCGCGCCAAAGACAGACAGCTTTTACCTTTCCATCAATCCCACTTCATCACTGTCAAACACTCAAAGTGTAACGGTTATGCTGCATATAAAGGCACGAAGATGAAGGTTCAAACAGTATTTAATAATATCCACAGGGTAAATTCCACACAAAGAACAGCAAGCAAACACAACCATACGTAAACAAGACCGGACAAGGGTGAACTGGAAGCACAGGACTTAAATACACAGACAAATGAGGTGATTAATGAAGATACAGCTGACAGTGATGACAAATCAAATTAGAAACCATGACGACAAACTAGTGGCGGAAAGGATGCAACTTTTTTGGACAAAGATATACATACATATATATATATATATATATATATATATATATATATATATATATATATATATATATACATAATTTAATTAAATATATGTAGAACTATTGTTTAAATGCAACCAGATATGGGATCTATTCTGAATGGTTTCTAGGTTGTTGGTTATTGCTCCAAGTCAAAAGAGCCCACCACCAAGCCTCTGTGCCATACCTATATATAACTGTTTCCTCCTTCAATGTAGGTCTATGGGATTTTTTTGCCTATTTTATCACCAGTTAATTCATGTTAATTTAGTCATAGCACACGTCTCCTCAACAAGCCGGATGGTGGAACAATCAACAGTGCTGAATGAGTTACGTGTTAAATTTTAATACATATGGTCAGGACTTTGTTCAAATGGCAGGGTAATATAGGTGAACAGTGTGTGTAAGTGTATGTGTGTGTATGTGTGTGTGTGTGTGTTTGAGGGGAGGTGTCACATCGCATACCACACAAATGAACTCTCTCGCTCCCTCTAACACACATATATATACTTTGGCAACCAGTCAGGCAAGTTTACAGAGAGACTGTCCAGCAGCTTCTAGTGTGAAGAGGCAAAATTATTTCCTGTCCGTCTCTGGGCTAGACTCGCTTAAGCGCCTCAAGCCACACACACACACACACACACACACACACACACACACACACACACACACACACACACACACACACACACACACACACACACACACACACACACACACACACACACACACACACAATATCTTGTGTGCACACCTCCGCAAGACACTAACACACACACACACAAAACAAACACCCACACACTTGAAAACGCACACAATTTATCAAACTCCCACATTACCCTCTTTCTGCACTCTCCATTCATCCTGCCAACTTGGCTGCTTTCCTCCCTTCTCTCGCTCTCTCTTTCCCTCCCCTCTCCTCTTGCTTTCCTCTACTCCACCACTCCTTCCTTGTGCAACACCTTGTCAACAGTCTTCCTCTTTTGTGATCACTTACTCTCGCTGAGCACATCTGTACTTCATATGCTGAATGAGCTCTTACTCAGAGAGCGCTTTCTGCTGATACGGCCTGTTTATTCTTTTTCACATGAGTGGAGAGATTGTTTGTAATATGGTTGTTAACAAGTGGGTTCTGTTTTACAGCCTCGGTCTCTCTCGCTTTATCTCTGTCTTCCTCTGTTTGTCTGTCTTGAGTATGTCTTTAATTTTCTGTTGCCCTGAAGTTGGGCAAAAAATAATAATAAATTGTTCAGGGGAAATAAAGAGAGTTTTTTGCACTGCAACAGTATTTTCATGAGAAATAATAATTTCCCCCCAAAATGATTATTACCTTGATGCCCCCAAAAAATCCATTACATTTTGAAGAAAAAGAAATTACAATAAAATTAATTATTTGTACAATATGGTAGTAATTGATATATTAACTTTTTACTAATAAACAAAACACATAAAAAAAACTGTATTACAGTAATTAGAAACACCATTGAGAATAATGGAAATTCCAAAATAATATACTACAATAATAAATATATAAATACATAACCAGTAAAATGAGTTGTGGTCTATTTTGATTAAATATTATGAATAAAATAATTAAAATTCTGCATTACAGTAATGAAAAATACAATTGAGAATACTGGAAATGACAAAATAATAAACAATCAAACAAATAAAAAACAAATAATGAAAATTATGGAAATTATAAAATACTAAATAATTAATAAATAATTCACCAGTAAAAAGAATTGCTATATATTTGATTAAAGAGTATGAAGATATTTTTCTTTCCTTTGGAATAACATGCATGACTGAATAGTTCACAAGTAAGGAAGGAAATATGGTACATTTTGAAGATTTCATGTTGGCTTGAGTTTTCATGAATTTTTCACAAAGCAAAAATAATCTCAGTGGCAAAGTATTTTCAAAACATATTTTCTTCTTTTGATTTTGGGGTGAATTCTGACTGGTACATGTTTCTAATTGGTTTTGTGAGATTCACCCAGTTGCGTGATCTGGAAAGCATAGTTGTGAATGACAATCATCCTATAGCGCTGAGAGAAAGCAAAAAAAGAGAGACAGGCAGACAGACAGAGGGAGCAGCTGCATACAGGGGGCCAGTATCAGGCTTCAGACCACTGGGTCTCAACACACTCGCACACATTCACACATATGTCCTTCCCATATAAATACATGCTTGAGTAAACTGTGCAACACACATAAACAGTGTTCCTCCTGACGCCTCCCTCATACTGTCTCTCTCCTTATCCATTACTCACTCGGTCCCTGAAACTCCCCTCATCTCTCTTGATTTCTCTCTCATTTACAGCTCTCCAGGTTCCCCCATCCCCCATTTGCATAGTGCTATTTAGGATAGAGCGGAGAAGCCTGGACTGGAGCAAAACTGTCTGACTTATTGTTTGAACTGTCTGCATGATATGCATAGACTAAAGCCCTTATTTCATTCTAGAAAAATTTCAGCTTTCCTATCAAAATGGACACCTTTAGCTATTTTATGTCAAACTGCTATATTTATTTCAGATCGGTCTAGTGGTTCTGCTTCAGTTTATTGAGTCCACTCCTTAAGCCCAAACTTTTCTGTCTGTGGAGAGAAGTGATATTTGATTGAGCTGGTGTAAAGAATCTGAACACGTAAAATTTAGTGTGGCTAGAATTCGTAGGGTATCCCATCCTGTTGGCCTACTTAATTGATTTCAGGAATGAGGCAAGGTATACGAAAACATGGTTGGATTGTTGGTGACCAAGAGGGAAATTTCTGGGCCTGTTTTCTCTCAAAGGAATTATGCCGCGTTCCAGGCAACCTGTAACCCGTGTTTTTCCAACTCGTAACTGGGAGTACATCGATCTAGTACGAGTTCACGGGTGGGAAGTCACGGGTTGTTCCAGTGCACTTTCACGGGTATAAGGTTGGAAAAACACGGGTTACAGGTTGCCTGGAACGATGTACTCCCAGTTACGAGTTGGAAAAACACGGGTTACAGGTTGCCTGGAACGCGGCTTTAGATTCACTCTATATAGTTCTCTATAGAACTCTATATGGTTCTATATAGAATCCTAGGGTTCTTGACTCAATTTTAAAGAACTCTTTATGCCAAAAAGGTTCTATATAAGGAGAAATGTCTTATGATTGAATAATACTTTCATATTTAACGAGTTATTTAATTTGTTTCAGTTGATGAAGTACACTGTAAAAATGACTGTTGGTTTAACTTAAAAAAGTAAGTTACCCTGGTTGCCTTAAAAGTTTGAGTTCATTGAAATAATTTTTTTTAGTTGGTTTAATCAACTCAAAATATTATTTTATCTGAACCACATTAATTATCCAAGTTGTTTTGACAAAAGAAAAAAGTTTTTTTTAATTTGAAATGAAAAACAGTGTTTTTACAGTGTTTACAAGCTGCTTAATTCATACAATGTAATTAAATAAATTAAAACAAAATTAATTACTTAAAAATAAATCCATAAAATGATGTGAACCCCTACAAGGTTCTATATATGACGTGCCTGACAGAACCCCATATAGAACCTTTTCTTCTAACACAAGTGTCTACACCGGACATGACAGTTGTAGAGTCGTGTTGCATCGCAACAGCTTGAAAGTAGTGCGAGCAGTTGAAGTACGTCAGAAATAGAATGAGGCATCCCAGTTTACTGTCGGGAATTTGTCGTGTCGTGACGACATCACTGTTAATTATGGATTCGATTTGCCTTTGTCACGTCGTCTGGTGCAGTTTAAAAATCATAACTGTTCTATTACTTAATCATTTTAAGGCAGTGGGTTTCCTCACTTTTTTTAAGTTAAGTCAACTGATCACTTTTAAGAGTAACTAACTTACAATTGCAAAAAGGACCTAAATAGAGCTAAAATAAGATTCACAAATCAATAATGTTTTGAAGCTTATGCCATCGTCTTCCAGTAAAAGAAAGGGTGTTTATGAATTTATAGTTGTCATGGAATTATATTATGGCTGAGATTTTTTCAAGTGAAAAATGTAAAACATTTGTCTATTTCTAAGGAAACCTTCTAAAGAATATTTCTGATATATGCTTTTTTAAATGTATAAATATAAAACAAAAATCCTTGTTGTTTGGACTAAAAAAGACAGGCGTTCAGATGGAGCACTCTTGCTGAGTGCCTTTCTGCTGGTTTGAGATCTTCCTCATAGAACAGAGGCTGTATTGTCAGGACCTGTGACTCTTAAGAGAACTAGAGGACAGGAATGAATGGATAGCGAATAAGTGAGTGCCCTGTTTTTTTTCCCCTCTTCCACCAGCATAAGATAAATGGGGTCCAGACATTTAGGAATTTGAGGAATCTTATCTGGTGCCAAAACTATTTAAGGGAATATTTTATTAGTGGTTTTAGAATGTTAAAAAAAGAGACACTTTCATATTCATATCAGGTTTCCGGCATATCGTACAGTAGCCAGATGTTAAAAACATGCAATGATCGTTGTTATTTGTTGTATCAATTTCAGAAATTACTTAATATTTCCACTTCTAGACATTTCTCATATAAATACACTACCGTTCAAAATATTGGGGTCTGTAAGATTTTTTTAATTTCTTGAAAGAAGTCTCTTGAAGGCTGCATGTATTTGATCGAAAATACATTAAAAATGGTCATATTGTGATATCATTACAATTGAAAATTAAAAACTGTTTTCTATAGAGGAGTTTGGTAGCCACTGTAGACGCTGACAGTGTTGCGGTCATATTTCAGTATGGACTCTTAACAGTGACAGCACATTGATTCCCTAACTAACAAATGATGGATTGCAGTTGCTCGCGGGTCAACTGGTACCTTATTAAAGCTCATGAGCTGTTGTTGTTATTGAAAGTAGTTGCTTAGTCACTGTTCAATAGCATTTTGTGCTCAAAGTGACCATGAATCTGGTTTAAAGATAGCCAACCGTCTCACACCTATTCTTCAGATTTAAGAATGTGTATGGAACTCGCAAGATTTCCATTAAAGACAAATGAAGGGAAATTGAATTAATCTTTGCATATATTTGTCCTCTTTACCTTAGGTCAGCAACCCATTTTACTGTTTAATTAGAGTAAATGGCTTTCTTGATTAATGTGGAATGAATGGTGCTAACGCTAGTCAGGGCGGTAAACATTCATCTGTATATGTTCTATATACACAGTTAGCGCTTAATGCTGCCTTCAAGTCATGTCATAGTGATCATATTTACAACATAAGCCTACTTTAATTCTAGCACAGTGACATACATACCAGTGTGAGTGAGCTCTGACTTTGCAATATGGTGTGTGAATTAGCAGAAGCTAATTGATATTGATTATAAGGGGTGAATGCTAACTGTAAAGTTGAAATGCCTATTTAGGTACTGTTGATGAAGAATAGTATTCAAGCTAGTTAGAAAATACTACTCATTTATCTGGTTTATGAGTTGACAAGCTCGTGCAACCAAACTACATTTCCCATGATTCTCTGCGGCAGCACAATAAATGCACAAAGCGTCACTTGTACACCTAATAAGCATCTCTTTATTTTGTTGCATTAGTACTAAAAAAGATTCCTGTTGTTGTCAGGAAATACAAAAATATAGGCCAATATCAAATGTACCAATTTGCTCTTTATTTTGCTGCATTAGTGCTAAAAAAAGGCTTCCTACCATTGTCAGGAATTGTAAACGAGACAAATAACTATCAAATTTATCTATTTGTTCTTTTTTTTCCCAGGAGGACTTGAAGGCAGCATAAGTAACTGAGTTTAGTGACATATTCAAAATGGCTTCCATCTGGTGAGCCATTCCGGCTCTGATTGACAGTGGTGCGTGTTGGTGGCTCGACTTATCATTCAGCACTGGGGGGGTGAAATGCAACTGCTCCTGCTTCTGAGCCAGTCAACGCGGAGCATAGCAAAACACCCCTGAATTAATTATAATGTTGCTCTTAAGCTCGATCGAGTGTTGGATCGAACGCAAACACTTTTTGTTTTGGACAGGTGGTTTTATCAGGCATGTGTGCACAAGCGAGCGGAGAGCGCAAATAAAATATAGAAAGTCTGTTTAATCAGTCATAAGTGGGTATATATCAAAGCCCTTCATTGCTGTTGAGAAAATTTCGTTAGTTAGTGTAAAGCTCATATTGTCTACTGAAGAGCCGAGGGCTTTTGGAAAAAACAAAAAACTGTGTTAGTTAGACTGTGCGTGTGTGTCGTATTTTACATAAAAATGAAATTTAAACCTATTAAGAGGTGGTATTCAATTTACATGTGTGCTGTATTGTTGTAGGATTGGATTAGAGGTTTGCTGGGAGCTGGAATCACAGTTCACAGCTCGGTTCCTTATTACCGCTGCAGCAGGGGAGTACGATGACAGAAATAGTGCACTGAGGAGACATTTCAGTATCTCAGAATGGAATCGGCCAACCACACACACACACACACACACATACATTGGCTGGTATGGAGAGGACATGAATAGGAGAATGAGGCAAACAGTGATCAGGTCAAAAGTGACAGTGACTGCAGAGAGACAGAAGCAAGAGTGAGATATGTAAGAGAAAGAATTAGGGATCGCGTGAGACATGGAGAGACATTTCTGTCTGAAGCCCTGGGAACTCAACTCACCTCTGGTTTTCCTGTCTCTTTGCTCTTTTCCTCATTCTCTTTCGCTCACCTATCCTAATCTCCTTCCCTTTCTCTCCCCTCCCCCCTCTGCTGATATTCCTGTTACCATACCAACACAGCTCTCCGCTTCAGGACCTGCTGGTCGATGTACACTCCAGTAAATATGATGCTTGTAATCTAATAAACATAATTTCATGGAGCCGTTGACACAGAACGTGCTAAGTTTCAGTTGCTTTTCTACATAAACATGCACTAGACGGACTTATTTGACCGTTGCACCGTGTCTTGCTGGCTGCTTTTTCAGGTCGCGTCTCGTGCATGAGCGCCACGTTTCAAAGACGCCGTATAAAAAGTTCAACTTTTAAAAACAAGACAGTTATTTTCATCTCTGTGTGTTAGTAATGCTGCACTACATTCTACAAATGCAAATTTTAGTTTAGACTTGTACATGATGTAATATAGAAATGTAGTATATAGTACAGTAGTTATATATTACCGTTCAAAATGTTGGGGTCAGTAATATTTGTATTAATTAATATATATTTTTAGTCAGTAAGGACTCATCAAATGATCAAAAGTGACAGTAAAGACATTGTATAATGTTACAAAAGTTTTCTTTTGAACTTTCTATTTATCAAAGAGTCCTGAGAAAATGTATCACGGTTTCCACAAAAATATTATAACATTATAAGACATGGAAAATAAGATTTTCACCATATAAGCAAATCACCATATTTGAATGACTTCTGAAGGATCATGTGACACTGAAGACTGTAATGACTGAGTAATGATGCCAAAAATTCAGCTTTGATCACAGGAATAAATTACATTTTAAAATATATTCAAAAATAATACGGCTATTTTAAATTGCAATAATATTTCACAGTATTACTGCTCTTTACTGTAGTTTTGATCAAATAAATGTAGTCTTGATGAGCATGAGACTGATAAAAAAAAAAAAAAAATCACACAACCCCAAACTTTTGAACAGTACTGTATATCTAAAACAGAAGTGTACTGTATAATACAATATTAAATGTAACATGGAAGTGTACACTACACTACTAAATGAATTACTACAATAGTAAATAAAACATGGAAATGACTAAATACACCACTAAATTTGACATCAATAATTTGTTTAATTTCATTTGTTTCAGGATTCTGTCAGAAGCTTTCGTGTATCTTAAACAGTGGAGCATGGTGCTAGCAACGCCAAGGTCATGGGTTCGATTTCCAGGGAAAGTAAGAACTGATAAAATGTGTACCTTGAATGTAAGTTGCTTTGTTTAAAATCTTTTGCCAAATGCCAACATCAAACATGAGCATGCACATTACAATCGTAAATATAACAAACTACTCTTTTGGAAATGTGCACGAAACTACTAACAAACAACATATAAGTGTACTCTACACTACTAAATGAATGCTACTGTACACTACTTTTACAGTAGTTTATGTAAAATGTAGGTCATTAGAATTGTGTGTTCATGTCTGTGTGTATTTTCACCAAGTATTCCCGATTAAATATTCTGTGCAGCCAAAGACAAAACCATCTTGAGAGCCTTACGACACACACACACACACACACACACACACACACACACACACACAGCAGGTCTGCCCCTAGGAAAGAGTCTCTGAGCTGAACACACAATCAGGCTGTAGACTGGGGGAACAAGCAGGGAGTGTGTGAGGACAGAGCGAGGGGGAAAATCTACCGCTGCTTCCCTGAGAAGAACACTTCAGTGGAATTAGCTTCAGCTCAGATGGGAAAACCAGACTGAAAACTGTGGGGACAATACTGCTACAGGCGTTTATTCTTGTCTTTCATAACATCGGTATGTGTGGCTCCACATTGAGGGCCCTATCTTGCACCCAGCGCAATTGACTTTTTTCTACACCGACGCATGTATCATTCCTATTTTCCACCCGACGCATAGCGGACTTTTCCCTCCACAGGCACATGTCGGTAAATTAGGGAATGAACTTGCGCTCCCAGGGGCGGTTCAGCGAAAAGAGAAGTGTTCCGGCGCAACACTTGGAGAAGACAAGTGTCTTCTCCAACAACACGGAGAAGTTGTTCTGGCGCAAACGTTCCCTGGTGCTATTTTGCAGTTTCAGAAAACAATTCCGCCACAGACCAGGAAAAACCTAGTATAAACGCATTATTTAGATGCTATTTTAAGAGCGCATGCTTGGCCATAATGTAGCGTGTGCACAACGCGCATACACTTTGCTTGTCTCATCTACACAGACGCAGGCAGCAGTTCCCATTTTTGCAAACCATACATAATTACAAGGAAAAATATTACCACACAAGAGAAATCATTGTGGTGTCCAGAGATGATGCTCTGATTGGTTTATTTCACGTTACGCCCAAACCACACCTATGAGTAATGTAGCTACTTCGGACCAACCCATTTTAGATTTGCGTCGGGCGCAAGAGTCATTTATCCCGCCAGTATAATAGCAACAGCGCCCGAGATCCGCCCACAAAGTTACTTGCGTTTCGCGTTTGATACTTGCGTTTCAGATCGTTAAAATAGGGCCCTGAGTCTGTTGCTCCGTTCCAACACCTAGAAAGTTGCCATCATAGTCATCTCAACGTGAAACATAGAAGGCAAAAGAAAAAACATGTGTAACCGTATAATGGGTCCATACATGATGACTTAAAGTGACAGCAGCCTAATATACCTGCTACCAAATTATGAGATAATATTAAAAATATCTATATGGAAGATTTTCCCCCATGGTATCGATGTCGAAATTGTGGCCATTGAAAATGCTGAGTGGCTGGTAACTTTGGAAAACCACTAGCTACAGTGGCTGGTGAGCAAAAAAGTTAATGTCAAGCACTGGTTCTAGCTTAGCAACATGCTAACATCAAACTCTATTGAAATCAATAGTTCGTTGATTCTCCAGAACGGAGCGCTATTTGTGTGGTATGTGGTAAGTTGCTGTCTATGTACCAAGCAAGCAATAGCCATCATTTCACTGTCTACTCTAGGTTAACTATAGACTCGATATAGTCCAGCTATGAGTAACCCACTTCTAGCCAAAATAACCTTGAATTTGGTTATTACCAAAATAACTTGCGAGATGTATGATATTTCATCATGTAAGCAAAGTCAACAGTGATTACAAGGTGTTTGGTTTCATTTTATTTGGTGTTTCTTTTCATTTAGTCTAATTGATGACTAGTCTATTCTTGGGATATGGTTAGACAGCCCAAATTTTGCCTTGTTTTAGCCTAGACGTCAGGGCTGTGTTTGGACGGCTAAAAGACGTCTTTTAAACGCAAAATTGTTTGCTGGGGGTGTTTCAAAATGGTCAAAAGCAGCTGCCTTTAGGCGTAGACTTTGAGGCAGCTTCCTAGCATTTTGGTAGAGAGGCCATGTATGTATTTTCCTGTTTACAGTTGTTGCAGCCGTCTTTCTTACACACATTCAAACTAAATCAGACAACTCTAGATGATGACCCAGATCATTGCTGTTTTACCAGTTGTTTGTCTCCTCCCCATCTACTTCTCTGTCGTACACATTTCTCACTAAGGGAGAGAAGGAGAAAGGGGCAAGACAAAGAAAGGCCAAGAGAGAGATAGAAAAAAGGAGAAAGATAGAGAAAGAGAAAGAGGGGGAAAGTCGGTCAGACCCCCTCCTCAGTAGAAGAGGAATGCAGGGAGTCTGGTGAAGGAATGTGGAATGGGTCTCAAGGGGAGGGGGTATAGTCTAGATGTAAACACTGTTTGTGTGTGTGTGTCGCTCTGTGAGTGTGTGTGTGTGCACGGTGTAATGGGTTCAAAGACTTCCAGCGCATTATGAGGTTGTGTTATATGTGTCCTGTGTGCGTGTGTTGGTGTATTTTGAGAAAAGGGGGCTCTTTAGGTAGGCCAGCTGTAGGGAACAGCTCCCCGTCTCTGATGACAGCTTTGGGCCAATGAGGTGATTTTATCATGCATGGAAAAGTACCAGCCCCACTTAAACATTGCACTGAACCGAGACCAGTTTCTCAAAGTCAATTCCATGTCTTTTCCGAGATATTCATAACCTTTGTCCTTCCGTCTTGAGCTTGTTACATTTACAGAATCTCATGCTGTAGTATTTAGCAAACTAGACTCATTGGAAAAAAAATAAAACATGCCTCTACCTCCATTTTAGGAAAACTCACAAAACTTTTGCATTTCCCTGAGAAACTTTGTGTGCACTCACAAAACTTTTGTGATTTAAATAATATAAGGTGGGATGAAAAACTGTATTTCAGTGCTTTTGCAAGTGAATGAAAAGTTTCTTGGAGGAACAAGCAAGCAAAAGCAAAAGCATTGAAACGATTTTTTGTCCCATCCAACCATGGCTCTGTACTTTTCACACAAATTATGATGATACATTATTGATTATCAGACAATTAGTTAATCAATTATTAAAGACTTGTTTTTGCGCGATTCTTTAATTTTGCGCAATGTCATTTTATGACCTCAAAACACTTTTACAACAGTGCATGATTCGCAAACGTATACATTTTGACATTTGAATCATATTACTCTATATGTATCACTTTTCTGATGTAGTAAACTTGTTCGGTAGCTCACCTGGTACAGTATTGCACTTGTGTAGTGTCGTGCTTGGGTACATATGAGTCACCATAAAAAGGCTCAAAGACTTGTAGAAAAAATATAAACTACAATGGTTACTTCAGCAAATGAGTTTTAATCTCATGTTTTCTATATCCGTTAGGTTTAAGGTCGGATTTAGTATAGGTGGTATGTTATTTTCGAACGCAATAGACCATTAACGTTTTAGCCTTACTGACCGGACATTTCATTTCCAAACTGCTTCAGTAACAACCAACTGAATAAAATGTTGACATTCACCTGTTTTGGATAAAACTGAACACGCTTTTACTGCCACTCACTGGATATTTCCCTTTGAAAGTGTCAAAAAGTGTGCAAGAAGCAAAGTAATATTTTGCTGAAATATCTCCATTTTCTTTCCAATGAGCTTGGGTTGGTATTTAGATATGGATACAAATCATAAAACATAAAAAGCAAAGTTAAATGTTAACATGATATTCCAAACCTCGTAAGGTCTGTCAGGATTTTGAACAGGCAATCCTTTTAGTCACTCGGCTTTGTAGCACATACATTCTCATTTAAAGTGACTTTCGCTACAATAATTGCCAGGACAGACCCTCTGGAACAACCTGGGGCGGAACATGGGGAAGTGTCGCGCTCCAGGGAAGAACAGTGACAGAATAGGGCTGAAATCATAGCACTTCTCAGTTCCTGGGTCAACACTACTTGAGTTTGAGCCCACAACTTCTGCGTTCACAGCTCGGATCGTTTGCTATCACAATCTGGATTTTAAATACATTATTTAAATTCTGTAATCATTTACTCACCCTTGCGTTGTTCCAAACCTGTATGACTTTTTCTCTTCTGTGGAACACAGAAGATGTTTAGCAGAATGTCTGAGCTACTCATGTCCATATGAAAATAGTAATTAATGCTGCCAAGCTCCAAAACTGAAAAAAAGCAGTCCATATGACTTATATTCTAAATAATTTGAAGTCATATGATATTGCTTTGTGTGAGAAACCATCCAATGTTTGCCAGTATGTGCTGAAAATCATCCCCAAAGTCATTGTTGTCAAACCTGAAATGTGTTTGGTTTGAGGTCAATAACTCTGGTTGGTTCTTGCACATTTCATGAGCAATCATGATGCAAGAGGGAAAAACTTTTGGTCTGTTCCTCACATAAAATTATTACAATTCATACATACTGCTTTTTATGTTTAACTACCTTTGACTGTCTATTTTTATTGTATAGAAAAGATTCTGCAAAAACACCTCTTTTTTAGCCAGTTTCACTGACAAGGTTTAAATCTAGTCCCAGACTAAAATGCATGTTTGAGCTGTCTGAACTGAAAGTAACTTGTACTAACATATTTTAAAGTGTCAGTGCAATTGTTTTGTCTCAAGATGCACACCAGTAATGTTTTTTCTAGGGCACGTTTATAAAAAGCTACTTAAATCTCCTATTTGAACTAAGGCCTAATCCTGGCATAATCTAAGCCTTGTCTGTGAAACCAGGCCTTTGTGTTCCACAGAGGGAAGAAAGTCATACAGATTTGGAGAGTAAATTACCCTGGTAATCCAGAGTTCTCGCGAGAGCACAAGTTGAATTTGCTCAGCGAGTTTACTCTGGCGTTGCGTAATTATGCTCATTAAATATGCCCTTGTATCTGAGCTGCACCAATCACATCGGGTTATCTGATATAGTTGGGCCAGAGGCGAGCTAAACAGATGACGACAGCGCTGTGACGTCGAAGTCATTAGTAAACATTGCAAGATGGCTATGGATGAACACCAGTTGTTTGAAACGGCTTTGGGCGCTACAATGAACGAGTTAGACTTGGCTTTTTATCTAAACAACTACCAGTTATCTCCGCTGGTAGCTAAGCGTATGGGGCTTGTTGTGATTGGTCGTAGTGTTATCCAATTGCGTGCAGTGAGATTTTCAAATGCATGCTTGGTGCCGCCCCTCGAGCTGGCCGATTTTCATTAGTCGATGCCAGACCCTTAATCTTTCAGATTTAGGTCTGGATTTCCAGGCTAAGAGTAAATAACACAAATGACACAATTTCCCTTTTTTTGGGTGAACTACTCCTTTCATTTTACTAATGCAATAATCAAATGCAAGCTTCCAGGGTCTCACCTTGATAGAAAACTCTGTCTAGAATAAAGTGAAATAAAGCCAATTAATCAGTTAACTTGATAAGCACTATAGAGCCTTTAAATTGTAACGTATTAATGTAATGCTGGTGGTCTTCGCTGTTCATCTGCTGATCTAGGGTGGAATAGAGCCGCAGGCAAGGTTGAGTCAAGGTGCTGGGCTTAATTCAGAGAGGGAGAGAAAAACTATATGTGAAGGTTAGGGTGAACGACTGAACTGTATACTTCCACTACTATACTAGAACTAATGATTTTAATAAATAATGATACTCATTTGTGGTTTGGGTGTTATTTGGTGCTAAGAGGGCATTTGTGGCAACACTAAGTAGTTGAAAAGAGGGCAAAGAACACTGTGTGTGTGTAAAAGAGAGATTGCCTTGCCTTTCTTGTAAGTGTGTGTGTGTGTGTGTGTGATATTTTTAGCTTGTTCCCTCCATGAGAGGGTGTGCTGCTGGAACACTATGCTTGTGTGTTTAGGAAACAAGCTCCAGTGCTAACAGCAAAAACTTCCATGGCGCACACATGTACACATAGACACAAAGTGTTCCCCTAAAATCAACTTTGTCCTAAATTGAGCACCAAAACTGCATACCTAGAAATGCCATGCTGAGGTTTTCAGAGTTTTATTTGGTCTTTATTTTTTTCTTATTAGGGTATTTATTCAAATAGCTGAATTGTGCACTTTGGGTCAACGTCTGTTGCTTTTAAATGTGCTATATTAATACTTCTGTCAGGACCACTATCGTCAAATACGATTGACAGTTAGCATACAATTTGGATTGGCGGTATGGTTCTGTTCTGGGCAAGAACTCCCTGCGCATTCATGCAGCCTAGCATGGATAAGAGCAGGGATAGCACAATATCCCCCCTTAGGGTAAACAGAACAGAACCAACATGAATGTATGCAGATATCATTAATTCAAGATTTTTAAAGTACAACATGATTCGAGAATTTATTTTGATTCAAGGGGATTCAAGGGGCTCCTGAGAAACGTGATAGCTGCTGATAATACTGAAGGAGCGTATATATGTATACAGTGATAGGTGTCGTATTCCTAGGTAGACGTGGATGATGCGAGCTTGACTAACGTTACCTGCCAGAACTGACGCTACGCTTGATATTAATTCAATAATCCAATATATATATTAATACAGTACTAAATTTACTCTGTTATCCAGATAAAAAATGAAAGGTTATATGAAATCCAAACTATCTACTTAGCAAATGTGCCTTCTCTTATTGTGCAGAATTCAACAGTACAAGCTATTCTGCAGTTTTATTACATTTTAATATTCTTAAATTATTTCCCAACAAATATTCTGTCTCACTCATAAATACACATTATAGTTACGTTAAATGTTTTGCAAATTGCCATGTTTTTTTTTCTTCAAGTCAACGTGGCTCTATTCTGGTGTTGAATGGCCCCTTTTCAATCAATCAATTCAGATCCAAGCCTACCCTGCATTATTTCCCACTGAACATTAAAATACTGCACATTAGAGAAGTTAAATGTCTCGCGGATCCCGTTTCAATTGGTGTTTAAGTTACCCAGGTTTAAACTTGTCTTTAAACAGCAGCACTGCTCAGGTCAGAATGAGAGGACAACCTCTATCAGTGCTGATGGAACAGCATGTTGTATTCACACAAAGCTTGTAGATATTAACCTTCAACCTCATTTTTCCTTCCTCGTTTAGGATAGTTAATTACAAGGGCCCGGCCAAACTCCCCCTATTGTGTGTGTGAAGAGTGTAGTAGACAGTCGACTCATTTGTAAGCACTAAACGAACACTAATTCACGGCCATGTCAGTGTGGCCCTTAAACGGGCAAAGACGGAGGTAATAACACTTCTGTTTACATTCGTAGAGGTCTACACTGGTGACCCGAACTGGTGCTGTGAGCTTTCATTCGCTTGCCCGTCTCTCTGGCTACAGAGGCCCCGCCCACTCAGGGAGTTCCAGCCACACAGATGGCTCCCTGATGGTCTGTTTACATCTTATTTGCATACAGAAATCTTCACGTCTTGTCGCTGTCAAAACAGACGATTGCGTCCGAGCCTCAAGTGTCAGGGATAGCCGCAGGGGTGCTACTCCTCATCTCAAACGCACAAGATGTACCATTACAAAAACTTGTTTTTCTCTTTTTATTGCTTTGAACATATCTGGACTCAGAAAACAGATATATTAGAAAATACGCAGGGAAATGAATTGATGTTATTCTTGATGCCACATTTAGCAGTATTTGTGTTTGGGTATAAGTGATCCAGGATGTGTGTTAACAAGGTCAGTATGGTTGTGTATAGTGAAAAGGTTGCATCGGAAGGTATTGATTTTTTAATTACGTATCTTGCCTCAAAATAGCAGCAGAATGGCGCTCACTCTATAACAGCTGGCCGCAGACCCGGGAGAGAATAAACCTCATTGATATTCAAACCGCTCTTTATCAAGAGGACAGAGACCTGCAAGAGAGAGAGAGAGAGAGAGAGAGAGAGAGAGATGGGTGGAAGAGAAGGGAAAAGAGAAAGTCATATTCACTATCTGCATTTGTGGAGCTTGTTTGGACCAAAACATTCAATTTAGTCTTATATGACCATTTTCCAATTAAATACACTGATTTTTGGCTGTTGGACCTTTAAGACTTCAAAACGGGTTTAAGAATTCGTCGCTTTGAACAGCTTAAAAAGCTGCATGTATTGAAAGTTACTTGAGTGTGTACTTCATGCATAGCTACACAATTTACAATAGAAATGGGCCTTTTTTGCTTACAAAATGTTCGCTAAATTCGCTAATCATTAATTTCACCACACATTTTGACATCTGTTATTACTTTCAACATCTTTGCATGTGAACTGGGTGAAAAACCCAAAATACATTGTGACAAACTCACACAATAATTGTGACTTACAAACTGTTAAAGGGAACATATCATGAAAATCTGACTTTTTCCATTAAGTGCTATAATCGGGTCCCCGGTGCATCTACCAACCCAGAAAACGTGAAAATTGACAACCCAGTAACTTTGTTTTGGTAAGCCTTTCTCTCCAAGCATGTAAAAAAATAAGACGATCAGATTTTGCTTCCCTTCTGACATAGGAAGGGGATCTTATTATAACATTACCGCCCCTTAATCTGCACGTTTCCACCCGCGGTGCCGCCATTTGGTTTTCGCAAGCAATAACAGTGTAACCAGTTCTAGCACAATGGCAAAAGTTGGAGCAAAGCATGCAAACAGTTCTGTCATTTGACCAAAAAACGTCACTGCCGTCTTATAAAGACCTCAGGGAACCATGTCAACTTGTATAAAAGTTAAACATGACTGTACATGCAAGTCAATGAGATGAATCAATGTAGCCTACTGTAACTCCACAACAACTGCATAAATGTATCCACTAACCATTCAGAAACGTCCAGGTGCAGTCTAAAAGTTACAACCTCTTCCTGAGTCTCTCCATAAGGCAGCACTGCGCTACTGGTTATTTCTGAGATTTTTCACGTGTTTTGCTATTGTATCCGAACAAAGCTTTTGTAAAGGATTGGCCGTCTTCTGAACGGAGGCGGGAGCAGCAGCTCATTTGCATTTAAAGGGACACACACAAAAACGGCGCGTTTTTGCTCACACCCAAAAAAGGGCAAATTTGACAAGCTATAATAAATAATCTGGGGGGTGTTTTGAGATGAAATTTCACAGACACATTCTCGGGACACCATAGATTTATATTACATCTTGTGAAAAGGGACATAATATGTCACCTTTAAGATTGAACAGAACAGTTAGTTAGTTCTGGTTCTGATTGGTCAGTCCAACATGCAGCTCCGTGACTTTTCAAAGTTTGCGCATTCCAGATGGTCTGTGCATTAATGGAGGGTTTTGTTGTGCCAATTTGTAGCGACAATTGACTGTTTTTGAGTGAGTCACTGATTTATTCATTCAACCGATCCATTCAAAACACGGATTCATTAGTTTATTAATGAGTCATTGAATCATTAACCAATTCGTTTAGCAATGCTGATTCATTCACGAACGAAACGTAGTAGTAACTGACAATATTTTGTCTAATGTATAAGTTAATCATTATTAACATATTGAACTGTTTTTTAAAGCAACATCACACTGTGCAAAGAAGATTTTTGTGGAGGATTCTTTTTCCTTACTTCCTATGTCAAAAGATCAATTCATAATGAATAATGATTTATTCACAATATGACCCCTTTTAAATGAAGTGATAAATATGCTGTCTATGAGTTTGTGTATGTATATGCCTTTCTGTACTGGAATAAGCTGGCGTGTATGTTTTTTAGAAATTCTGGATGTGCTGTGGGTTGGACAGTGTGTTTGTATGTGTTCTGGCGATCCTCCAAGCGGGTCGAGGGGCCCAGCAGAGAGCAGACTGTTCCAGGGTGGCTGGGAGGAATATCTTTCTTTAGTCTTGCTGTATGCCTTCATAAACCTTACAGCTTTCTTTTCTAACAGTGTTTCCCTGAGTGCACACTGCTGTTCTTTCCTTCCTCTACTGGCATCAGGCACAATCTATTCCTCCCTGTTTGATTCGCAGGTGCTGGCTCGTAACTTTGAATGTTCCTCCTTGCTCATTGTGAGGTAATGACTTCTGATTGTGGTGGATTGAAGCCAGCGTTTAAGCTAAATAATCTAGGCTAATGAATGTGCTCTTCAATTATTTATCAGACTCAACACGCTCTCTCTGCACAGTATATATAGACATCCTGCTGGTTGGCTGGCTGGCTGGCCTGATGACCTAGTGACTGACTGGCAGCCGTGCTGACTGGCCTATTTGCCAGGAATTGCTGAGTCACGCTGCCCATGGGGTGGAGGGGCTCTCTAGAGCCGGTCCCAGATCTGCAGGGAGGCACTTATACTGATTCTAATGTGTATTGATGTACATTTGTGTTTCACAAAGTCAACATTTTTCTGAGTATGCTTTAAAGACCATAAATGGTTCAAAGAGTTGAGTTTTCTTTCCTCTGTTGACATATTTCCTATGAAATCAATCAATCTATCTATCTATCTATCTATCTATCTATCTATCTATCTATCTATCTATCTATCTATCTATCTATCTATCTATCTATCTATCTATCAATCAATCAATCAATCAATCAATCAATCAATCAATCAATCAATCTATCTATCTATCTATCTATCTATCTATCTATCTATCTATCTATCTATCTATCTATCTATCTATCTATCTATCTATCTATCTATCTATCTTCAAATTCACACAAGTGTCCTTAGGAGAACCGGTATAGTTCAACTATACTAAGTATAGTTGGTATAGTTATACTATAACTAAGTCTGACAACCAGAATTTGTCCAAGACTTTGTCTTAATTTATTATTTAATTTATTCTTCATATAGTTATTGTTTCATATTTTAAACTAATCAAACTTTGAATCAAATGTTTTGAATGAGGATTTTGCAAAGATAGATAGATAGATAGATAGATAGATAGATAGATTATAAAATTACTTGCATACTGTACACTGATGAGCTAAAATATAATGAGCAGTCACAGATGAAGCGAATATCGTTGATCATCTCCTTATGCCAGATATTAGGCACTGGGTAGATTAGATGGTAAGAAAACAATCAGTTATTGTAATCAATGTGTTTGGATGCAGGAGAAATGGACAGGAATAAAGATCTGAGGGACTTTGATAAGGGCCAAATTGTTATGGCAAGGTGACTGGGTCAGAGTATCTCTGAAACAGCAAGGCCTGTGGGTTGTTTTAGGTCAGCAGTGGTGAGTATTTATCAACAGTGGTCTGAGGTGAGACAAACCACAATCCGGCGACAGGGTGTTGGGCGCCCTAGACTCAATGATGCACGAGGGCAACAAACGCTATCCAGTCTGTTTACCTGGCCGGTGGAGGGAGTGTGATTCTCTGGGCAATGTTCTGTTGGAAAACTGTTGGGTCCGGTCATTCATGTGGATGTGAATTTGACACGTGCCAACTACCTAAACATTGTTGCAGACCAGGTACACCCCTTCATGACAGTGGTGTTCCCTGGTGAAAGTGGCCTGTTTCAGCAGGATAACGCACCTCTCCGCACTGCACATATTGTTCAGGAATGCTTTGAGGAACATGAAGAGTTCAAGGGGTTGCCCTGGACTCCAAATTCCCCAGATCTCTACAATTGAGCATCTGTGGGATGTGTTGGACCAACAAGTTCTTCGGTTTCACTTCGCAACCTACAGGACTTAAAGGATCTGCTGCTAACGTGTTGGTGCCAGATCCCACAGAACACCTTTAGAGGTCTTGTAGAGTCCATGTCTCAGTGGGTCGGCGCTGTTTTGACAGCACACAGTTGACCAACAGCATATTAGGCAGGTGGTCATAATGTTTTGGCTCATTGATGTACATGTACTACTAGGCACTCTAGTGTGTGGTTACCATTTAACAAATCCAAGTGATTAGGAGCAGTATTAGATCCATGGAAACATCAAGAGACACCTAGTAAAAACACTAAAGCTCTTTAAACTGATCTCATGTTGCTGACTGAGAGAAAAGATGTGGAAATAAATGTTGTTGAGTGAAGAAAACCTCAGTCTGTTTAGCAAACGCCACAATGGCCTCCTCAGCCACCCTGACAACCACAAACCGCTACAGCTACATTACAGTAAACACCCTCTGAGACACACAATGAGAGACAATGGTAAACGTGAGAGGGAAGCGAAAGATGCAGTTTGTGTAAATGTTTATTGTGCTTAGATGTTTATTTGTGTCCATAGAAACTCTTGAGTGTCATGTGTTGAGGTATTTGTATCTCTAAAGGTAGATGGGAGAAGACAGGGACACCTGCATCTGAAATGTAGCATAGGGGTTGGCGTGCAAACTACAGCCACATAATGACTGGATACCTGCCTGAACAGATGACATGTGTAAACCCCCCATCAACACAGCCTTGGTGGTCCAGTCCTCACCTTCTAGTGTGGGACAAGCACATCCATTTCTGTTGAAGATAACATCTCACGGCTCAGGTAAAGCCCAAGAGAGACTTGTGTGGAATGCTATGGCTGTTTGGATATTCACTAGAACTACAGAATTACAACTATGCTATTTCTAAAAACAAGACATCTTGTCTATGAATGAGGGCATCATTTGGCACAGGGCCAATGATTTACATGTATATTTCCTATAATACCATTAACTAATGTATAGTTTATGTGGAACTTTTTGGGGGAATTCTGCCTTATTATTAAAAACTGTATGGGATAAGGACACATCTTCCACAGAGAAAGTTTAAGTGGAAAATGTGAATAAATAAAATCATGGTGGCATCTGCACAATATTGTGGCTGTAAGAATGGAAGCTATTTCTTTACTCTAAGGCCATGTTAACCCATTGAGAAGCGTCTTGGTCGATCGAATCACAAGTAGACGAGGGAGACGCATTCCCGTTTACACCAGGTGTTTTAACCCGTTTCTTTAGTGCACTTTTAACCACTTCTGTCCTAATTTCTTCAAGTGGAGGATCTATGGGTACATAAATTAATGTGTTTTTCAGATATTTCGATCTAATGGACAAAATAAGCTCACGCAATTTACATAATATGAACGGCTAGGAGACGACAGAAAACATACGGAGTTTCGTCAGTTTCGTTTCTGCTCTGACAGCCACAAGAAGGCGCTGAACGCTGTGAGTGTGTGTTAGAAGTCAGGAATGGTGAGAGAACATTGTGCTTGGTGTGTTTTTTGTCTTCAAACCAAATTTGTGTCTTCAGCCGACAAAGTTTAAATCCGTCTAGCTAGCGCGCTTCGCATAATGTTTACACATCAGGTCAGTAGGAGGATAGTAGACGGCCTTTGTGGCTGTTCGAACGCATTCGACCACATGAGCGTCTACACTACTGTCAGCATTATGTTCAATTGTATTGAGTTCTAGGACTTTTAGTTTATTGTCATTCTCTTGTTCCTTGTTCTTATTTCCCGCCACTCATCTGTCACCATGGACACTAACAATCACCACAGCTGTTTACCGTTTAGTTAATCATCTCTGTGTATTTAAGTTCCTGTGTTCTGTTCATTGTCCGGGAACGTCAATGTTAAGTGTGTGTGTTGCTTTGAGTTCGCCTGTCAGTTGGTTCATTATTAAAACTTTGTGTTGGAATACCTTCGTCTTCTTCGTCTGTTTGCCAGCAACCACCCCTGTACGAAAGCAATCCAGTCGACGTTTTAGACCCCGTTTACACCTATATTAAATTAGGGTCGTCCACTTGTGATCCGATCGACCAAAATGCATCTTGATACCAGGTGTAAACAGGGGCTAAAACACACACGTACATTACCTGGACCAGCCATAAAAAAAAAAAATTAACCGTAATTTATTATATTATGGTTGCAGATATGAAAAAAATATGTATTGAAATATAATCTTGGTAAACATACATTACTGTTCAAAAGTGGGGTCAGTCTTTTTAAGGGTAAGGGTATTTATTTTGCTTTTTAATTAAATTGATCAAAAGTGACAGTAAAGACTGTCTATTTTCCATTTTGGATAAACGTATCAAAGAATTGTGGAAAATAATGTATCCCAGTTTCCACAAACATTAAGCAGAACAAATGTTTTTATCATTGATACGAAATGTAAGCACCAAATAAGCTTTGCCATCATATGAATAAATGATATCTAAAAAAAAGAAAGCAGTTATTTTAAATTGTAATTATATTTAAAAAGCATATGTTTTACAGTAATTCTGATTAAATAAATGCAGCTTGGTGAGACTTCTTTCTAAAACATTAAATCTTACCAACCACAAATTGTAGGATGCTAGTGCATTTGAAGATTTTGGTCTTTCCCGAATCAAGTAGAAGGTATACTTGAATGACTATTTTCTACATAGAAATGAACTGTCTGGAGACGCTGCCAAGATGGCAGCCGAGTGAACCGACTTGTCAGACTCGAACCTGCAGCAACTGAGCACTGACTCAACCTGTTGCTAACCACTGCACCATGGCTCCAACCTCTTATGATATTTACGTCGTATACGGAGCACGCGAGGCGTTTATGTAGCAAGCTGGTGTTGCTCTTGACTCTTTTTGTGTAAAACTGAAGCTGTTTAGCAGGGATAGAGAGAAATGTTTCCTATTACAGTGACAGAGTGTGCAACACAGAGACGAATGAGATAGAGGTTGAAGGGAGAAGGAGGGTAGAGTGGCAAGAAGGAAATAAACATTAGAGGAACGGAGAGAGAGAGAGAGAGAGAGAGAGAGAGGGAAAGGCAAGGATGGATGGTGCAACTAAGCTATGCATGCTGCCAAAATCGTAGAAATAAATTAAAAAGGAGGAGTGCAGGCCCAGCAAAGGAAGTTTGTTTTGCTGTGACGTTTGTGCAGAGTCGAAAGATCTTCTGTCCTGTCGAGGCGGATATGACTGCGGCCAAAAAATCTTTCCTTCAAACTTCAGCCAAAAGTTGAAGAGAGATCATAGCTCTTTCACACTGGCAGCACTGAGAGAAAAAAAAAATTAAAGCATTGCACACATGATCACTCAAGCATTTCACTTCTTCTCTAATTAATATACAGTTTTAAAAAAACATGCCCAAGTTAAGTAAATGTATTATTTAATTTTGTTAACAACAATTAGACAGAAATTCATTTTGATAACTCTCGTTTTAATTCAGAGCTTTGATATGCTATTATCGAATAAATTACGGTGCTTGATTAAATTGTTTGGTATTAAGTGGCATGTTGATGACATGTTAATTGTTCTTTTCAAAACACATTTGTGCGTTTTAATGCGGCTGAAGCAGTTGTAGTTGATATTTGACCCTGAGGGAAAACAAAATAGTGTAGAAAAAATAAATATAGGGGCTAGTTGTCATAATTTTTGACATTTTTGTATGTAACCTTTTACATTATTCCTGTTTCATGAATCGTTTATGCCTCATTTTGCCTTGTGGATTGTAAATTTCCCTCACATCACTCTCTCGAATACAAATATTAACCCTATAAAGCCTACTGTTCATATCTGATACACAAATTTCTAAGGCCTGTTTTAGACAATCTTATATGCCTTCTGTTGTCTGATTGATAGTTTATATTTTTAAAGAAAGTAAAGGCCTTTTAGTATAAATTTAAAAACGTCCACCAACAGGTTGTGGTCATGTCTTTTTACTGTGAATTTTTTAACCTAATTTTTCTAAAGTAAATGTACAAATAACTTTTGTATTGTTAGTAATATTTCAAGATGAAAACTTAGCAACTTTGGTTTAGTTGACTATCTATGCATTTTATTTATTTATAGAAAAACCATGTAAAATATGTTTAGATTTTAACTAAAGGTTCAATAAACTGTTTAATTTTTTATTATTTTTTTTATTATTATTTATTATTTCATATACCAGGCCTTACAGAGTTAATATTTGACAGCGATCTGTGCCCTGGTGATGTTTGTGCTCTTTCATTCAACCAGATGTCACCTGGTGACACTTGATGGTTGAACACACCTGTGACATATGGCTTCAAGGGCTTATGTTTCCAACACATCTTCATCCCCATCGTCTTCATTATTAGAGCATCTAACAAAACTGGTGTCAAATCAACAGTAAGGTTCAAAACAATTACATGAACATGAATGCTTCAGCTAGACATGCTTGATTTGACATGTCACTGCCACAAGGGGCACTATAACTTTCTGAGCAATTTAATTAAACCGTTAAAGAGATAGTTCACCCAAAATGAAAATTCTGTCATAATTTTCTCACCCTTATGTTGTCTCAAACCTGTATGAGTTTTGTTCTTCTGTTGAACTCAAAAGAAGATGTTTTGAAGAACCAGTTGATGGACCCCAAAAATACTATGGAAGTCAATGGCTACCATCAACTGTCTGGTTACCAACATTCTTCAAACTATCTTCTTTTGCGTTCAACAGATATAGTATATAGTAAATCAATGATACCAAAACAGGAAAGCTCAGTCGAGCACATTAAAGTATGTAAACAGTGTCATCTGTCCCTGTTCTCTCCTTCATAGAGCAGCAAGGTAAAAGCTTCATACTCCACACTTTCATGTTTTTTCTCTCCTGGAAGAGAGTAAATACATTTCCTTTCGATCAGCAGGGAAGCACTGTTTGTACGTATCACTGCTGGAGGAAAAGGCAACAGATCATCGGTTTTCCACTCCTTTGTTACCTGGGGGGACCCAGTTCGGAACTCAGCAGTGGGTAAAAAGCGAGAAAGCAATTGCTAACATCACGGGGAATTGAGCACACCCCAGGATGGAAGGAGAATCTGGTGCTGTTGTTTTTAGCACCAGACCCCCCCCCCCCCCCCCCCCCCCCCCAAACGGGATGGCGTAATCGCTCTGGTTTGTTGGTGGTAGTGACAGTTCAGGATTAGATTGCCAGCAAATGCATTTAATCCCATGAGTCTCACCTCTTCCTCAGCATTTAATATTCTGTAGTGTGAACAACAGACTCTGTCAACTCTGAGCTCTCCCTCACTCACACTAGTTGTTTTGTTGTCGTCAAAATTAAGAGAAATGCATTTTTGTCCCTTCTCGCTCTCTATTTCAGGCTTGAATAAATTGCAATTTCTTGTTGTTTAAATAAGTAAATACATTTCTGCTATTGCGCTCAGCTTATACTTATGAAATCCTTTTGTATTCTCTTGTTTTGCCACTATAAGAGTTAGTTGTCGGAGTGTCTCAGTGGAACGGGGTGATATAAGGATTATGTCTCTACAAATGACATTTAAACAGAGGATCAGCAAAAGATTTTGGGAAAGATTGTTAGACCTGTGGTATATTCTAGTGCGAATGTGTTTGACATGAACTATGTGCCCTTAAAATGGACTAAATATTTATTTTTTTTTCTGTTGAATAATGACGATTTCGTAGTACTATTACCATTTGTGTCTATGTGTGTTTTGGTAAAACCTGTCAAGAACATGTCATACCCCAAAATAAAAAATATAAAAAGGAAAATACAATGAGCTGTAAAGTATTTGGTAGTGTACTTATTCAAGTGGTTGTATGGGTTTAATTTATGCTGTACTTTCAACGCATGGATGCACTTCATCCAGGAATTGTTTGCCTATATTGTTATGAATGTTCTCGTCATACGCATTTGAAATAGTAGAGAAGATTGCATATTGAGTTGTGAGGATAGTGTCCAGACAGGATAAGTTTTGTTATTATATTACAGTAAACACATGGATGTTGTGTGATATCATCTGGAGTGCTGGTGGTGGTTATTGATGCTCAATGATCGCTCAAGAGCAGGGTTTCTCTCTCTAATGTGTGTTGGGCGAGAAATGTAAATCCTGAAGTGAATCTAAAACTGAGTTATTATAGAACACTTTACTCCACTCATATACACGGTTCCAGACCAGTCCATATGTAAAGCCTGAGTTCTTTGCTAAATGCTCTCTCTCTCTCTCTCTCTCTCTCTCTATATATATATACATACATACATATATAAACGACAATGCAGAATTTCTTTTATTAGATTCGTCCCATATGTAGCATCATACGTCAATTAAATGGCTGGAAATGTGACTATAATGTCATGTTTTGACACCTTCTCTCATGTCTCACTCTCAACAAAACAGCAGTACTCCACCACGATTCACCGTGTCCTAGTGAGCTCTTCCTTGCATTGTTTGACCATTACCTACCTATATCTGAACGACAAATCATAGCGGTTGATTCGGAGCACAGTCGCTCGAATCGATGTCCGCCGTCAGTCACTATATTCAATAGCAAGTCAACCTGACCTAGAATTGCTACTTATTACAATATGGACTAAACCATCCGGCCGGATCATAGCGGGGGGAGGCGAGCGCACATCAGCGGCGCTCGCTGATTTCTGATGGGGGTAGCCATGTTAGTGCCGTGAGCTATTTTAATCACTTGTGTTTCACAAGGAAAGGCTGTGACTAGCACGTTTTGGGGAGAGTGAATCGCTCGTGAAGCCCCGTCGCGCGGAATCGGACACCTCTCTGTGTTTTTCCAACCGCACACTTTTCACCATTAAAATATAGCGGCTTTTCCCAACCACTCTAAAAGGAGAGCAGTCCAAAGGATAAAGGAAATAGAGTATCCTTTTTGCATCTAAAACACTTAATGTCGATTATCAAGGAAAGCATAGCCCTACAAGTGGTCCGATATGTTGTCTATAAGGACTGACGTTGATCCTCATATAATGTCTTTGTGTTTAGTGCAGCCAGCTGCGGTTATTTAAACCACTGCTATTTTTTATCAGATATCGCTCGCTCTAGAAACACACTGCAGACTTGATTTAAAACCGTTTATTCTAGTGGATATCTAGCATACAAGAGCCAGCAGGATTTTAAGCTCTCTCTCTCTCGCTCTCTTTGGCCAGGAGCTTGATAAAACAGCTCCCCTCCCCCAAGCTTTGGCGAAACAGGAACAACTTCTTTGAGAGAGAAAAAGGGCTGCACAAGTTTGGGACGTCTTGGATCAGCCGTTTGGCCATTTGTAGTCTGGAGCCGAGATTTTTTTTTCCCCTTCACCGATTCTTTGGGTTTTACCTTGGATGGTCGGAGCCCTTTGTTAGCGAGAAGGCTCGGGCATCCGTGCTCTTGAATTTGTCTTTGGAAAATGGGATACCTCTAGGATTATAATGAGGGGAACGCGCTCGCTTGTGGAATAACTTCACTTTTTTTTCAGTGGGAATGGAATTCGCGGAGCCCTGATTTTTTTTTATCTCTTGCAAATGCTATGGGAAAAGTGCGTTGTGTGGAATATTTGCTGTTACCGTGCTCAACATGGGTAAGATTTGTTTTGCTTTCGTTCCTACTTTTCTTCCATGCTCGATTGGCCTTGCTCCCATTGAAATATACTTGGGGAAACCCCAAATAATGCCTTATTTAAGATTATAGGATTTAAAACACCACATTTAAATAGACTAAGTGCTATTAATTTAGCTTGATTGTGTTGTATTTATTTCCCTTTATCAATATGCATTCATAGTAAGACACGTATAACTTTCTTGCAAATACCATTATGGCTGGAGATGCTAAAGCTTGTTTTTCCCACCCCGCGGTTTGTCCCACTCTCATACCTACGTTTAATCGCAACAAATCTCAACAGTTAATTTTAAAGCATGTATTTCCGCGTGCACCATTTTTATTCGTTAACAGCACTTGTGTTCCTCTTGTAAACTCCTTTGCTTCTCCAACTTTCCTCGTTTTTTTTTTGTCCTCTTCAGAGAATCCACCAGGTTACAAGGAAGTTCGTGAGGCCGCCGCTGCGTGTTTTTACAGCTCTCCATTGTTACATCAAACCCCATTTACTTTTCTTACACTGTTTCTAAAACCCTCGTTTTGAAACCGTATATCCAGCTGAACGTGATACACCACTCGACTGCAGATATAAACGGTGTTTTGTTGTCTATTAGCTTCCTCTGTGTGCAGGTATCTGTGTTGGGTTACTCGAGAGAGGCTAGTTAACTCTGCCCAGGCCTGCACTCAACAGGGTGTATCACAAATGGGTAAACACATAAACAACCAAGGTGTTTTGGGACTACATCTTATTCAGAAGATTGTCAAAGTGTATATGACCTCAGGAAGTTTTGGTTTTGAGCTCGATAAGGTTGTCACAGTTGAGGAACTCTCATACTCTGCATATTTGTGATATTATTCAAAAGGAAAGCCCATGTTTGCTGGGTGTGGTTTGCCAAGCATGAATATACAACCTTAAATTCTTTATTTATTGGTATTACAACCTCTGGTTACCCTGGTTTGAACTAAAGTGACTTTTAGTGCATTATGTATGAACATTAAAGTCTGGTCTTCCTATATAGTGTTGTGAACTTGCTGAGACTTGGCGTAAGACCGCAATTTAGATATTGATAAGGAATTAAGTGTAAGTTTTGTTTTTTTAGTCAAGAGTAAAAGTTGTTTTTTTTACTTGAAATACTCTACCACACTCAAAATAACTATTACAGTGTGCTAATGCAATGCTTGTTTTCCTCTGATCTGAACCTTGACTTTGCCAGTTGTGTAGACTAACCCATAGTAAACCTCAGAGAAATCTTCCCCCGTTTCTTGAACTAGTCAATGTGTGTGTGTGTGTGTTTAGAGAATGGAATCCTTGTTGTACCTATCCACAAAGTGAGTCATGTAATTGCTGCTGTAGGTTCGGTTTTGTCAAGAATTAGCATGTGGTGAAGTTCGTTAGAACGATAGGAAAGGGGGGAAGTTCTTGTGTTTCTTGGGTTTATTCTGGCAAACGTTCTATTCGTTTTGGCTTCGCCTCATCACAGCATTCAGCAATAATGCCCGGTATTTGTCCCAGGTCACTGTGCAGCAAGTGAAGCCCAACTCTAAACTTATTTAGGGGTTTCTGAAATATTGCATACTGTGATATTTGAGAACAGCTTGGTTTTTCTTCATTGAATCTCGGTTTCTTGCTGCCGAGTAATGCAGAACTGCATTGGCATTATTTGGAATCTCGCTTACAAAAATAGCTTCCCGGTTTTGCCTTCATTCCTGCACTTTCCATGAAATCTCATCCTCGCTTTTATGAGCTATACATAATCTCAGTGCAACCAGTTCTACCTGACACCTAAGAATAAATGTTCAAATAAGTAAATCGCACAACAACCTCTTACTTCCTCCAACAGACATCTACCACTGTCTTCAGATCTTCTGTGGTTATGTGTAGGTTCGTGGTCTGACTCTGGTTTCTTTTTTTCTCCACAGGTGTTCGGATAGTGTCTGTGATCTCCTGAGCTCACTGGTTTAATCTACGGGAGAAGAGCCGGACACAAATTCGAACACTATTTACAGTGGAAATTATTTGCACGCTCTTCAGATGAGGGAGAACAGGAGACTCTGAAACCTGAGGGGCGTTCAAGGTAAGATAACTGTTGTGCAATGCACATACCATCTTGTTTTACACAGATCTGAAATGTAGGCTAGGCTTAAATATTTAAGACCTTTCTGATTCTGCTAAGAATGAATCACAATATTATTGTACTTAAAATCAATTGTGCTTTTACAAGATCCTCCTATTATAAAATGGGAGACCCTGGAAATCTATTCGAGTAAGACAGCCCAGTAGATTGATTTGAATGGGATTGGTTGATTGAATATATGTATTAATAGTTGAGTTTGCTAAAGTAGACTATGCATTACTGTTCCCCATGCTTTGAGATTTGAATTTGTTTTACGGACATGACTGATACATTAAATTGTGCGTCTTGAGGAGAGGTTTGCTATTGCTTTAAAGGAATGGTACACCCAAAGATTCCAAACTTTCTATCTTCTGGAGAAATTTGAGCTTGTTCTGGCTGTTTTGTTCCATGTTGTTACAATTAATAGAGACAAAAAGTAGTCATGCTATGTTCCAAATTCTTATGAAATTTTTGTTTGTGGAACAAGCCAAAAGTTAAGTCATTATTCACTGATAATTTCATTGAGTTTAATTTGAGAACTGGAGTAGAGTATTTTGTGAACGAATTGCTAAGCCTGATTTTGTGAACCAGCTCACTCAATTCATGCAAAATATTCACTCAAAGAATAATGTTGTTGTTTAATGGCTTCAAGAGATTTGTGATGTATTGTGCATTTGCATTCTTGATTAAGCTTAAAAACTCTAGTCCCCATAAATTGCAATTGCATGCAAGAAAATTACATGCATGTAGTTAAAAATTTCTCCATATTGTGTCACATGGGTTTAATACGGGAGTGAGTAAATAATGACAATTTGGATAAAATGGGTAAAAATCTTGTCCACATTGAATAAACGACTCAAACCATATTTAGAAACAAGAATATTATAGAGACTGGACACTGGTGTAGGAAGAAACCACGTTGCAACATGCTAAAAAAAAAAGAAATACACACCTGACCATTGTGGCTTCAAGTTTTGCATAGGCAAGCATCACTCATGTTCATGTAATCGAAGTCTAATAAGACATTTGCTTTTGACGAATCGATGATTATTTTCACAGTAAAGGCTAGATGTTACAGTGGAATTTACCTGCTACATTTGTCAATTAAGTGAAAGTGAGTTTGTGAGAGAGTTAATGGGAAACTATGATTTGATTGTTTCTTCTGATGCAATTTTAGTGTCTTGCTTTTTCAATATCTGTTCCATTCTCATATTTGGCAGATGTTCTTAGTATACTGTATCACAGGCTTGGCTGTAGTTGTGGTATGCCCAGAGGTGACTGATGCTAGCAACCTACTGTCTTTTGATCAAAGATAACTGTAGGCATTTACAACTTGGAATTGTGTTGGCGCCGCACTAATAAACTAATTATTCTCATGTTGGTTTTCAAACCACGAAATCTGCCAAAGCATATTTTTCGGGCGACATTTAGCAGTGTAGTGTTGGAAGCTGAACATTAATTGTGACGGCATACTCTGTAAAAAAGATATTGTTGGTTTGAATTAAAGTAAGTAACCTGGTTGCTTTAAAATTGAGTTCATTGAAACTAAAATTTTCAGTTAATGCAAAGATTTAGTTTACGGTCTCTGTTTATCAGTTAGTTTGTTTTAACAGTTCTGTCTAATAAATTATTAAAGAAATGAAACGCTATACGTAAAACTATTATAGTGTTTACTTTTCTATTGTTATTAATCGAATGGAAATGCGAAGTAAGTCGATTATATTTCGTCAATACTTTTTTGTTGTCAGTTACGGCTTGTTAGATCTAGCATTCTGCCCACTTTGAATCAGACACAGAGATAAAGTAGTGCGTAAGATTACAATGCTTTGAATGAATTAATTATATAATTTATTTGAATTAGTAATATCGATCGAGAGAGAGAGAGAGAGAGAGAGAGAGAGATTCGTACATGCGTCTTTTCAGTGTCTCTATTAACAATGAAGCTGTGAGTTTAATTACTTCAAAATAGCAATGTAACCCCCTTGTTGCTGAGAAATATGTTGCAAAGCTATTTTATTACTAAAAGTTGCGATCTCCGCGCTCTGTGTGCGAGTGACGTGTGTCTGTGTGTATGCTTCAATGAAAACAGCGCATTAATATAGAACAGTGATTAAACTGACTTGGAACTTACCTGTGCGATAAATGGTTTTATTGCACATCTTCCAGCCAATCAGAATCATGTATTCCAGACAGACCATTGTATAAATCATTGCTGTTATCTTGCAGTGTTAAACCTAGTGTTGTTTGTGTTCGGAACTGTATTAAAGTTTGTGCGCATGTGAGTTGGGACTCTGGGAATTTTCTCTGTGGATACCTACACACAGAATGCAACCTGTAATCATTGCTACAGTCTTTGGGCAGATGTAATGGTCTTTCATTTATTTTGAGCTGGATGGTCTCTCTGTATGTCTAAGATCTGTATGGTGAGAAAAGTTTATAGTGCTTGTTTGTCTGTGAATGGGGTTTGTGTGAATTATTTTCGATGTCTTGCCCGTTTGCTTGCTTGCTCTTTGATTTAGTACTATCCTCTCTTTCAGGTCTGTGTTTGTTAGTTTGTGGTTTGCATTTCCTTTGCAATTTATAATTAAAGGTGATTTTGATAAATGTGCAGGAGGATTTTATAAACCCCACTGGCCACAGCGGAAATCCTGCCCTTTAACCGGAGCGGGTCATACTTTTCTTTATTGGTTGTCTTGTTGCCTGGGTTACCTCACTGAATTGTGAGTGTAATTTATCACTGACAAACTTCTAAACCCATGTTTTTTTGAAAGTTTAAAATGGTCGCAGTTTAACCTGTAGTTGAATGCTATATAACATTGAGTTCATAGGAGTAGTTTTGACCAAAAACCCAAATGCTTGTTTTGCATAAATTGGAAGCAAACAAGTAGGTTGCTTGTCAAAAGAAGTGCTGGTTTCTCCTGGAAAAATAGGATTTGCATGTGTAAATGTTCAGACTCTGTTTTTGCTTTTCACAGAGAGGTATTTACCTTTGAGAATATCAAGCATTATGTACTCATTTGAATTTGTCCCTTATGGTGATGATACACAGGGCAACTTTTTGAGCAATGTTGCAATCAATGGGCAACCAGGTTAAGACACAGGGCCCACGGCCGATCTAAAGTATCCAGATAGAAATTTGTTGCCCATTCTCAATTAGGGCTGGGCAAAAAAATTTAAAATGTGGTCGATTAATTTTTTCCCCCATATTTATTTACCTATCTATCACCCAAAAGCCAGTATTAGTTTTCCTACACTGTTAATAGGCTTGCAGCCTCCATGTTACAGCTAATGCTGTGAGATTTTATGTTTGTTTTATCTTAAACATAAAATAACCTGATCCTGTTTAATCAAGGCATGCGGAAATCCTGTCTATTCATTGTATGCATTTAAAATATAGAGTTGGCTTTTGTTTTAATGTACCCAAGTGTACCTAAAATAAAAAGTTTAATATACAGGTTTGTGGCTCAACTTCTTTTTATTAATTAACCGCTTGTAAACTTATGTTCTCTGTTCTGTTTTATGAAATATAGGATTTGTATTAAATCTATATTCATTGCGTCGAAGCGAGAATCGAATAGGGAATCAAAATCGAATTTAGAATTGAAAATCGAATCGAATTGAGAGCTTGTGAATCGAAATCGAATCAAATTGGAACATCTGAATCGATACCCAGCCCTATTCTTAATGGAAAAGTGCCCAAGCAACATCACTCGGCAACATTGTATTGTGATTTGTGAATTACATACAAATGAAACCGTTTAGTGAGGTGGGGACCTGGTTCTATCAGGTGTTGATTGGATGGAGGCAGATTTGAATGCTAGCTTGCAGTCGGTTTAAAAAAGGGGTGGGGTTTAAGCCTACTAAATGATTGGAGAAGTCCGGCATACGTCACCAAAGAGAAGTCTGTCATTTCAATGGAAGATTGAGTTATGACATTTTGATTAAATTATGAACTCAAAAAAAAAAAAAGTATGGCTGAAACTTATTACACAAACAATTTAATAATGTTTAGAAAATAGGTTCAATTTTCATTTCATGCCAGTTTTATGGTCCATACTGCCTTATGTCTATAAATGTCCAACTATCAAATTATGTCCAATGTAAATCCTTTACACTTTGCTAATAAATATGCATGTCAAAAATGCACTTTAGAAACTGTCTCTCTTTTTCTGCAACGTCGTTGCTGAAATGACACAAAGTATGGCAATGATAATCTCAGGTAATGTTTATGTGCTTTATTTGTTTTGATTGGCTGTGGTTTTTGATTGATTTTGTCACGTCTGCTGTGGACAGACAAAGTGCTTGTCGCTGGAATCTTATCGTATTGCATCTGGTTAGGACACAATGTAAGTTGCCATTCTTGATTAAATGAAGACCCTGGTAGTGGCATATGTCTCAAATGTGTCTTCTGTGACCGACTTTTCTCACAAATGGGGTCACTGGTTTTTGATAGTTTGACAGTTCTTGTTGTTCAACTTCTTTATACACTGGATTTCTATACAAGCTAAACTTCAGATGTGTGTGCTTCACATGATGTATGGAGATATAAGGCAAACTGGAGAGTTTCAGTGAAATCTTGTGCATTACATGTATGGTCTTTTTCATAGTTTTCCAATTGGAGGGTTATTATTTCCTTTTTAAGCTTACATGTAAGTGGAACATTTTAAAACCATTGTTTTAGTGTAATGGTTGATTGACAGAAGAGTGGGCTCTCCTGTGCTCTTTTCTTGGCTGCATCATTCAGGGTGCATTAGTGTACACCAGGGGTGCCCAATCCTGCTCCTGCCAATCGACTGTCCTGCACAGTTCATCTCCAACCCTAATCAAACACACCTGAAGCAACCAATTAAGGTCTTCAGGATCACTTGAAAATTAAAGGCAGGTGTGTTTGATTAGGGTTGGAGATGAACTGTGCAGGACAGTTGATCGGCAGGAGCAGGATTGGGCACCCCTGGTGTACACTATGGTTTGGATCACAAAACATTTTGGACACTGTGTAGGTCTGACCACTTGTAATCGATCGGATCACCAGAGACTGAAGTAGCCTGGGTTTCCCCATGCTGCCTTGCGCGCAGCGCGATTTTATTCACGCTGCTAGGCAGCCTGGACACCATGGACCAGATTTTCCCCTCAAAAAGGGAACCAATCACAGAACGGGGAGGGAGCAGCAAGACGATGACGACGTCTATGCGACACACCGAAGCAGTTTGTTTATATCTATGGATCCAACATGGCATCAGACGTGAAGTTACCTTTCGATGCAGCCTTAGATAGTGTTCTAAGTAGTTTAGTCGCTGAACGCCATCGTGTACACACAAATCTCTTACCCATCGTCTTCTTCCTCGTCGAATTTCTGTCGCTCTACATACGTCATCTGGTATAATTGAAACGATTGGCTATGAGCTACGTACAGGCGCATTTGATAGACATTCGTAGCGCCCAATAAACGGCTCTGGGCATTCGTAAACCACGCCTCAAATACGAGAAAATGAACATGTGGTTCCCAGACCACGTCTCAATGAGACGAGGTCTGACGTTAGCCAGGCTAAGACTGAAGTGGGTCTAAGATGCATTACACCCTTGTAGGGCTGTCACTTTTGTGAAAAAAATCCTGTTCGATTTTTGAGACATAAGTGTTCATTGAATCGATTATAAAATCGATTTTCCATGTCTAAAGACGTTTCCATTTTAAACGCCAAATATGGGCAAATCCACAGACAACTAACAGGCATTAGGACGAACGTAAAGAGGGCGCTTGAGACGCACAAGTCAGCAATATTTCTGATGATTTATTGGCATGAAGTTTCGTGCACAATGACAAACTGGAGTGCAACATTCTCGAAAAACAATAAGCAGAGTGGACTGCCATAACATCAATGAAAAACATCACTGCAGTCTTCAACATGGCTGTGTTTACGATTAGAAATGTCAAACAAATTTAGGCGATTGTAGACCATAGCCCGATTCTGTATCTGTATGCATGTGACTGTCTGAATACATTTTTGTAGTAAAAAGAGAAACATTATGCAAAAGTATAATTTGCTGTTATGTGTTTGTGTGTCAGAGCCTGCAGTTGCTGTGACGCGCGTTCGCTGCGGGCGTATAGTGACGAGCTGGACGCGCTCTGAGAGAAGGCCGTTAAAATCGATTCCCTATTTTCGTTTTCGAAACTTGTGTTGGTTGGTCCAATCGATTTTCGAACGTAAAGTGACAGCCCTACTCCCTTGTAGATTGAACTCATTGTAATCTAATTCAGTTTGTTAAAGCAGAAGCCTGTACTTGGCTTGCATTGTTTATTTAACTCATAGTGCTACCAAAATGTATAGTATTACCATTGCACTTTTGCTGGTTTTTTTATTTTATTTATTCCTTTTGCCTCATTCTTTAAAGTACCGACCCTGGCCCTGCTGCAGAAAAAAAAAAACCTAACGCTGTTTAGCTTGTCTTGGCTGGTTTAAGATCAGCTTAAAAAAGTGGTCAAAACCTTTCTAAAACCAGCCTGCGAAACCAGCTGACAAGCCTGGGAGACCAGCTAAGACCAGCTAACCAGCTTAGTTGGATTTTAGCTGTTTTTTTCAGCAGGGATGCAAATGACAGTGTGCATGAATATGGTAATCAGTCACCACTATATTTTAAATTAAAGTAATATCTGATTATTATGGTCCTGCTGTAGTACATTTTTGTAAGGAATTTTCTTTAGTCTTTTCCTTCTACCTTATTGTAGTTGGTTTGCTGGTAAGGTGTTGGGGAGTATATCTATTAAACAGTTCAGAAAATGCCCTGAAATTTAATTTGTAGTTTAAATTTGCAGATTAGAAGTGGAGTGTTGTGTAATAGTGTAATCATTGTCTGTTTTCAGAGAGAATCTTGCAGCATTAAATCGACCTGCAGTTCACCAACTCTGTTAGCCAAATTGTAGCCTCAAGCGAATGAAGAGAGCAAGAGCTTCAGACTCCTGCTAACCACATTTATACAGTGGTAAGGTGCACACATATGTTCAAATCTCAAGAATTTTAACTGAGAACCTTTTATATCAGTATAATTGGTTTATACTGATATAAAAGTATATAGTTTTTAAACATCCTAGACATACTTAACCCTCCTCCTTTTGCACTTTTTGAATAACAATACTCATCATATATTAGCAGTATGTAGGCTATTTGTTTTTTTTGCCATATTTATCTGGACTTTTCTTAGCAATATGACTCAAAATGGTCCTAGATTTATTCAAACTTTCTTTGACTTAAAACAAAATGTTTTTATTTTTTACCAAACGGTAGTTGTAACCGTATTTGTATTAGCAGTCTCAAGACTTCTTAGGGCTCTTTTGTATGTAACCATATTTGTCTCCGAGTAGTGTTCTCAGTATGCAAGCGTCATTAAATGCTAATCATGGCCGCTGGGTGCTGTGCTGCAGCTATAAGCTTTTTGGTCTCATGGTTTCTCACTGATGACCAAGTAACCCTGTCCTGACACAGTCTCGCTGGCTTCTCCCCTACAGGCCAGCGCACCATCTGTCCACCCTCACAGCTGTCATCCAGAGCAGCTTTAAGGAAAAAGGCTCTTTTAATCTTCGCGCGAAACCATACTGCTTTGCTAATCTTGGTGTGCATACTATTTTGCCAAGCTTAATTTAGGAATTAGGTATTAAGATCGAGGATGCTCCTACCTTCTGCACAGACGCTGTGTGAAATTCATGCGGTTGTTTGCATATCATTCATGCTAATGTGCAGTGGGACTATGTATGAAGTAACATTGATTCATGTAGACAAAGCCCCCAACCCTGTTGTCCGTCTTGGTTTCCTTATTCGCCATGGATTTTTGGGTGTCAGGCAAACAGCAGAGAGTAGGAATGGGAATCAAAAGCAATTGAATGATTCTGGTTCTGATTCCTTTTTCATTCTTTTAGTACGTTTGAGTAGGTTTCTGTAGGTGATTTGGTAAGTCAGTGCAGTAAGTCAAGAACCACACTAACTAAAGCTGCACAGTTAGTCTATTCGTTAAAAGATCTCAATCTTGATTCAAACACCGATGCGATCTTAATTCTAAATGACAATGTTTCGGTTATGTCTAAGCCTTTGAGAAGTACGATCACAGCGGAACATTCAAATCTGCGTTGACACTAACCCAGAGAGAGCAGCACAAAGTATCAGAATTTCTGTTCCCATCATTTAAATGATCACGGAAGTTCTGAGATTAAAATTTATATCTTGGATGGAAACAGATAAAACACTTTTTGAAAGTAACTTGACTCTTCAATTGAAGATGGTAGATATTACATTGTTACACCAGTAGGTGGCGACAAGTGATTGTTAAAAATGTGTCATTGAATCGTTCATTCAAGAGATTCATTCAGAAATGCTGATTCATGCAGTAATTGAACAAGTGAAGTCTCTATGAGTGAGTCAATGAATCATTAATTCAAAATGATTTTTTTTCTTTTCTTTAAAAAAATAATTTGAAAAATCGGTAGGTGAAATGTACCCGGATATCCTACTACTTCAAGATTCTGGACTGTGCATTCAATGGACACTTTACTATCCCATGAGGCCACGGTAGAGGAGTTGTAAATGGCAGTGACCTAATGCTTATGAATGTAGTGTCCGAATTCATGTAGTGTTGTAGTGTCTCGCTTTTCACTTTCGCTTCACGAATTCACGATCACACTCTCGTACTTTGTATATAGGGAGTGCTGGTACTGTCCGCACATTTTACAAGATATTTGTCAATGACGACCAGTATCTATTGCGCACAAAATCCTTCGCCATCATCTTTTCATTTGTGTTCTTACTCATCTCACGTGATAAGTGAAATCTTAACTCCTGCTGCGCTGTGCTGCGACTCTGCAAGGCGTGCTGTATGGAGCAGAGCAGGCCCTTTCAGTTTATAATTGTAGCCTGCGTGACTAGCGTCTGTTGTCCAACTGTTCGGTTTCAACTAAATGGTTTTTATTTCTATAAAAAAACACCATGACACCGACTACCACAGCAAGCCTACTGCAAATACAGTGTGAAAGTGTTTAAGAATTTAACTAGTTTTAACCAATTTGAAAAAATCAAAATCTCCTTGTTTTAAATTTTTATTTTATTTTATGAATGCTGAACTGGTTTTGAGTAAGCTCTCCAGTGTCTTCAGCATTTGCCATCCACTGCATCATTGCATGATGCCATGCTTACCATATTGGCCATACTTGAGTCTACATTGGAAAGGTGTTAAAAGAAGGTTTCTAATTTGCCTTTGCCAATTATTGGGTACTGCTGACCTAAAGCTGTGTCATTTATGGTGTATGTGTTCATAGTTGCAGCCTCTGTGGGATATGGAGAGGTCCAGCTGTGCCAGCTTACACCCACCGAGCCAAGAGCAGTTTGGGCCTGAGCATCTGTGTGCCAGTTCTTAAGTGAATGTGGGGGGTCTGTGTGCCAGCCTGCTAAATGGACCCGAATTTGACAGTGTCATTTTGTTGGATGTCTGTCTGTGTTTTTGTGTGTGTCCTGAAATTTTGGAATCTATATGAAACAGATTTGCAAATTACACATGTTTTTTTGCTAGTTAATGTGAAGTTAAGCATGGTTAAGCATGGGTCATGATGATCAAATAGTTAAAGCTACAATATGTAATTTTTTTTTCGCCGCTAGGTTTCACTAACCTCTTACAATAACAGAGGCGTAGGTTGATGATGCATAAGCGGAATTATGGAACTTGTCGTCATGCCAATGGATCTAATAATGTTTATGGATGAGTGAATACATTGATGTTTTTAACATGACTGTGGTATGAAGCAGGTTGCGATTGCTAATGAGAGACAGATATCAGCGCCACACACAAGTAGGGATGCAACGATACCATTTTTTTAGAACCGATCCGATCCGATCCCAAAAATTCTGAGTATCGGCCGATACCGATCCGTACCGATACCAGCGCAGTTTTTTTTTAATCAAGTAGAATTTCTATAACTCTTTGTTGAACTGATAATAAGAACTGAAAAAAAGAAAAACAACAACAAAAAATATATGATCATAATCTGACATAAATGCTATTATAAACTAGATTAGTGGATAATTCAGCAGTAAAATTTAGTCTAGAAAAATCACGAGTGCACAATAATTGTATAAAATTTGAACATTTTGTGAAAAAACATGTTTAGTGGGGAACAAATTAGAGACAATAAGTGTAACACTAAATCTGGTAAAACTTTACACATTGCTCTTTGTATTGTTGTAAAATACATTCATGAAAAACAACAACAAAAATCAAAAATATAAATTATTTTATAGCCTACAATAAAATTGAGACATTTTTTAAATGTACAGGGTTCCAACGCGTCCTGGAAAACCTGGAAAACCTGGAAAATGAAAGACTAATTTTCCAGTCCTGGAAAACACATGGAAAATGGGAAAAAAAGTAAAATGTCCTGGAAACGTTTGCGTTGTCCTGGAAAATAATTTTCCCTCCTTGTGGATGAAACGGGTTAAACATTTTACGCATGTATGTCTGTTTTCAGCTGCCTTCAACGGGTAATATCAGAGAATGTCTAAGGGCCTGTTCACATATCGCGTCTTTTGCGCGCTCAAGTTCGTTATTTCAAATGTAGACGAATGGCTGTATATTCACTTATTTGCTTTAAAAAGTCTTTTAAAATGTCAATAACGTCATACACATCGTACGACCAGAGATACTGCTTCACGGCAATCCTTCACTCACTCTGGTGAGTTCGCGCTCTGCACCTTCTTTTCTCTCGAGGCATCGACAACACAGCTGACACAGGTAAACACACGTGCTAGAAGAGTTTTTGTTTTGTTTCTGGTCCCGCTTCGGATGCCACGATGCCATCAAGCAGTATCTCTGGTTGTAATCAGTCCTTCACTGACCAATCAGTGTTCATTAGCAGAATGCTAGCGTGTTATGGGCAACAACAACTCAACCTGTAAGAAATCAAAAGGACATAAGTACTCGTTCATTCAATTTTTCGACCTATAACCCATGTTGAACTTGCAAAACCTACAATAAAATCTGAGATTTCTCAATGGCAATCGGGTGAGGGAGACAAATTTAGCCGTCTAGCCCCATTGACTCCCATTCAGTCTGCACTCGCCCGCGATTACCTCCAGTGGAATTCTAATGGAACTGCAACCAGAACCGCAGAACCATACGTCATAGCAGTGTGAGGATGACAGCGCCAGCCTAACAGTCTGATGCCGGAACCGCATACCATACATAGCCACCTTGCATATACCATACCTAAACCTACCCATCTCCACCCCCTGACCCCTAAACCTACCCATCTCCACCCCCTGACCGCTAAACCCACCCCTAAACCTACCCATCTCCACCCCTTAGATGTTTTTACCCCGCCCACTTCCGGCATCAGACTGTTAGGCTGGCGCTGTCGTCCTCACACTGCTATGACGTATGGTTCTGCGGTTCTGCAGTTGGTTAATATTGATACAATGGGGCTAATAGGAAGTGCCAAAGCTCTCCGTAGACAGGCTCTGGTAATATTGGGCTGGAGCTGTCTGCTTTCATTTCTGCATGTAGCCAGCACAGCGCCCCACGTGACACAAACCTGCCAATATGTACGCATTTTGCGTAGCAAGTACGCAATTTGACATCTCAGTACGCTGGCATACATGCCAACCCTCCCGATTTTTCCGGGAGACTCCCGAATTTCAAAGCCCCTCCCGAAAATCTCCCGGACCGACCTTTCTCCCGAATTTCTCCCGATTTCCACCCGGACAACAATATTGCTACACTATCCGTCACTGGGCGCCGTTTCAGACCGAACAATAATAAAGGTTACACCTCGAAGTCAAGCGCGGCAATCAGAACGGAAAAAGAAGCAGAAGAGGAAGGGGAAAAGGAAGAAAGAAGAGACCATGGCGAATAAAAAGAGAAAATATGCAGTATGTTATATCAGTATTCTCGAGAAAAGGAGTTTTCCCGTAGCGTAAGCTAAACTTACGCAACACGAGAGTACTCTCGTAAGAGAACGACACTCGGTTACTAACGTAACCTCGGTTCTCTCTAGAGAGGGAACGAGTGTTGCGTAGCCTGCCGTGCTTGTGCTGCACTTGGTTTCGCTTCTAGTCGACTGAAATCACTTGTGCAACCTGTGCGAGGGGGTTTTATAGGCTAGCCACACCCCTTTTTGGCGGGCCATGACGACACCCCCCCCCTCAAGGTTGGCAAGTATGTACGCTGGTAGGACTTGCCCCTCTAAACTACGGTCTTGTGAGTTCTGTGGCAAATGTGCACTGATATCAGCAAGTAAAATACCAGTGTATGAACTAAAGTAGAGAATAACTTCTGTTTTAGTAGTGTGGCATTGCAAGTAGAGGAAAGCAGGTGGCATTGTGAAAGACAACAATCTTTGCACAACTATAATACAGATATAACGGTATAGGTACAATATCACATCTGTTTCAAAATATATCTCGATATGATAATATCGGTATATCGCCCAGCTAGTTGTGATAACTTGACTCGCACTGTAGCAGCTGAAAAAGTCTTGAAAATGTCCTGGAAAAGTCCTGGAAAATCATTTCAAGAAAAGAGTGGGAACCCTGATGTATAGTACAGCTGTTTAATGAGGTAGCAACATAATAGATAGGACAGAACAAGAACGGCTATTGATAATGTTTCATTGCGTCCCTGTATTATGATATGAAAGGCTCCAATACAGTGCGGCACAAGGCGCTTATGCGCATCCCGAGCGCAGAATGATGCGCTTGAAGCAACACGAGTCGCAGCGCGTCGAGTCCGCATTGAAAAGTTTAAAGCACAAAGAAAATACATATTGATGTGTAGTGTATTATACAGTATCTATCTATGCAATAGTCTATTCAGCATTTTCTTTTAACAGTTTTAAATTTCAGTTACTGTGCGCGTGAAGAACAAATAGTACCTGACTTTAACGTTACTCCAGTGTTGTGATCTAACAGACACCCGTAGAAAGCATGGGCGTCGGAACCATTGTATATGGGTGGGACAAGACCCACCCACTTTTTAAGACCAATGATATTGGACCCACTTACTTTTACCGTCTCTGATTCAGCGCATTTGTCTTTTCATAGTGCTGTCATTCAAATCCTATTATTAGAGAATTCCCTAATAAATTAAACTCCGCTGAATCGCTACATTATATTTCTCAACGACGAAAGTAACCGCCCGTTGTACCTTTCCAGTCAAATATTGCGTTGCAAACATCAATAACAGCTTTAAATTGTCATTGCTGGCAGATGACCTTGGTATTAGCGGGATAATCCATGGATAGCTGTGCATTTAATGCACGACTTGGAGGCAAAGAACCGCCCGACGTGAAGTGGAGTTTAGTTTTAATTAAAAGGCACCAGAATAGCCTACATGAAATGGTATTTACTCCAGTAACATTTTTCTGGGGGAGGACCCACCCACTTTTTTTTTTCTTCAGACGCCCATGGTAGAAAGTAACATGATTAATGTACAGCAATAAAGTCCAGCAAGATAAAGTTGTTTTATGCGAAACCATAGACCTTTATCTACAGATCAAATATAATAATAGTAACATTGAATCATCTTGGAGAGAGTTTCATCGTGTTAACTGTCGTAACCGAACGCGACGCGCTGTTTGACTGCTTAATGGAGAATGACTGACAGCGCAGCTGAGGGAAACGTTTACGTGATCTTGAATTTAACGACTTAAATATTAATTTATATCTCGCATTATACTATATAATGGCTTCAGAACACTTATAATATTGTGCACGAAAACTTATGGTGCTTTATAATGTTTGTGTGCCTTTTGTGGGGCTTAACAATAACACTGAATAGTATACGCACAATATCGGATTTGGATCGGCCTTGTCTGACAGATACCCGATCCGCCAAAAATGGCAGTATCGTGGAGCAAAATGGAGCTCTCGGCATCTCGAAAACGCCACGCTGATATTGATCCTTGTTTTAGTTCTCCTTTTGTCCCAAAGTCTGCTTGCCATGGTACTTTTTGAACGAAACAACAGCGTGAGCATGCCACTAGACGTTATGCAGTCGTCTACGTCTGTCGCCATGGTTACTATGGTAGTACGAGCGGAAACCAGGGATAACGCGGATATTACGTCATTGACAGGCGACAATGACCAGGGACGAGCCATTATTTAAAATTGGAATTTTTCTGAAATTAAAAATCTTTGGTAACTTTTGGGATATTGTAAGTACACAACTGCAGGAAATATATCACACTGTGCAAGTGATTTTTGGATATTTTATTACAAAAATCGTACATGTTGTACCTTTTAAAGGGATAGTTCACCCAAAAATGAAAATGAAACATTTTTCTTCTGCGAACTCAAAAGAATTAGTCAGTTCCCATTAACTTTTTTGTTTGTTTTTTGTTTGGTTGGTTTTTTGTCTGTACAATAAAAATAATTGGGGTCCAAAAAAACAACACATTTATTAAAATATCATCTTTTGTGTTGTTTTATGCTACTTGTACAGCTTGTAATATCATCATGAAACTTTTTCCAGAAAGTTTTGTCTTTCTCTGTACAATTATTTATTATTTTTGTGATAAGGGAAAGTATCTTCTTTAGATTCTTTTATTTATTCTTCTTTAGATAAGGGATAGTATCTTCTTTATTTATTTAGCCAATTTTTACCCTGTTCTTGCCATGGAAATAGCTTTACTTACATAGCATAAAACAAATAATTTTAATTAAATATTAATTAAATAAATTAATTTTAACTGCACGTTGTAATGTTGCAATGCCTAAATTAACTTGAAGTTTGATTTTATTTTTTAGGCTTTTTTGTTTTGTTTTTAGTGTCATGTCATATAATTTTTAGCATATAGATATAGACTAGAATTGTAGTGCCCGTGTTAAATATCACTGAGATACCACTACTATAATTGTCCGTTTTAGTAATTTTTTGCCATTTTTTTTATTATTTAGAAAAATAAAAAAAAAGTCTAGTTTTTATTCATTTTTATTTCAGTTTTTTAGTGATTTAGTACATGGAGTTCTAAATGAAAATCTATTCAGGGCTTTCTTAAGACGATTAGTTGACTAGTCTTTCAAGCACTGAGTCGATTTTGAAAATGTGTAGTGGCCATCTGTACTTTGTGTATTACTAAGTATTGTAGTGTGTGTGTGTGTGAGTGTGAGTGTGAGTGAGCATGCTCGTTTTCTCCAGTTGTGTGTGAATGCATGCATGCACGTGCACACACTTACGTGCCAGTGCACATCACCCTTCTCACCAGCTGGTCGTCTGACATCATGTCACCATGGCGCCAGGCCTTTGGCGGCCTGTAGAAGCCTGCAGCACTATGCCAACAACACACACACACACACACACACACACACACACACACACACACACACACACACACACACACACACACACACACACACACAGAAACAGAAGTTTAGTCTTGCATTTAGGGAGCAGGAACGCCATGCCAACTCTGGTAGACAAGCAGGAGAGCCTTCTACCATAGACACACACATACACACAGGAGCGAGTGTGATCCATGCCAGCGGTGGTCTCAGATCAGGAGAGCTCACTTCACTAGACAGACACAGACACTCCACTGAACAAAGGAACGTACACGGCCAAGAGTGCAGCGCTGCATTTAGAGAGAATGAGGAGGAGAAGGGAAAGAGGCACTGAACATTTGTCTACTGTTTAAGTTCGCTGGGTTTAGCCCAGGCCTGCACAGTTTACGGCTAATGCGTTTGGAATATGTTCAGGTGCTGTGGAGGAAACAGACACACGCCTGATAGAAATGGTCAATGTTTTTCAGGCTGGATCCTTTTGAGTTAGATTGAAAAATAATAAAGCAGAAAGCAAAATGGTAGAATACATCCATAAATACATGTTTGCATTGTCTGTGAACAGTTTGGGGACCTTCGTTGAGTTACGTTATGTTATGTTTGGGAAATCCTGGTGTTAGAAGGATATCTGTCCTTTTTTAAGATGAGAAATACCACAGTTTGATCTTAACATCAGTAGCCATGTTTCCATTACCCTTCAAATTGCGCAAATTGAAATTGCGAATTAAAAATACGCCCAATGGAAACACGCCAATTTCGCAAAAACTCCCATGTATCGCAAAAATGTTTTTACGCTCTCATGAGGTGGTTTTTCAGGCAGTTTGTGAAAGGAATATTTCGCAAAACTACAATGGAAACAGTTTTTGCGCATTTACAGGTCACCTGACGTAGATGGTGCGGTATGTTTGGACAGAAGACAAGACCGAGTTGTTCATTAAATTCATAAAAGACAAAAGAATTACGGGAATACTGGATTCTAAACCACAAAGAATATGAGGGATAAACACCCAGAAACACCTCATACGTGCCGCTCACAAGTATAAGAGGCTTTTCTTGCCATTAATGCTTGGAATGCTCGCCTATGTCTCCCAGTAAAACAAAATGGCCAGTGCGCAATGACTGCGCAAATCTGTAATGGAAACACGGCTACTGAAACTCTTGATTTGGATGAGGTCTCTTTGCTTCTTGATTTCCTTGATCGCTTTCTTGTTGTGATAGCCAATGAATCGGTTTGGTCAATATATTAGTCTATTGTTTGGCCAATTAAAGTCAATTGACCAATAACCGTTAAAGGTGAATAAATGAGGAGTTTAATGCTCATTACATTCTAAACTTTTGTTTCTTGCGTAGAAAACAAAAGAATATATCCATAAATAATATCCAATCTGCTGTTTTGCCATGCAACTGGAAGGGGGCAAGAGAACTCCTTTGTCAACAATCACATTTATTGTATGGAAAAAATTGTTTGGACATTTTTACCATATGATCTGTGTTTCATACGAGATAAAAACATACAGGTTTGGAATAAGTAAATGATGACAAAATCTAGATTTTTGCGGGAACTATAATCTTAAATTGAATTTTTTATTTGTACATGTTCTGTTTTAGATTCTGAATATGTATTGTATGTAATAAATAAAAATCAGCTGAGTGGGCAGTTATTAGCCAAGGCCTTGTGATGCGTTAAATATTTTGTTGAAACCATCATAGTCTCAATTTATTCATTAAAAAAATGAATGAATGAATATTTTGACTGTGTTGACTCGTATTGATTGAGTGATAAAAAAGGAAAAGCACATTTTGTGAGAAAATGGAAGCAGCAAAATGTTTGGCTTAAGGACGAATTGAATAAATATAAATCATAAAATGTCTTCAGTGTTATTTTTTATTGTAATTTTTTTTTTTTTTTACTTTCTATTCATCAAATAATCCTAAAAAAGCATCGGTTTATACAAAAAGATTAAGCAGCCCAATTAAGTGTTGTGCCGATAGACGAGTGTATCGACGATAGTCAGAGATATCACCGATGGCTGATGCCTTTGACAATATCAGGTAATAATTGGCTCGTTTTCCAATTAATGTATTTTGTTGTTGTTATCAGGCTAGTATTGTCAAATTAATATTAGTAACTACAATTAATTTGCCTTTGCTAAGTTCTTAACAAAATCACTGCATAAACACACTTGCAACACTGACTCTCGCGTATGAGGATTGAGGACTCCTCAATGTTTTTAAAACGACTAAAAAACTACATCAAAATAGAATTGCAAGGTTATATATTCACAAATTGTCAAGAGTGCTTGTTATAAAAGAGCACATAATTCTTATACAGTTGTTTATTTCAAGGCGAAAACGGCATTGTTGTTTGTCAGCATTTTGTGTTGTTTCCATAGCACATTAACAAATCATTTTAATGAAACTACAATTACAAATTATTAATAATATTTTGACTAAAATGATATAGGCCTAATAACATTCTTTAGATCCAAACAAATAGTCATCGATGAAAATCAAAAGCAGCTTCAAACACAGACTTAAACACAACTTGTTTAACAAGAAATATTGATTCTTCTCATTTTTTTTTTCACTGTCATTAATGTATGGTCCACAAGAGAAATATTAAGCCAAGAAATTAAGATGGTTGATATACCATTATCAGCACTGAGCTCTTGTGTCTGAGAGTATTAATGTGCCATGCAGCATCAGATGCCAAAAGCTCAGTTTCATGTTAAGGGAATAATTGACTGGTTTGAGACTCCCTTCAGTGGCATAACTCCGATGCAAAGCTTGCAAAATGTATGTGTGATGTCCAGGGGCTCTCCTTTTAGGTGAAATATTTACGTGACGTGACATTTTTCTTCAAATCCATCTTTGCTTGCAAAATGATGATGATAATAATAATGTCCTGAAGTAAATAATAACATGAGTGAATAAATAAGTAAATTAAATCAAATTAGTAGACTATTGCATCCCCCGCACGTGTGATAATATTGTGTATTGGGATCTCACAGGCTGACGATAGGACAGTACCGCCTCATTGATGATAAGAAGAAATGTTTTTTGAGCAGCAAATCAACATGTTAGAATGATTTCTGAAGGATCATGTGACACTGAAGACTGGAGTAATGATGCTGAAAATTCAGATTTAACATCACAGGAATAAATTGCATTACAGGAATAATTTTTCACAATATTACAGTTTTTACTGTATTCTTGATCTAATAAGTTAAGCCGTGGCGAGCATAAAAGCCTTCTTTCAAAAACATTAAAAAAATCTTACCAACTCAGTAGGTGATCCTCTGAACCGATTCAGCAAAACATTATTCCTGACACATTTATTTTTTGAGCATTTGCTCCAGTCCTAAAGAATCAGTGAAATATCGCTGTCAATCCCAAACACTGATTGCACGAAGATTCGTTTAGTGTGATTCTAAGAGTTTTGTGAGTCCTATCTTTGAATACAGTACATTTTATGCTTTCTAGATTGAACCCTGCTGGCCTTAAATGCTTTTCCAGAGAGGTACAGTACACTCAGGTTCAGATTGGCAGTGAGAGCAAGGCTTATTTGTGTTCCACAGTTCTGGACAGAGACGGAATCGTTGCCTTCCCGCAGGAGGGAAGCCTATAGGTTTCTGCACCAGTCTTCCCTGAACACATAAACTGGTTTGTTGGAGCATGTGTGGAATTCTATTGTGAAAGCTCTGTGCAGCAAAAGGTTAAGTCGTTCCGTGTCTGCTTGCGTCACTGTCCTCTGATTGAAGGCAGGGTGTATGTGTGTTCGCACACAAAATAACCTATAATTTGAGGCAACATTATCTGACAGACTCATGACGACACCCAGTTGAGGCTTTTGTTAGCACCTCTTGTTTGCTTGTCTGCCGTCACCTATCTCGGTGCGGATACAAATTTTGTAAGCCTTTAATACATAACTGTAAAACTGTTATAAAGATTGACTATAACATAACCCTGGGCGTAGACACGGGCAGGTTGAAGGATGTTTTTAAATGCTGAATGAGAAAAGCCTTGATGTGATTGACAGGAAACAAGGAAAGGCGAGGAAAGGTCGTTAATGTTTTGTGAGATTGTTAAAAAGTTATAAGTGTTGTTTATGCTTTCATAGTGGATTTAAAAGAGCAATCAACCCATAATGAAAACTTCCATTAATAACTCACTCTCATGATGTATTAAATGCTGAAGCGGAAATGTTAACTTTTAGTCTGTTGGTTTTCTATTGTATAGCATTAGAAGACCGATAATAGTGGGTGTGAATGGTAACGGATCACAACGGACAACTAGTTGTCTTACTAAACTGACTATTCTATTAGGGAATAGTTGACCTTTTTTTTTTTTACAAGTTTCAGTGACAGGACTTGACATGCTGACAGCTTGCTGTACTTGAGGTGTTTGGACAGTTTGCACAGTACAGTTATTTTCCTATTTTTATTTGATGATTTTGGACATTTTGCACAGTACAGCTATTTACTTATTTATTTTTTTATATATATATTTTTAGTTTCCATCCATGCAATCTCCAAATTGCTTTTCCTATGTAGGGACACAGGGATGTTGGAGCAGTATCTTGGGCCATAGGCAGGGAAATGCTCTGGATTTATTTTTTTAATCTTTTTATTTTTTATTTAATTTTATGTTTTATTTGAATTTTTCTTTACATTATTTTTATTTTATTTTATTAATTTTTTCATTTTATTTAATTTTATTATTTTTATTTAATTTTATTATTTTTATTCTATTTAATTTTTTTAAATTAATTTTATTATTTTTCATTTTATTTATTTTTTATTTTATTATATAATTTTATTCATTTTGCCTGAACATTGTTTAAAAGGGTCTTGTTCAGTGTTCCACAGAAGAAAACAACATTTAGAAACTACATAAGTGAGTAAACCCCTGGTCTGGAAAGTTTAAATGGTTGTGTTTGTATGTGTAGGAGAAATTGAAACATTGCGTTGATGTGTTTATCTTATACACAGAACCTGCTTTTGCAGTCACATTATGTCATCGTCTGTCTCTCACACTCTCTGTCCTTAAACACATTGAAGTCACACTGTGCTGTGCTGGTGACCATAGAATAATCTGGATTCTGCAGCTGTTCGGTCCCTGGTAGTGGCTCAACATCACACTGGAGCTTGTTCTGAATGTGACTTCCTCCGATGATATGGCCAATTGATGTCACATTAGAAGAAATACTTTCACTGTTAGAAACTGCACAGAAATGGTTCTCATGTGGAGATGCACAGTTGATTTGGTGTAATATTCTGCTGACCCAACTAAATTCCTTTTTAAAATTGATGCTCACATTTATTAAACCAAAACACCATGCCTGTTGAATCGTGCACATGCTTCAACAAATAGCGTGCAGGAAACTTTAGTTCACAATACCACCCTCCTTTGCCACTATCCAGTTAATAGTAGTACAAATAATAAAATGTCATAATAATCAACTCAGGCTTCACTGGACTTGGCAATGACAATGGGCCAGATGCAGGAAGATTCTTTTAACGACTCTGGGGAAAGAGGAAACTGGATGTTGATCAGCTCCTGTTTGGAGTAGGAAGTGACCTCATTATATGAGGATGCTTCTGATGGGATTTAGAGTGTCACTTTAAAACAAAACAATGCGTCATTTCTTCACACCGTTGTATTTCTCTGCTCTTTGTCTGATTGTGGGCTTTGAAGCTTAGTTTGTGGGCGACATGTTTTTACCAGTGCTTGGAACCTTTGATAAAGTTCTTTCATGTCTTATTTCTAAGTTTATTATATTTGGGGACACCCACACAGATTCACACTTTCTCTTTCTCTTTCGCTTTTATTCATTCACCTACTCTCGAACTGCAAGGTACAAGCTTGCAGACTTCATCACGCTTGGAATAGAAGAGCCCCTCACCTGGTCAATGCATTTAAATGTCTACTTTGCTGTATTTGTGCTTGTTCCAAAGACTTTACATGTTAGTGTGGTGTTTTTTTGTTTTGTTTTTTGTACCACTCATGCTCACCAGAAAAACAAAGTCGCTCAAATTGACCGCAAAGACCCGCCCCCTTTAGTTAGGCTACTGTTGCTATGTCCGACAAGCCGCGCCTCTCTCACGCCACATCATTATGATTGGTCAGATCGCCTGTGATCACTGTAAAGCTGCTTTGAAACAATCTGTATTGTAAAAAGCGCTATATAAATAAATGTGACTTGACTTGACTGATCCGCCCCCCTGTAGCCTCTCACATGCTCTGATCTTTCTTGACTTGGACTATACTTTATTTTGATAATTGGTCAAAAAATAAATAGTTAGGGCCTATCTGATTCTTTTGCATAGGGCTGAATGAAGAATAGGCCAATATATTGATATTTAATATATTTTCTCTCCCATTTTGGTGTGGTACTTAAAATAAAAGTGTGGTTATTTTATTGTCTTGTATTTTTATTTATTTATTCAGATTCAATAAAATGTAATTAAAATAAGAAGTCTAATATACAGTTATACCAACAACAACAAAAAAAATTAAAATAAGAAATTAGTAATTATTTAAAAAAAATTGGTAATTTTTGTTTCAGCCAAGTGCATCCAGAATTTTCGTTTCGGTGCATCCCTAATTTCGATACGCATCGATACTGAAATATCTGAAATGGTTCCAACACTCCTTTTCTGCAGTACTGATACACTGATACACACCAGCTGCGTGTTCTCGCTCCATCTTCTCTTTGAAGGCGAATTGACACACACCTGCCTCCTTTCACTCACTCGTCTCATTCGCTCCGGTTGAATAGTGCTTGTATTGCACATCATTTTAATCATCCTCGCAGGTTTCACACTCACACCAAAAGCACCCGCACCACTGATCCATATAAGTGGAGCGCACCTAAAGCCGCCTCTCAAACAGCTCGAGAGTGCAAAATTGAGTTATTTTTCGTGGCTTATTGTGCTTAAACTGTCAAATACACACAAAACGATTTTAAAATACCAGTCTTGGCGGATATTCAGGTGAACAGTTATGTAACAGTATATTGGATCCGTGCATAAACTCAAGTCATGGCAGCCTAATATACCTGTTGCTGTCCGTCATGCTAATCAAAGAACAAAAGACAGAGAATCACTCACTACTCTTGACTGAATAACTTTTGTTAACTTTATTGGTAAGTATTAATCTGTATTTAATTTTTACAGTGAAAACTATCCAGTGTTATTTTACTTTTGATTATTATTAGTATTTTTATTTGTTTATTTATACAGTTTAGAGTTACAGGGACAGTGCACATTAATAAACATTTGTCAATGTGCCAGTTTAGCCAACTTGGCTAATTTTCAACTGTAATCCCTGGGCAGGAGTAATGTCAGATAAAATACATTAAAACAAATTAACAATACTTATACATACAGTAGACCACATTTCATAAGAATGCATAAAGTACATTTTAAAACAAGGACAGCAAAACATAAAACAAGGCAAAGCACGCTTCAGGTGATTTGAAATAGCTACAAAGTATGGGCACACACTTGATTGTCTTTTAACCCTGATTTTAATTTTAATTTTAAATGACCAATATGAATCACAGACTCTGATAGACGTAGACAAACTGTTCCATGTGTGAGCTGCTCTCACTGAAAAAGCTGACTGTCCAAAGGCAGTTCTCCCCATTTGTATTTCACAATCCCCTCTTGCCACAGATCTGGTGTTTCTAACAAGAGTTGTTTTCTGCTTTATTAAAGCAGTGAGTGGTGGGGGAGCCAAGTCATGTACAAGCTTCTCACTGCTATTTCTTACCTGAATACTATTAGACCCATATGAAAATCTTAAAGCCGTGTTTATTTTATTTAGTCTATTAATTCTATTGTATTTGTGCTATTTTCTTTGCAATTCGTTTACTTTGTTCTTATTTTATTACTGTTTACTTGTCTTTTTTTGTAAATTTAGTTCAAAGTTTCAAATAAAGCCTCACTGTGTAAGCTATTGCAACAATATTACCCAAATGATTTAAAAAAAGAAAAGAAATAATAATAAAAATATCTGTTTGGGCAGTTACCTATATGGCGGTTTTCCACATGGTATCGAATATCGATATTTTTCAAGGTATCGTATCAAAGTTAGAAATTCCAGCATCTTGCCAACACTATTTTAAAATGTAATAAAATTATTACTTTTAAAAAGAAGAAAATCTTACTGATCATATACATTTGAGCAGTAGTTTATGACGAAAAAAGTAAAAAATTTGGTTATTCATACTAATTCTTGGTATCCACTTTCAAATGTCATTCTTGCTTTTGCATATTTAAGACAAGGAATCATACAGGTATTAAATGGCATGGGTGAGTAAATGGTGATTTTGATTGATATATCCTTTCACAGGCTTCATAATGGATGGTATGTTACAGCTTATAGTGTGAGTGTGTGAGTGTGTTTGACAAGCTTGGCAATTCTGAAGGTTCTTTATAATGATACACATTTCAAACAAGTGTCATTCAATCAAAATCTGGTTCGCCCATCTATTATTAATCAAGCCATTACCTCAGTCCATTCTGCAGATTTGTCTTTAACACACTACTCTTCCCTCTTAAAGCATTTCCTCAGCGGTGTAACATTGGCCCTCTGAGTGCGTTTAATAAATGTGTATTCTCTGTCTCTCTCTCTCTCTCTCTCTCTCTCTCTCTCTCTCTCTCTCTCTCTTAGATCGTTGTGCGGTTGGTGGTGTTCTGTTGCAGTCAGTGCAGTCATGGCCACAGCTATATCGTGACAAAGAGGGACATGGTGAGTGCAGCTTACATATCTTATTTTCATGTCTGTGTTAACACATCCATGTCAAACAACAGCTGTGATGTATTTATGGGTTTCATACACGTTCAAGAGTTTGGGGTCTGTATGATTTTTTTTTTTTAATGTTCTTTAAAGAAGTCTCTTATGCCCAACATGGCTGCACTTATTTGATCAGAAATATAGTAACAACAGTAGTATTGTGAAATATTATCACAATAAAAAAAAAAAAACAGTTTCCGCTTTTAATATTTGTTGAAGTGTAATTTATTCCTGTGATGGCAAATCAGAATTTTCAATAAATGTTCAGAAATCATTCTTTATTCTTTATTTGCTGCTCAGTAAATAATTATTATTATCGATGTTAATATCAGTGTTGCTGCTTTACATTTCTATGATAATAATTTGTACATTTTTTTTTTTTTAGGATTCTTTGATGAATAGAAAGTTTAAAAGGACAACAGTTATATGAAATGGATCATTTATAACATGGTAAATGTCATAACTTGGGATGCAACGAAATTTCGGCTACAGCTATTTTCGGTTTCTAAATCAGTGACCAAAACACATGTTGAATAAACAATGGCACGTTTTGATATAAAAACTCTTGATCTAAAAACTACCGCATGTGCAATTTAAATGTTTGTACAACTCAGTTTAAGCTATTTGAGTGATGATAATTAAATAAGTTTAATTAATTTAATTAATAAATTGATTATTGTTGGTGCATCCTGAATTTTCGGTTTTGACCCAGAATTTTCATTTTGGTACATCCTTAGGCTTTACTCTCAATTTTGATCAAATTAATGTATCCTTGTTGAATAAAATTATTTGGTAACACTTTACAATAAGGTTCATTAGTTAACATTAGTTAATGTATTAACTAAGACCATGAGCATTTGTTACTGTATTTGCTAATCTTTGTTAATGTTAGTTAATAAAAATACAACTGTTCATGTTAGTTCACAGTGCATTAACTAATGTTAACAAGATTTTAATAAAGTATTAGTAAATGTTGACATTAACAAAGATTAATAAATGCTGTATAAGTGCAGTTCATTATTAGTTCATGCTTACTAATGTAGTTAACTAATGAACCTTATTGTAAAGTGTTGTACAATTATTAATTTCTTATTACTGACCCTATTTATGTTACAACTGGCAACTGTTCTGGACAATTGATGTCCAGTGATGGTTTGGAGTTTGTTGGGATATATTTGGACCACACATCCTCAACTGGTTCAAGATATGTTGGTGATCATTACAGCCTTTGTTCATGACCTTCATTCACACAGGTGGACTTTTTTTTAACAAATAGATGGACCCCTATTGGTTTAGGCATTTGTACATTTTCCAGTATAATCTGTGGGAGCATATAGCATTCCTCAGAAGGATCTGGGCACTAAATGAACTTTGGTGGATACTGTAATAGAATGGGTCCTCTCTGTGAAAAAAAAGTTCTGGGTCTCGTAATATGGCTCCCAAAATCAATAATTATAGTTCAGGATTTATTTGTTTGGCTCTGAAGAAGTTTGCAAATAATAATAAAGCCCCATCCCCCCTCACAATGTAAGTGTCTCTTCTCTAGTCAATTTAGAGAGAAATAAAGCTCAATGTATTGAAAACCCCCAATTAATTAACTTTTAGCTAATAATGCTGGTTTATGACCAATGAATCCCTTTATCTGTAAGAATGACAGAGTACACATCTCAACCTTTTTTCCCTCTCCCAGTATGGACTGCTAAGAACTGAGCTTGAAGTGATTGAACGGAGTTGTCTTTAGCTTTACTTTAGCAGTGCAATTAATGGTTGTAAAATTGGATTACTTGATCTGTAATTTGTGTTTAGTGCTCACTTTCATTTGTTTTGCTATATAGCTGTGGGCAAATTTGATTGATTCTGATCATTTTGATACCACAAAAACTTATATGCTAAATGAACATATTCCTCTTTAAACAATAAAACAATGCAGTGTAGCCTTCAAGTAACAATTAAATTATTCATTGCATGTTTATTGGCTGTAAATCATTTAGTAAGGATTTGTTTAATACTGATTATTTAAAACTGATTGGTTTGACTGAGAAAGAGACCTGTAATTAAAATTAGTACAAGCTAAAAGTTTTGTTCATGTTAGATTGTAGAGGACTTATGTATTTAAATTTTTATTAAAGTTACCGAGCGAAGAGCTGTTCTCTTTTATTTATTTTCTGTCTACTACAGATATTGTGGAGCTTGTTAGTTCTACAACCAGTACTGTTGACATTCCTAATTTTACATTTAATTATGTTTGTTTTATTTTTTAATATTGTTAGATTCTTTAAAATTCCTTAAATAGATCTGAGGTGCTCGGTCCTTCTGCTGAAGATCTGCGTTCTTGCAGACTTGAGCTACGGCTGTAATTAAATGCGCACCTGAAAGAGCTAATCAGGGTCTTTGGTTCACTTTATCACTTATAAATTACAGTCAGGTGTGTTCGAGCAGATCTCAGCTGGAAGAAAGATCTGCAGGTGCAGGCCTGACTAAATAGACTAATTACATGAAGTCACTTATCAGTTCATTGCTGCTGTGTTTATGGTGGACGCGTTTGTGTGTCTCTGCTCTGTATCTTCACGCAGAGAAGCGTTACATTGGCATTGCTATGTTCATCATGGTGCCGAATAATATCCAATGTGTTTTGCATTTGATGTAAGTTGATTAAAACACCTACTGTGAGTTCATCATTTGCGCTATGCATTGGGAGTTTGTGAAGAATGGCGGTAAAAATAACCACACTTCTTAGCGAATAATCAGAATTACGAAAATGGCATGTAAACGGGAGTGAAGTGCTCGTGTCATGTAAACATCTCGCTGCAATTAAAGGGTAACTCTCGCCAAAAAGCAACCGAATTCATGTGTAGAGCCCCTGGTGATACTTGGAGCAAAGTTTCATGTTGTGTCGAGCCTTCTTAGTGTTTTAAAAATAGCGATTTTTGATGCTATCATAAAAGTGCCCCATTCACAAGGCATTTAACCTAAAACGAAAATACAGTCAAACTTAAAATTGGCGTTTCCATTCTAATTATGCTTTTAAACAAAAGTTTGCCTCGGGTAGATTAACAAAAAGACCCTAGGTTGCATTTTGGCGAGAGTTACCCTTTAAGTCCTTTATTTGATTATTTAAAAAAAATGCATTATTGGTGGTGCACATGTAACCGTAGTCATTGAAACACACCTGTAGCTGGAGCCTTGAGCTAGCAATGCGAAGGTCGTGAGTTCGATTTACGCTATACAATGTATAGTTTGAATGCACTGCTATTTGTTTTGTGTAAAAGTGTCTGTCGATGCATGAATGTCTGGATGGCTCAGTCTGCGACGGCCCTGCAGTTAGTCAATAATCTACAACTGACTGGCAGATCTGCTTGTTTGCGTCTTTGTCACTGCAGGCAGTAAGCCAAGGCAGACGGTCAGTTTAGACTTAATCATTTGTGCATTATAAATGGGATTTGCAAATGTCTGGCCGTTTTTATAAGGAATGAAAACCTTTCTCCGTAACCATCTAACACTGAACGGTTCAGATTGATGGATTTTATGTCGACTGTTTGTTCTGGCTGCTATATCTAGCCTTAAATCATGCTAGCTGTCTCTTTAGCTGTCTTTATTATATTAACAGAAGCTCCGTCTAATAGCAATATAATACTAGTTTCATACGGCGTCTATATTGGTAAAGACTAGGATTTTGGTACGGAAAACCACAGCTAGCATTAAACGACAACTTAAGTGTGTGCATGTTTATTTATTTTTTTCCACCCAAAGGCAATGGCTTTCAAGGTTATTGCAGCTCTTTTTGTCTCTGTGGAAAAATATAAAAAATCCTTTTCACCATGATGCCGCACGCGCGAGTGGTCGGGCCCACACGTCTCCTACACACATGCACAGTCTCTTTATGATTTATAAGTGGGAGCATACAGCCCTTGAGCCATGCAAAATGCAAATGCAGTTTAGGAAGCTTTGCTTTAACTGAATAAGGGTGGCAGGACCTCTGCCGTAAACAGCCCATTACACAGTTCATATAGTCATTTAAGCCTCACGGCTCTGTGGCGTCCAGCTCTGCTGTCTGTGTGCACGACGCACCTCCTGCTATTTTCCTATTTGCCTGTTTGCGTTCCTGATGATGCCCTGTAGCAGAACCGCCCGCCGGCCGCATCCCGAGCGCCTTGCCGTGTAGCCTTGATATTGCTGTGCCAGTTTTGCGGTAATGGATTGTGCAAATATACAGCGAACTGGCTTGATCTGCTTGTGTGGCACTGCACAATACATTTGAATCTATCTTTCTTTCTTTCTGGCTGTTTCTCAATATTTGTTTCTTGTTTGTACTTGTGTTCTTGTGGACTTGTGAAACATCATCAGTCGCTGCCCAAGTACTGTTCCAATTCATTGTTCACATCTAGCCAAGTCCACAGTACAAATCCCTGGATGTGTTTTTGATCCGCCCCTTATACTGAGGATGCATCGAGAGGTGACTTGTGCGGTCTTGAGACAGCCAGGTATCCCAGAATGCATCTCGCACCAACCAGCAAGCTTCAATAGCAGAGGGGAAAACCCGCTTAATTTAAAAATACTACTGTTATTGTGTCACGAAATGTAGTTTTAACAATTTTTCAGGCGAGAATGTAGTTGTTTAAAGCTCAAATCTGTGGGTTTTTTATAAAGATGGCGCCTATTTTTATCTGACGTTTGAGTTGTGAGATCCAGGCGATCACCGGGCGTTCAGCGCTCATGTACCCCGCCTGGAACAGCTTTACCTTGGCTAGTCCTTCTGATGTTTGCCGCTGGCTCTGATGTCTCAAGTCTAGTGGTTAAACATGAGATATAATTCGTCTTGTGTATATCTAACGGGCGATCTTTGGTCTCATTTATCTATAATAATGGGGATCAGCGAATAAAAAATAACATGCATTTTGTATATCTTATTTTGTTGAAATTAAGATTTTGCTGATTCTGCAAGGGGTATGTAAACTTTTGAGCACGGCTGTACAATGTTATACATTTTGTTTGTTATATACAAAGTTATATGCTAATAAATGCATAGGAAAAAATATGTAGTTAAATTTTTCTTTATTACTGTAATGTTAACATTTATTTTATCATTTTTTTTTATGCACGATATATTAAAAGTGTGAATATTTTCAGCCTGCATTGTTGAAGCTGTGATTTTTCTTCTCATTGAAAGGGTATGTTTTGGTGGTTTTGACCTCTCTATATATTAGATTTATATCATCACGCCATTCCAGATGGCTGGATATTAACTGGAAATCTCATCGCACTGGCTGCTGTTTTCACCTCTTTCTTGTTCCCACTCACTCAAGGCTGGACAGGAAGTGTAAGCGCATACTGGAATGTTTGTCCATTTCGGAGAAGGAAGTGGAAAAGTCTGAGCTTGAATGCACAACATGCATTCTCTTCACCCGTTTCTTGCCTCGAGTTCAAACCTCGTCCCAGGTTTCTTAGACTCACAATCGGGCATTCAGTTTAACGGGTTTTTTCAAAATCAAAATAGACCGATTTTTTTTTCATATCAAATAATTTAGCATTTTGAAAAAATATGCGTATTTGTTAGTGCATGCTATTTCTAGGAGAAAAATCCTCTGTCTCTTGTAAGCCTATAGAAACATTTAGAAATATAGTAAAACTGTGTGCAATATCTGTCTGTACCTTTAAGTGCACATGTTATAATTCTTCAAGCAGATTGGTGGGTGTGCGTGTGTTTTTGAGGCTGTTGTAGATCCAGGGCCTGTCGGTTGGGGTTGCCCTGGCAACGGTGTTGGTGGGTGTGCGTGCATGAAGAGAAATGTCTATGGCGGGCTGGAGAACGCTTGACGTCAAGGCCATGCTGCTGCCGCTATACGCCATTAGAGCAGCACACCGGCCTCTCACACGGCAAACGGTGAAATCTGAGAATGTCAGTATGCAAGTGTGGGTTCAAGAGGAGAGAGAGGGGCCATGCAAGGAAACCACGCTTTAAATGACAAAAAATTGAAATGGCTGCCTCAATTGACGTGTTCATTTCTCTTACTGTGTTTCCTTTTTACTTTACGATATCAAACTGAGCTCTATGCTTGTTTTTGTTAAAGAAATTAATCCCGCAAGGATGCATTAAATTGATCAAAAGTGGCATTAAAGACATTTTATAATGCTATGAAAAATTATATTTGAAATAAGTGCTGTTCTTTTGAACTTGTCATCAAAGACTCCTGAAAATAAAGTATCACTATCAGGGTTGCCAGGTCTGCGCAACAAAACTGTCCCAATGGCCAATCAAAAATAGCGCATAGCGATTTTCTCAGTCTGGGGCCAAATTCATCTCTATAATTTGGGGGAGAGGAATAAACCCACACTGATGACTGTTTCCACACAAATATTAGTAAGAAATGTTTCTTAAAGGTGCAGTATGTAATATTGACAGCTAGTGGTTGAAATGGGTACTGCAGTCCAAATTCTAAATATTGGTGTGTTTTTCCCTCGCCCCCTCTTTAGACTTTGTGCTCATGCGGGGTGGGAGATTGAGGACACGCAGCCACGATCTCTGACCCAGTTTGACTTTGTTTGCTGGCCTTTATGTCTGCAATACTCTGTGCTTTCCACCAACTGGCAACCCAGGGTGTCGAAATACTTTTGGGTAAATTGGCAGTGGGCGGATCACAGACCAAAACAAAAACAGACATTCCGACACGAACACACATTTAATTGTTTTTCGGAGAAACAAGTATGTGAACTTTGCATGTTTATTAAATATCTACAAAAATATTATGGTATTTTACCTCCGACGAAATTTTGGCAGTGTCAGAAGATTTGACTCTCAGTCCTGCAGTGTGACTTCTCCTCCTCCTCCTTTTATAATCATTCTAATTAGTCGATAACAAGCGTTAACACATCAGCATATATGTATGCTTGCTTTATCCGTTTACATGTAAAGGAATGAAAAGCAGCCAGAGTGTGAAACAGTTTGCAACATTAAATTAATTGAGTTTTTATTCTGATGATATTAAGTTTTAATCATGATTCATGTGTCACCGATGTGCCCAAATAATTTTTCACATTCACACACATTATTTTAACTTGCAAATGCAAACAATATGTTCACACTATAGAGCCCTGATATCAAATCATATTACATATTAGTGGCATATGTTGTTGTTTTAAGTGTTTAAAGAATGTTAAGCTGGATTGCAAAAACTACGACTAGGAATGTTTGTTTGAAATTTACCTACATTTTAATAAACACATTATACATTAAAATAAATAATTGACCTGCATTATAATAAACATTTGCCCTTTTTTCTGAGAAGCTTCATAAAAGCATTAAGTTTAGGGTTGAGTTAGTGCTGTCTTTCAATCCTCACTGTTAAACTGGGAGGGAATATGCGAGATGCTTGCATCATTTGAGTGTTTTGGAAGCGGTCCTGAATATTTCCTGGATGACAACGCAGTCTGACATTGCAGCTTTTTGAGAGGGTTCTCATATCTTATGAAAGCTAGCGTTTGCGTAACTGCAGAAGGCCACTACGTGTTAACACAATCTCATTCACACATGGAAGCACTAGCACACCCTGAAAGACAAACTCGATCATTCTCATTCCTGTGATTTTTGTACGTTATTGCGGAGTACAAAGATTTGTACTAGCCAGTTATCTGTTGAGTTTTTGAGGTGGTACATATTACATGCTTTCTCTCTCATTCATCTCATTCATCTCTCTCTCTCTCTCTCTCTCTCTCTCTCTCTCTCTCTCTTCACTGTAATCTCTCTTGTGATCAAATATACAACTTAAAATACCTGCTTTCATGGGTTTCTAATATATTTTAAAATGTAATTCATTCTTATGATGGCAAAGCTAACTTTTCAGCAGCCATTACTCCAGTCTTCAGTGTCACTTCAGAATTTTATTTTATTATTATTATTATTATTTTTTATTTTATTTTTTTTTCAAAATTATTTTATGAATAGAAAGTTTCAAAGAACAGCATTGAATTGAAACCGATTTTTAAAAAAAACATTTATAAGTGTCTTTATTGCTTTTGATCAAATTAATGCATCCTTGCTGAATAGAAGTATTCATTTTCTTTAGAAAAAAAAAAAATACTCTGACCCCAATCTTAAATCAAGATGAACAAATCAAACTCTTCAAATCAGAGTACATCTGCAGATTTCATCTGAGACTGGCTTTTGCTGAATGTTTCAAAGGAATCCTCCAATTTTCCATCCTTGGTTCCATCCATTTTGGTTGGATTTTTAAGTTTTCCAGTCCTGTTACTGAGACTCGCTCTTAAAACATGATGGTTCTCTTTACTGTAAATGTGTTCTCGGTATGATGTTCTGCTGCAGACTACAAGATCCACCAGCAAACTGTTTTCAGTCTATCACACGCCTCCATCTGAGATGTTACGTGACTTCTTGTTTTCAACAAATCGGTATTTTGGTGCCCTTCGGTCTGACTCTTCAGTCAGTTTTGGATGATGGCCACTGCCTGGCAGATTCACAGTTCCACATTTTCTCACCTTAAATTTCAGTGTTTTGGCGAATATGCAGTGTTTTAAAATGTTCTTATATTCTTGGAATGACTGAGAGTTTTTGAGGACTTGAGTCTTTGATGTGGTTTGGAATGGTCTGTGGATTTCATGGTGTAGTAGTTTGTTGTGGATCTTCATAGACACTTATTCAGAACTCATACGGAGCATGTCTGCACAGGTGTACAAACAAGTAAACATGTGACTTGAAGTTGGTTACTTTAGAGCTAGTTTAGGTGTGGCAATGCATGGAGAGAAGTAGATTTAAACTATACACTGCCATTCAAAATTTGGGAATCAGTAAAATCTTTTTTTTTTTCTTTTTTTTTTTCAGGAAAGGACGTTAAATTGATCAAAGTTAAAGCTCTTTAGCAACATTATGAATGTTGTTACTATTTCAAATTAATGCTTTCTATTCAAACTTTCTTTTCTTGAAAGAATGCTGAAAAAAAGTATCACAATATTATTCTCTTTACTGTGTTTTTGATCAAGTGCATCCTTGATTATCATGAGACTACTTTCAATAACATTTAAAAAAATTAACAACCCCAAACTTTTGGTCAAAATTTAGTTTAGTTGGACATTTAGTTTTTTTCTAAATGTTAAAACATTTTGATTATTGCATTTTGATTTTCAAAGTTTGCTAGGTTTTTGCAATGGATGTAGTTTAGTTACTTAGTCTTTGATATTGAATTAATTGAAGTGAAGTACAAGGAAAATATTTGCTTGCTCTCGTGGTCTTAACACACTGTTCTTTACTTGTTTGTTTGTGTTTAGTGTGGCCAGGGGCTGTGAGGGCTCCTCGGGGAGACTCCAGACAAGCCCACACAGAGAATGCTGGAGGTGCAGGAGGAGAGACCAGCAGCAGCAGCCACGGCTACCACCGCAGCTACCGGAACCACAGGAAACGCTTCAGGCAGGAAGGAGAGAGCCAAAGAACGGCAAGAAGAGGGCCAGGACTGCAGCAGCCCTGTCGCAACCCCCAATACCGGGCCCCGGAGCACCCGGGCCAAAGCTACGCCCACCACTACACATACACACTCCCACACACATACACACACCCACAGTCCCCACCAGCACTCTACTGCTCCTGCCTCTGTCGCACTGGGACTGACGTCAATGCATTCCAGCAACCCCAAAGTGAGGAACTCTCCATCGGCTAACACTCAGAGGTGAGAGAACCCTACATGCGAGTATATGAACTGTTCCTTGAAACCGAACTTTTATACTTGTATACATACACTACAGATGTAGGAATGTTTTTATTTTTAAATGAAAAGAATACTTTTATTCAGCAAGGATGCATTAAATTGATCTAAAGTGACAAAACTATATTTCTATTCATCAAAGAAAACCTGAAATAAAAAGTATCACGGTTTCTCTAAAAATAATTAAGCAGAACAGCACTTATAATAATAATAATAAGCAATGTTTCCTGAACAGCAAATCGGCATATTAAAATGATTTCTGAAGGATCATGTGACGCTCAAGACTGGAGTGATGATGCTGAAAATTCAGCTTTGCATCACAAGAATAAATTGCATATTAAAATAGAAACCTGTTATTTATGGAGCCCCTCACATGACATGCAGGACAAAAAATAGTAGGCCAAATCGTGCACACAATTGTGCTATCGTGTGCACGATTTACTATTTCGTTCCCTTGATTTGCTATATCGTGCACACAATTTATAAATCGAGGGAACAAATTAGTGAATCGTGCACTGCACTACAAAATCCGTAGTTATTTTATTTTGTAATGAATTTTTATTTTTTGCAGAGACAAATGCAGAGACTTCTTTTAAAAGCATTTTAAAATCTAACCACAATCTTTTGAATGGTAATGCATATAGCAATACAACAAAATTCTGTAATTAATAAAAATAGTTTTTTGTGCAGTGTTGCATGCAAAAATGTTTAGAAGTAAGTGAAGATGATGCTGAAAACAGTATTTGACATTTTTATGGGAATTTATCAATTACTTGAAAAAATAATCAACAAGGATGTCACCACAGTTGACTAGCCGTCCAACAACTGAATAGTGGATATGTCTATCTAGATTTGTTTTGAACACATCGACTAGTTGATTTTGTAAATATGTTTTGAACATCCATAATGTTAATAAAGTATCAAAATATTTTTGTTTCCATCTCTAGTTTTATAGCATTGCCTAGGTAAATGTTAATAAACTGTTTTAATGCAGTAGGGCAAATGTAGATGCAATTAATTCACTGCGATCTTATTAAACTGTTCTTAAGTGTATGAGGAGGAGTTGTTTTAAGTTCTTTTTAATGGAGATGCACCACACCAGCGAATTATTTGCTGCCCACTTGATTGCAATTCCCACTCTGCTTATGGCCATGGAGCTGTCTCTTGTGGACAGGAAACCAGTGCAAGCTGAAGTAACTGCATCAGAAGTGCAGGGGAAACTGTGCCCTTAAGGCAGAGCTGGACCTGGAAAGCGTCCAGAACCTCATTGAGCATATGAGAAACTGACCCACTTCAGCTCAGTCAGAGCTTATACATCCCGCCCTGCTGGACGTTGGTTCCAAAATGGCTGTTCTTGCTGATTCACAGATCTGGAGCTGGTTAAGGCGTCTGCAGAGGGGCTCCTGGGAGTCCTTCAGTGAACACTATGGCACATAGCCTAATCACTCCCCATTTTGTATATGTTAGCAGCTGCTGTCCAAGGAGTTTGGATTTTCTCTTGAATGTTGGAAAATATTTTGCATTGTAGTGTGCAGAGCTCTGAAACGGGTACCTTACTTTTGGAAAGTGGTTTGCGCTTTCAGGCACACATTCAAGATCCAAAATGGTGGCAGTGGACAAGGAATATGAGTGTAACTGGCAGTAAAACTCTTATTCCTTGTCCATTGCCACCATTGCAACTCAGAGATGTCCAACAATGACCAGCCCTTACTGTTGGTGTGTAAATAGTTTCCCCTGGTTTTCTTACAGTTGGCATGTAACCGGACACTGTGGACCCAATACATTGGGTATGGATGGAGGCTAGCTTGTGGGAGATCTGGTTTGACGAGTTTTGATTAAATATTAACCTGGCACTCTGTCAACAAAGAACAGGGCTAGGACATAAGGTCACTGAGAGTACTGTAATTGCGTCACCGGTACACGTCAAGATTTTCCTATTATTGAATGGCATGTTTTCAGGGTGTGGTGGCTGCAGCCGGTCAGCTGCTAAGATATGACTCAGTTGTCTCAGGCCTGTGTTTTGGTGGGTTCTTTACCAAAGTGAGGGAAGGTAATAGTTATGACTTAGGATTCCACTGCTTTTTCACCATAGACTGTAAATAAATATGGATGTAGTGTCCGTGACGTCACCCGTAGGTTTCTCAAGAGCATTTTTGAAGCCCAAAGATCTGAAATCTTGGCAGAGCGTCACTCCCAGATAACCGAAAATGGTCAAAGAGGCGGGATTAGCTGAGGTGATGTTACGGCTAACATGTGGGATTGACTCTCTTGCATCCAGTCTCTAACAGCCAGTCGATGAATTGCAGTTTAACTCACTTCCGTGTTGGTTTCAAGAGACAGACAGGCAGGTTGCCGCTCATTTTCCACAGACAAAAGTGTAAACTCCAAAAACATTTAGTGCTGTTTTTTAAGGTCTTATTTTGTATTCCTGATACTACATGTAAAACTATTGATTGAAGGCATTTTGTTGTCTTGTTGCAAGTTAATGTGAATGGGTTACAATCTATGTCAGTTATAAATTCATAACTTAAAATATACAATAATTAGGGCTGCACAATTGACCAAAATAAAACCGAAATCGCGATTTTTAGCTTAGTGCAGGTATGAAATCGCAAAGGCTGTTATTGTTATTTATATTTATATTTATATATTTTTCATATATATATATATATATATATATATATATATATATATATATATATATATATATATATATATACACACACACACTACATTTTAATAATAGCACATTCCATTTACACATTACAAAATATTTTAATTGTAAAAATATTTCACAATATTATGTCTTTCTCAACTCCAGTCCTCGAGACCGTCCACCCAGGATGTTTTAGATGTTTCCCTATTCAAACACACTAAAAAACTGATGAGTTGAATCATGTGTTTTAATTAGTGAAACATCTAAAACATTCTGGGAGGTGGGTCCCCAGGACTAGAGTTGAGAAACGCTGATTTGTTTTCGGTTAGCAGTACCAATGTTTTATTGGTTCTGAAATCAGAGATCTTGACCATCCACGTGTGCCCTGGGCCATTCTCACAGACTTTTCTTTACGCTTTTCTCAGCAGTCCGAAATCCAAGCAGGAGGCCATGGTGAGGTCGCCACCCGTGATGTCCCCCTCCAGCGCTGCACAGATGGACTCCAAACTGCCCAACCAGGGAAAGCAGGGCGGCGCTGGCAGCCAATCACAGTCGTCTCCTTGTGACCCCAAGTCGCTGAGTGGAAGCCACACACCCAAAGGTCCCCAAGGCCCCATAGGGAGTATGGGACTCAAAAATGGACAAGGCCTGAGTTCAGGCAATGGTGCAAAAGGAAAGATTAAGAGAGAGAGAAGCACTTCAGTGGAGTCATTCGAACAAAGGGATACGGGAACGCCAAGCAATGAAGGGGACCAGAAAGGTAAAAAAAAAGTGTGAATTGTTTATTTTTTCCTACTACAAGTTGAATTATGAAACTGATTCAGAGCTCTTGCATTCATAATGTGTCATTCAATAAAGGGATCATTTATCCACTGCGGTTTTAAATGACCGATAGTATGGTTTAAAGCAACTCTAGTATCTAGCCTTACTATCTTGGTCAGGTAATTATATTGAGCGGTGTCATGATGTGCAGTTATTTTTGTATTGCTGAATATTATGATCATCCTGTGGCACAGAATGATACTGTTACCACCTTGTTCTGACATTGAATGGACATTATTTTTTTTCCAGAGCGAGCATTAGGCCCATTCTCAGAAAATGAAGCAGTTTCTGTCTAAGAAAATTCTTTGTTTTATTTCATTTGAAAAAGTGACTACTGATCTTCCAAGAAACTATATTTTTCCCACCTCAGGCCCACGTACCAGCACTGTAACCCCCATAGCGTTACACATTGCACATTATTCAGCCCTTTCACAGTAGGGAATTAATTTGCTTACAATTTGAGTAGATAACTGAGGAAAGTTTGGTAGTAGCTTCCTTGTAATAATTCACATGTTATAATTGGATGCAATTAGATCACAGAGTAAATATTAATAAACCATGATGATTTTTATGTTTTTAGCTTGACAAGGCAAATACAAGTATAAACATGATAAAATACTGAAAGATTGTAACATAGCTTTGTTTCAATGTTCAACAATCACATGGACAATAATCTTTTATTTATTTTACACTGTTATATCATTTTTATGTGGTTCTGGTCCCAGTTCTGTATCCTTGTGTCATGATATACTATGGCAATGTTCCATTGGGAACGACCTTTTAATGATTCAGGATGCAAATGCAAATATCCCAAGGGTCACACATTTTTGCTGGTTTTCCTGTCTCACATATGTGTTTGTGCATGTTTGCCCGCCTCCTCTGGGTTGCTCTGAGGACTGTAGTGATGCATCAAGACATCCACAACCCTGTGTGTTTCCCAGTGGCAGCATCACAAGATAGGCCTGGTTTGGGAACGCCAGGGAATGTACCATTTGGTTTGCTGAGTGAGGGGGAGACACCTTTTCTTCTCCCCCCCACCCTTTTTTTTAGGTTGGTGTGCTTGACAGTCTGAAGGACCCCTGCTGGTTGTTAATGTCTCTCCATAAACATATTTCAGTATGAAGCTCAGGCAATTTTATTTTTATTTTGTTTGAGAATCTTAAAAAAAAAAAAAGCTTAATTATTTGTGCTTGAGGTGCGGCACATGACGAATATTAAAGAATGTTTTAGGCTACATGTGTGTGTTTTAAAATGCTGCTGTTGATGTTTGTCAGAAATTGCTTGTCCAGAAGCAACCTGTTTGGTTTTCTTTGTGTACTGATGTGCTTGTGTGCTCACAGGGAGACAGCTTGTAAGGCAGTTTGGTGTGCATGTTTGTGTTTGTTCAAGCTGTCGATAGTTTGCTCTTGCCGTTTGTTTGAGCTGTGTGTGTTGTCTGTACACAGGAAGTCTTATATCTCCCCTTCTGACCTGACCATGTCCCAGTTTCAGTGAGATGTTGTGGTCTGTGAACTAACCAGTGGTATAGAAACTAACAATAGTGCTATTTTATTCTCTTTCTTAAACCTTGTTCACACTGACTGAATTATTTTTTTATATTTATTTTTTCTTCTCCTCGCTGGCGGTCAGCTGTATTGTTGATTGTTGTAGGTGTTCCTATTAACTGAATGCCATAACGTTTTAGGTGGGCTGCACAACTGGCCATAGAAAAATACATGAAAAGTATTGCCAGTAAAAATAAGATTGTAATTTGTTCTTACAAGAAGTTCTTGCCATTGTAGTGGGTAAAAAATGTGTGCGATAAACTTAGTCTTGAAAGTGTATGCAAAAGCTAATACGCAACCTAATGCATCTGTTTATGTATTAGGCTGTAGATACATGTTGTGCAGTGTATGTTTGTGCATTAAACTTACGAAGTGGTATAAGTTTTTGTGCATTTTATCTCATGCATCTGTAAACTGCTGTGTGCATCACTGAGAGGTTCTGAAACCATTTTAATCTAGGCTAATGATTGGTGGAATATTTCATCCAGTAATTTGGAGTAGTGGCTTGTTTTTGTCTCCTTATATTTAAAGTCATTCTGTATTTGTATTAATAGCCTATGCTTTGATTATGGTTATGTTTGTTGGAATGTGTTCTTATGTTTTTTTATGGACTTGTGGATTTTACCTTCAACCTGCCAGGGACTACAGATGAAAAATAGCCTGTATGGCTAAATCTGGCACATTTACATGATGGACTTGAGTGCTCATGTTAATTAATGTGCATTGTCCCTTTTAAAATGAATAAATTCAAATTCAAATATAGGCCTAAGTGACTGGGTCGCTACAGTGCTCCAAACTATGTTGTGAACTGGCCTGTGGTTTCATGACACTTTAATGGTGACTAAGAACTTTCTATATGGCCAATAAAATTGTATTCTTTTTATGGAGAGAGCAATGTGTGTGTTTTTGGCTGAGAGTTATCCAATGTTTGTTTTAAGTAAGGATGTGCGCAACGACTAATTTCATTAGTTTAAACAGAAATTTTGCAACCGACTAGTCAACCCCGCCCCTCCGGAGACAGTCTGTATATGCAATCCATTTGAAATAGACTACTTAAACTATTAAGTCAAATCCCATACTAAATGCCACCAAAATAGGTACGATGTGCTTGCCTTGCATTATGATCATTGTATATTAAACTTGAGCATTCACTTAAAGAAGCAGCCGCTCTAGCGGTTAATAAACAGAACTGCATGCATCTTGCGGATAAACATTGTAGCCGAAGCTACTTCTCTCTGTTTGTTTATGACGAGTCATGCAGGTACTGGGCTACTCCGCAGTGGTAAAGCCTGTACCAGTCTAAAATTTTCTGAATATAAACACTTAATAAATGTGTACCGTAGTGACTCAGGATAAGACAACAACATGGTTTGGAAAATGGATTCATGATGTTCGCTTATTATATACATTTTATATAAATCGCAAGAAAAGCCTGGCGTACAACTATACATTATTTAAGCATATTCTCTTCATTAGGATGTTGAAATTGAAACTGTTCAAGTGTCAAGTAATTTTCATTGATAATGTTTCTCCTTTAATCCGATATAAAATGTTATACTGTATCCCTCATAACCGGTAGTATAGCAAGCCTATATGCACGTTTAATTGTTATACTAGTTTGACATGACATAGAAGAAAACGGAAGTTTCGATTAGGCTGTCATAATACTCCCTCATCTTGCTCATCTTACGAGTGGACATTTCTCTAAACCCGCCACTTGTAAAATAGTAGTATCGTTTAATCAACTAGTCTGCTAGTCTCGTGCATCCCTAGTTTTAAGCCATCCTAGACTCCTGTAAAAGTTTCAGCACAGCCTGGATTAGTCAACATGGCATGAGGAGAGAATGCCAGAGGATAGCACAGCACTTTCCAGACAGTGCTCGGTGTATTCATGCAGGTTTAAAACTTTAAGGGGACATTTGCTCAGAAAGACTAAGACCTGTCTGGTACTACACTACACTGCCGTTGGTGATTTGTTATATTTTCTATCCTCTTGGTGTTTGAGAAACAAACCTACAATTCAGTAGTAATGTACTCCATGGTAGTAGAAATCTCATGACCATTTCATGAACATTATGGTAATCATGCTCTTCTGTCTCTCTAAAGAAATAGGTAGTAGAGCAAAAAGGTTATGTGTTGGAGAGCGGCGGTTGCCCTACAGCGGTGCAGATTGGTGTTCAGGGGGAGAGAGCGATGAAGATGACCCAGGATTCTTCAGTACGTAGTTTCAGTATTTCATTTATTTATTTGTCTATTGTATTTGTAATAAAGTGCATGTAAAGTATACACTAACATTTTTTACCTTAAAAATGTAGCTATGAAACTCTTGACGGTTATTGTTGTCGCCTGGTGGCATAATTTATTATGCAATATCCACATTCAGATCAAGCATTTGTAATAACTAGCAGCATGATTACTAATGCAATCTATAAACTAATGAAATTTAAAAGTATTGCTTTTACTGTAGTCAAATGTTAATGCCAGTGTTTTGCCATGCTTAGTGTATTATCAGGCTCACACAAAATCTACACATGGAACTTTGTGAATTTATGCATTAAACTGGAACTGTTAGGATTCACAAAGTTGTGTACATAACCATACAAGCATTTGACTATCAATCCGTCGTTTTAGTTCCTTGATTATAGTGAGTAGTAAGAGTGTAGTACTTTCAGATGTGTTTTAACAGATTTTTCCAAATGCATTCTGTTGTGTTTCCCAAAAATGTGAAAATGCAAAAAGTCTGCAGATTCTTTTTGTGCATGCACATCACTACACGGAATGATTGGCAAAATGTACCTTATTGTGGCTAATGCTATTTGATAATAACCATAACATTTGTTATGTTTTGCACAGACTGTAACTCCACTGACGTAAAGCCAGATCCAGGTGCTCTTTCTGCATCTACGCCTACCCACAATACAGTTGGAGGACAAAGCACAAAGTCTGAACTGGGGAGTGGGCAGAAACCAGGGTCAAAGGTTGTTTACGTCTTCACCACAGAGATGGCCAACAAGTAAATATTTTCTTGTTTGTTCATTTTTTTGCAATGTTTGTTGTCTTATTAGAATTGTGAATGTGTGTGCTAACATTTTTTTAAAAACAGGATGCCCTCAGGTGCACTGCTAAAATGCAGTTGTTTTTTTGTTAAATCATAGTGTCAAGGTTTTGTCAGTTCAAAGAAGCAAATCCCACTATCTCTCTTCTGCATTTCCTTTTTGCTGAGCTAAGAAATGTCTAAAAGTAGTAGTGGTAAAAGATGAAAGTGTTTGAGCACTGACAGCAGCATGTTTGCTTAAACTAGACCCTCAGATGGCCAGATATTAGGTGACAGGAGCTTTTAGACGTTCTGTGATCATAAGAAGAGTCTCCCACAGAGCAGTGCCATTACTGCTCTGACATCACACTAGATGGGACTGAGCCCAGTGTCAAATTCTTCTGACTGTTTGTCCATCTTCTAGACCTGTTGTTGTAAATGTGGATAGGGTCTGCTGCATGGACATTAACAGTACCCATTATTAGTTTAAGTGGTGAGAGTGTTCTAAATAATAAAGCTGAATTGTGTAATTTCTGTGACACTATCATCACCGAACAGAATAGCAAAAAAGTCCTCAAATTGGTTGAGCTAATGTCGCTGTGTGTGACTATTTGGGATGCTTAAACAGAGCAATGATATGATAGTGCCACAGATTCAGAATGCTTAATTTTCAAGAAAATCAACAAACAAATGATTTAGTTGTTTTTACACATTAAACTGGTATTGGTGATTTTAACAAAAATTACTTACTTTAAAAAAAATTAGACATGAAAGGTTCCTCAGAGAAGACATTTATTTTTCATCAGTGCAGTTATGCAAAGCTTTGACTATGACTGTTTTCTTCCCATCTCAGGGCAGCAGATGCAGTCATAACGGGGCATGTAGAAAACATCATCACTTACCACATGAATAATATCTCTAACGGCAAGGGTGGAAAGCCCCAGCTCCCCCTGGTAAGAAAGGACATCAAAGAATTGTGTTTGCTATAAATGTCATGATTTTCACAGACACATTGTAAATGGTTTTTTTTTTTTTTTTTCATGTGTCTGTTTTAGAACAATCAGATTGGGTCCCTCAGAAGTGACACTAAACAACAGGGAGTTCCATCCCAGCAACAGCCCTCATCTCTCTCCAGTGATCAGAACCACCAAGCAGCCTCTAAAGTAGCGCAGTCAGGCCAGCAGCAACAACCTCAAGCGCAACCCACCCAACCTCAGCAACCAACCCAGGGGGCAAAACCAACAAGCCTCCCTCCAGACAATGCACCTTCAGCTGGTATGGACTCTAAGAGCCTCCCCAGCAGTAGCCCACAGGATGGTGCTGGATCCCATGATGGTAGCAACTCTGCAGGGACACCTGGTAGCCAGGCCTCCAACCAGCCTCCCAATGCTGGCCCTCAACAGAGCTTCCCATCCCTAGATCTACCTAAAGGGGCAGATGCTAAGCTCACAGCGCAACACCACCAGCAGCTGGCTCATGAAATCATGTCTAGCATGGGGGACAACTCTGAGGGGCTTTCCCAAGAGCAACTTGAACACCGGGAACGTTCCTTACAGACTTTACGTGATATACAGCGAATGCTCTTTCCAGACGACAAGGACATGGCTTCGATGGGCCAAGGAAACATGGTTGGACCTCCACCCAATTCTGCAATGATGGAAGGAGGGCCCAAGAAACCAGAACAAGGGCCTCTCCAAGCCATGATGGCTCAGTCACAAAGCCTTGGGAAGCCAGGTGGTCCAGGAGGACCACGTCCTGATGGGCCTCCCTTTGGTCCACCTGGTCCTAGGGACATGCCCTTTTCTCCTGATGATCTTGGACCCCCGCCACCAGGTCCAGGACCTATGAACTCGCATCCAGGTCCTGGTGGAGAGCATGGAGACCATATGACTCCAGAGCAGATAGCCTGGCTAAAATTGCAGCAAGAGTTCTATGAGGAGAAGAAGCGCAAGCAGGAACAAATGCAGCACAGACCAATGGGAGACATGATGCTCCATCAGGGTGGACCTAGAGGAATGATGCGAGGCCCACCACCACCCTACCAGATGAATCCTGGAGAGGTGTGGGGCCCTGGTGGCCCTGAACCATTCCCTGACCAGATGAACATGGGCCCCAGAGGGATGCATCCACACATGCAGAGGATGCCTGGCTTCCCAGGTATGATGAACCCTGATATGGATGGAGGGCCCAATGCTATGCCCAGACCTGGAATGAACTGGCCTGATGATATGCCCAAAATGAGCGATGGGAGGGGATTCCCTCCTGGCCAAGGCATGTTTGGAGGTCCGGGTGGAAGGGTGGAAAGATTCCCCAATCCTCAGTCTGTACAGGAAGCTATGTTCCATCAAGGTATGGGTGATAAGCAAGGCATGGGTCTTACACCTGGCATGATGATGGAGATGAATCGAATGATGGGTAATCAAAGACCCATGGAGCCTGGAAATGGAGGTGGCATGATGTTTCCCAGAATGCCAGTTGATGGTCCAATGAGCCCCTCCTCAAGAATGGAGTTTGTGAAAGGTCTTGGTCGAGACATGGGTGAATTTGGCATGGGGCCAGGTAACCTCAATGTAAACATGGGCCCTAGCCCTCAGATGATGCCCCCTAAGATGAGAGATCCACCAATGAATCTTAGTCCAGAGGAAATTATGAAGATGAGGCAAGGTGGAGGTCCAATGCCTGAGAATGTGATTCCTTCACAGAGAATGATGCAGGGGCCTCCTTTCCCTGACCAGCCCCATCCAGGAGACCTCAACATGGGACCCAACCGACAGTTCCCTGGCATGGGTCCCCAAGGCCCTGGAAATCCCAGAGGTCCCAGAGGCGAGCCACCCTTTCTACCTGACCAAAGAGGTAATGTGGGTGGAAATGGACGTCTTAGTCATATGCCTCCTTTACCACCAAACCAGGCTCCCAACAGCTCAGGGCTTCCGCCCGGCCAGAGGAATATGAGTCGCAAGCCCTCAGACCTGAATGTCCAGTCTGGCCCCGCTAACTCGCCCAATGTCAACCCGCTAAAGTCACCAACACTGCGGCAGGTCCAGTCTCCAATGCTGGGCTCACCATCAGGTAACCTCAAGTCTCCACAGACACCGTCCCAGCTGGCTGGTATGCTTAGTGGGCCTTCAGCTGCAGCAGTAGCAGCAGCGGCAGCCATTAAATCTCCTCCTATGATGGGCTCAGCAGGGGCATCACCCGTCCATATGAAGTCACCCTCGCTCCCTGCTCCCTCCCCTGGCTGGACGTCATCACCCAAGCCACCCATGCAAAGCCCAGGAATCCCTCAGAACAACAAACCTCCCCTTAGCATGACGTCACCAAATATGATGGGCAGTGTAGAGCAAGGTAAAATAAAAATTCCTGCCTCCTTTATTGACCATTATGAATATTGTATATGTTTACTTTTTAGTAAATGTTCATACGCCATATTTGTATGTGGATACAGGAACTTTGAAAGGCTCTTTCTGTTTTCATGTGGTCCCAATTATTCCTGCTAATAATACTGTTACAGCAGGACTGTTTTTAGTAATGTTTTTGTAGCAGCTAAGAGATGTCAAATAAAAGGTCATTGGTAAAAGCTCTTCATCCTTCCATTTCTCTCCTCTTAACCTCTTCTGCCCTCTTCTCCTGTTCTCAGGTGGTAATCCTCCTCCCTCAGCTCCTCCATCCAGTAGTTCCTCCAGTCAACCAGGTGGTATGAATGTGCAAGGAAGTCTTCCATCCAGCAGCCCCTACACAATGCCCCCAGAGCCAACGCTATCCCAAAATCCTCTTTCCATCATGATGTCCCGCATGTCCAAGTTTGCCATGCCCAGTTCTACACCTCTCTACCATGATGCAATCAAAACCGTGGCCAGCTCTGATGATGACTCGCCGCCTGCTCGATCGCCAAACCTGCCATCTATGAACAACAGCATGCCCGGTAATGTCTATAGGAGTTAATGAATATGCGGTAGCATTATTGGTGTCATTTCCTGGAGGGCTTTTCCACTAAATCACAATCTTTTTGTTCTCTTCATAGGTATGGGTGTGAACCATCACCCAGGTCATCCTCGAATGATGACACCTAACTCTTCTGGCCCCATGCCTTCCCTTAGCCCAATGGGGATGAACACTATGGGCTCCCAGCCACTTTCCCATGGCATGCCAAACCAGATGCCCTCGCCCAATCCCATGGGCCCTAATATGCCTCCTCACTCTGGGCCTATGGGTCCAGGCATGATGCCTCATGGTATTATGATGAACCCAGTCTCACAAGATCCTGGCATGGTCAACAACCAGATGATGTCACAGGGACGTATGGGTCTTCCTCACCGAGGACAGGGCTTCCCCCCTGGACAATCACCTCCACAACAGATCCCCTTCCCTCACAATGGTCCTGGGCACCAGGGTGGCTTTCCTCATGGGATGGGTTTCCAAGGAGAAGGGGGCCCAATGAGCAGGATGAGCAATATGCCTCATGGACCTGGTGGTGAGCCAGTTATGTGTAAACCTAATACTCCAGGAGGCCAGGAGTTTAATAACATGCCTGGTGTCTTCAATGATTCAGATCTACACGAGGTCATGCGACCAGGTGCGTCAGGTATCCCTGAGTTTGACCTCTCTCGAATTATCCCTTCAGAGAAGCCCAGCCAGACTCTATCCTACTTTCCTCGTGGTGGGGATGCCCCTGGTGGGAAGCCACCACACCCGTCTGGCCCACCTGGCTTTCCCCAAATGCAGGGGATGATGGGTGAGAGCAACCCAAGGATGGGCCTCCCCATGCAGGGAATGGGTGGTCTTCCTGGTCCTGGACATATGGGACCACAGGACATGCCCATGGGTAATCCAGGCCACAACCCTATGAGACCCCCAGGTTTCATGGGTCAGGGTATGATGGGGCCTCAGCACCGGATGTTGTCTCCTGGCCAGCAGCCAGGAATGATGGGAGGCCCTGGAATGATGCAGGGAAAGGAAAGGCCGATGTACAACCACCCTGGTCCTGTAGGCTCTCCTAACATGATGATGTCACTACAAGGGATGAGCGGTCCTCAGCAGACTATGATGATGCCCTCTCAGATGAGGCCTCGAGGAATGGCAGCAGATATGGGCATGGGATTTAACCCTGGACCAGGGAACCCTGGGAATTTAATGTTTTGAGCCTCCATTACAGTTATTAACAATCGAGAAACTGTGTAACCTGTGAAATAGCAACCTTCGTAATGAAATACAAAAAGAAACTGTGTTCTTAAGCAGATATGTATGGAAACCAGGACATTTTTTGTGCACATACACACCCTGACACCTGGTTAGAACAAGGTTTATAGCTTACACAGCGATGGGTATCCATCACAAACACATAGATGTGTTCACAGGGAATCTTCTCCAATGGTAAAGTCATTTAACAGGTGGAAGTGTGAGAAGCTAATTGTGCTTTCCTCAGAGTTGGGCTCAGGTCTGGCACCATTTGGAAGGTACTTTTTCTCTAACTTGGGAATGTATATGGAAATTACAAGACTGACTCGTGTCAAGGATATTTGCTTGACATTGTGGCGTGATGCCACTTATAAGTCTACAGCAAACCAAGTATGAACGTTTAGGGGCTTCATTGTACTTTTATACATGGGTGGAAACCAATAAAGATTGTTGAAAAAAAAAAAAAAAAGTCCAAGAACTGAAAGAACAGACATGAAAATGGAAAAGTCAAGGAACATTTTGTCACAAGGTGCACCGTCTTGGCTATATGTTTACATCTCATCGCATCACTTCCCTCCAAACAGGAAATGCTCTTTATATGTGTGTACTGTACTTGTGTTGTTAAAGGGATTCTACCAGTGATTTCTATAGTTTTTTTTTTTCCATCTTCATTTGTAAAGGGGGGATTGAGGTGGTTGTTTGTGGACAGTAGGTGACACAACAGCACCACAAAATACTGTGTACTGTGGTGCGTACAGAATATTTTAAATTTAATTTTCTTTGCTACTCCAGTGTATGATAAAACCAAACTAAGACCTCATACAGATCATAGTATTATTAAAAAAAAGCACAAACAAGAATTAACTGTAAAGAATAAAGTGTTTTCTTTTCTCCTTTTTTTAATTGTAGAGAAAAACACTTTGACCGTAAGTAGGAGCAGTAATCAGATTTATGCAGTGTGGTCTCCCGTTCCTGTTTTAGAAACTTCTGTAAGCTGGTCTGGGTACAGGTGAGGGTGACTCTGGAGGGGTGTTTTTGAACCCCGTAAACCAGCACTCAGTTCTGCAGTGACGCTCAGGCTACTGTCTGCATATCCGTGTCTGTTTCGACAAGGACTGTCGCTGTTTGCCACCACTGCGGAATACATTGAAAAGATGTTTTTTTTTTTTTTTTTTAATTGCTTGGCTGTGTACAGCTATACAGTGCAGCGCTGACAACATCGGAGCTACTGGAAAGTGGGCTTTTTCTTTTTTTGTTCTTTTTTTGTAGAAAACAAATGATTATTAAAACAAAAACAGAAAAAAAGCTAATAGGTTGTCCTCTTGTCCCTGCCCCTCCTGTGTTGATGCTCGTCATGTGTAACTCCATTGAATTTGGTACTGAACCACTTCCTAAGACTGGGCTGTGGTGTTGGACGACAAATAAAATATATTGTTTGGTATAAAGAGTCTCAATGCCTTTGTGTACATCTCATGGCTCTTTATGGTCTTCTTCTGCCCCCTAGTGGGAATGTAGGTTATTAAACTTTGACTTCCAGTTGCACAAAACCAATAAGACATGATTTTTGTGATCTGTTATGGTTTGTATTTAATCATGTTTCCTTTAGGATTGAGCTAGGATGTAACATTTAACCCATTTTAGAAGTGGTGTAGCAAGTGTTTATGATCTAGTCTGGTACTAAAATGTTGTAATGTAAATTCCACAAAGTGACCATTTTTTGAGCAATGCATTTAACATGTAATAATAAGCATACTTCAGGTTGCTTTGGATAAAACCATCAGGTAAATAATGAATTTGTGATTACTTATGTACAGCAGGTTCCCAGCTGAATTTACACTTTGTTTTGAAAAATTGTGTAATTCGAAGCAATGGTTTTAATATGGCAACTTCACAAACTACACTCTTATATAATTAAAAAAAGAATCAATTTATTTTACAATGTTATATGTTAAAATTCACCATCATTTACAGATTCTATATGGCCAGCTTATGGATACAGGGCAGTCGTGGCCTAATGGTAGGAGTCAGACTTGTAACCCTATCTGTGATGCGACCGTATATTGGAGAAAAATGGGTAAGTTTACCAATACTGGGTGAGCAGATGCAGTGAACCCTGAAGAAAAGGTATAAACTTGCTTGAAATTTACATTTATCTCTGCGTGTTTTATTAATTCAGATATTAGCCGTGTTGTAAATGGAAATATTTTGCCTCTTAGTTTCAATTGTAATGTTCCAGGTACATTCTTTAGTTGAATATACAGGGAATTCATGCTTGGCTGATCATGGCTTGAATCTGTGCTGGAAGCGGACCAGTCCTATTCTATCTTCAGTTGCTTTTTCCCAAGTTCAAAACGCATGTTTGCTGTGGTGCTATGAGCCAACACTTTCCACTGCAGGGATAATTTTAGCTGAGATTGTTTAACAGCTGCTGCAAGTGGACTAGCTCACTTGTTTGGTCCCTATTTATCTGAGCACAAAAATGTAAAGCACTTCAGTGTCGGGATGTCAGCACATGACCTATTAGCTTACACCAAGCGCTCTGATGAGGGCGAGTCTTGCTCAACACCACTGACTAGCATGGTATTGTAGTGGAGAGTTATTGCGCCATCTTGTGGTAGCGATGGCATGATTTGTTGGATGTAGTTTGACGTAACAGACCTTATTCATAGCAGCGCCATTTTTAACGGGAATGAAATCGAGGCTGTGAGGGATAGACTCACTTATCAGTGAGTTGTACTGATATTTCATGTTTTTTGGGGTGGTTGGTTCTGCTGACGAAACACTGCAAGAGTATATTTCCAAGACATTTCAGTAGACAAAAGAACTGCAGACAGCATAAGCTGTGGAAAATGATAAGTTACCTGAGCTGTTTTACAGTGGATGCTGTTGAAAACACGGCAAGTCTATCCCTCACAGCCTCGCTTTCATACCTGTCATGGCGCTGCTCTGAAAAAGGTCTATGCCAAGGTTTTTTTTTTTTTTTTTAACTATATGGATGTATTGTTTTGATGGATTTTATTTTAAAACTTTATTTTAAAAAAAGAAGAAAAGAAATCACCCATGCTTGTTAAACCAAATTCATCATATGCTGGCAATTTTAGATTTTGCAAAAATTATCTTTACTTCATTGTACAGTAATAACATTAAACAATCTGTTTTTACAAATATAGGATAACAAATGCGAACACAAAAGTTCAAATGAAAACGTTGTTTTACATTCTTTTTTCATTCATATTTTCAGGCATAATATGTAGCCTACAATTGGGTTTAGTTGAAGATCTCTTCACCCAGATTTTCACAATTTAAATCACTCTTTTGCTGTTTATCGAATTAGATGGAATTGTTTCTGCAGAGCTGGCCTCTTATGACAGTCTCACATATATTCACAGTAATGTTTCCTTTTTGCAGTATTATTACATGTCACAATTGTCTCACACAATCAAAAGGGTTTGCGCAGTCACAGTCTGTGTCAGACAGTTAGTTCTACATCTATTTTCCATTTAAGAACTGCTTTTGACCAAGATGTGTCACGTTCCTTCTCTCATCAGCAGTCCAGAATGTTAACATGCTGCTCAGATCAGCAAATATATTATCAAGAAATCACCTATAACATCTCATTTTGAAAAAAAAAAAAAAAAAAATCCAAAGTCAGTGAAAACATCTCAATAGTGCATTACTGTTCTAGTGCATTATTGGTTAACTTCAAAGTGAAACTGTGGTGTAGTCAACAAATTCAGAGAGGAAAAAGTAGGCAAAGACAAAATTTCCAATGCATAAGTCAAAATACAGTCAATGAAAGTCGCATTGTTCGTAGTAAGACCGGGAACATGTATAAAGAATTCCATTTTGATTTCATGTTGACTTTTCAAAAGTTGAATGATTCTCTGTATATGCATCACTCCACTCTCATTATGCATTTGTGCAAACATGTGAACTGATATTCTGTCTCAGTCTTTTCGACAGCAATAACGTAGACAAGTTATTGCAAGTGCAAAATCAAAGCATGTTTATAGTCACAGTAGAGTAGACCCTTTTCTAGATGTGATTGGTCGTTGCTATACTGCAAGGTCGTCCGGTCTCATGCGGCTGCTGGTCCCGCTGCTCTTGCTAAACCTTCGCTTGTCCTCATCAAATTCGCTGCTTAGAAATGATGGCGAGGCGCATGAGTTGGGCGTCTCTGTAGGTGCTTGTGAGAAGCTCAAGAAGTTGACCCCTAGGTAATCTTGACCCCGGTGGCGTTCGGTAACCATGTTTGCCGAGTTCTGTTGGTGCACCAGTCGGTCGTGAAACGGCGGACATGTTGGATGTATAAGCGAGTGTGCGTGTGTCTGTATAGTAGGGGAAGACGGTGGCGATGTCAGGCACTGGTTGAAGTCGGGAGGTGGAGTGCAGGCTCGGTTTGGCGTGGACGGGTTTGGTGAGACTGCAGCCACGGTGGACGGCGTGATCGGTCGTTGTTTGGAAGTCTTATAATCATGTAACCACCTCTTGCACTGCTTCCACGCCAAATGATACAGTTCCACGATACTGAGAAACAGAGACACGGCGGCTACCGCCAGCATGAACACGATGAACACGTTCTTCTCCGTGGGTCTTGAGATGTAGCAGTTGACCGCATGTGGACACGGAGGGGCCTTACACACGTAGAGCGCGTTGAGGAAGACTCCGTAGATCAGATACTGGACTATGATGAAGACCACCTCCATTACGAAGCGGATGAGGATACTAAGTACGTAAGTTTGTAGCAAAGCACCCTTCAATCGCACCTTCCCACCTCCACCTTCATCCTCCTTCCCACAGTCCTTGTCTTTTTCAGGGTACTTCTCTCCATCTCCGTCTCTCTGTGCTCCATCTTCCTGCTCTTTCCGCTTCTTCTCCTCACTGCGGACGCTGTGCATCGCGTGTCCCATGTAGATGAGAGACGGCGTGGACACGAACACTATCTGGAGCACCCAGTAGCGTATATGCGCGATGGGAAATGCTCGGTCGTAACAAACGTTCTCACAGCCGGGCTGCTCCGTGTCGCAGGTGAAGTCTTCCTGCTCGTCGCCCCACGAGGACTCGGCAGCAGTTCCCAGGACCAGGATCCGGAAGATGAAAAGAATGGTGAGCCACACCTTTCCCACCGAGGTGGAATGCTCCTGGACTTCTTCTAGAAAGTTCCCCAGCAGACTCCAGTCAGCCATGGCTAGTCAGAAGAGCCTGAGAAAAAGAGGTAGTGTGAAATGAAGGGAGCGGAATGGCATACCGTGCTCATACTATTTCTGTCAAATTAGGATATGGGAAAAAGTATGCTATTTCGAATTCAACCATAGTTAGTATAATCATGTCAGCCACTGCCTAGTGCCTTCTCATGCTATTCTAAAACAAGGACAAAGATGTCAAACATGCAGAGACTGTATATTTAGGTTGTGTTTGTGTTCTTTCGATACAAACTTTTCCCACACACTCAAGTGCTGGGAGTCTGGGAAAAGGAGGCAAAAGAATTTAAGGAACCTACAGCTATAAATAAGCTAAGCCGCCGATATTTAGTGGAATTTGTTTTTCTGGGTTGGACTGTTTCCTGTTATCATTCTAAAGCCATATGTATATTTGCTCATAGTAACATTTCCCATTAATGAAATTATTTTGGAATATTAAAATCCAAGACTTTAAAATTTAAAGACTTTAGAACAATATTTATTAAACTTATTTAACCGCTCCTTATTAAACTTATTTATTAAACAATATTTATTAATATTTAAAAACAGTAGAATTAAGTCCCAACTCAGCTGCTAAAGCTTATCAAATTTAAATGTCATGGGAAAAGTTCAATTTGTCCTTTAGGGCAGGGTGTTGCTGGACAAACATCGTGTGTATTGTTTTGACTCTCTCTCTCTGTTCTGTCCTTTTATACCAATTACCAATTATTCAGTATAACAATGTTCCTTATTTGTCTCTCTTTCCCTCTCTCTCTCTCTCTCTGGATTAATCTGAAGTTTAGCGTCAGAGTCTCAGTCCTCCAGGGGGTTTATGGAAAGAGGGAGCCCAAAATACTCTCATCATTTTAACATGAGAACTTGGGTAAGACTGTGTGTGTTTAAGGAGCAGTTTGGGAAGCATTGAAAAGTATAACACTGTGTAAACACACCTTATTTTTACACAGAGGTTTTCAGTCTTTATCAGCTGGCTCCTCCAATGCTAACCACACACAGAATATTTCATTCTGTTATATTTATATTTATATTTTATTATAACACCTGGCATCCTTTCATTTATTATGCCTGAACATAATTATATCCTTTTAAATAATTATATTATTCTGTAATACATGATGATTTTTCATTTGTGGCATTGAGAGGTCAAATCTATTTTTGTATAATGGCCTCAAGATAAGAAAGATAATAAAATTGTATATAATTGTAATTAAAATTAGATGTTTTTTTATTTATTAATAAGTGGTAAAATGTAGTCATCTGGTCATTATCCCCCAAAAAAACCCTTTAGGGTGATAGAAGACCTGATCTCGACCCTGACATGTCTGTTTTTCTCTCTCAATACTGACCAAATAAATCTGATATGTTCAGATTTATTGTTATATATTCAGAACTTATATAATTATTTCCTGTTTGCTATATGTATTATAATGTTAACAAATACCAGGAAGGGCAGTTTGGCATCAGATGTGGGAACCGTGTCTTTAAAGACAGACTGAATGTGGTGGAGCCTCTATATAAGTGTGTCTTGCTCCCCTCCCCTTTAAGGAAACAATCTTAAACAATATCATTTCCCTCTTACAAGGCACTTGAAAGGAAACTGACTGGGTTCAAGTCACTGGGGCCAAAGAGGTTAAAGGCACACTTAAAAGACTGTGTGTGTGGATTCAGTCATTCAGTTCAAATGTTTATATAATGTTAGTTACATTTATTTTATTTTTAATATAATATAATGTTATATTTATTATAATTATATAACTTATTATAATTATATAATTTATATAATTTTTTATTTTGTTAGAATAATATAACATATGCAATATTCTAAATATGAAATATTTTACGTGCATGTCATGTGATTATTAAAATCAGAGAACCATGAACATTGAAATCTGTTGTTAAAATTTAAATTGTTAAACTTGGGGTGTATTTCAGCTGACAATAGTTTGGGATATGATATATTAAATGATACGATATATGATATGTGATATATGATATGATATTCAGTTAAATTCAATTCACATTTATTTGTGTAACGCTTTTCACAAAACATGCACTTTCTGTAAAGCTGCTTTGAAACGATATGTGTCTGCATTACAGTTTTGAGTAATCTGCTATCAGAGGTGACTATGTATTTCAGAAATGTACATATACAAATCACGCAGTTAGCTAACAATGTATTAATTTAAGGCAGAATTAATACATTGTTAGCTAACTGTGTGACATTATATGATGTATGATATATGATATACTGTGTGATATGATGTGATATTTAATGTGACGGTTCAATGTCTTTTTATCAATCTAAATTTTTATAAATTTAAAACTGGGAAGGTGCTATAACAAACTCTTCAATCATCTTAGCTGTATTTATTTTTGCCAAGTTATCTTAATGTGTTTAAGTAAGTAAAGTAAGTAAAGTAAATGATCTGTCCATATCAACCTAATTGAAGCTTATGCAAACCAGACATTTACTGTACATCAAACTGTACATCAAGAGTCTACTGTATGTGAACATTTCTCAGCGCTATTTCTGGGTCAGTGAAACTTTCAGAAGGAAGGTGGCGAGACCTACTCCCTTCTCCACTTGTTTACCCGAGGAAAGGAGAACAATGTGGGAGTTTTTTTGGAGGGGGTTTTGCGGCAGGGGCATCTGGAGATAGGAGCTGCTAAACAGCCATCATGAAGAGAACCATGCTCTTCCGGTCTCTGTTCGCCCTGTCTGTGTTTGAGTCAGCACTGTGGCAGACGGCACAATAAAGAAAGCCTGCTGGCTACATAGATGTGGAATTCGACCCCAATAGCCAGGCAAATTGAGATTCTAAATGTATAAAATACAGTAAAAATTTGAAGTGAATTCAACAGCTAACCCATTATTGCAAAAATAATCCAGACACAGTGATAAGGAAGGGGTCTTGTATCACTCTGAAAGTGTTTATTTTGTGATAATGTCATGTCAGGATGGCTGTACTTTATCCTGATTGTTTGAGTGACAGAGAAAAAGATTAATTTCACACAAGTAACCAATGACTTTAATGTATTAACTAACATGAACTAACCATGAGCAATACATTTGTTACTGTATTTGTTAATGTTTGTTAATGTTAGTTAATACAAATACAACTGTTCATTGTTCATTCATGTTAGTTCAGTGCATTAACTAATGTTAACAAGATTTGAATAAAATATTAGTAAATGTTGAAATGAACATGAACAGAGATTAATAAATGCTATTAAAGTGCAGTTCATTATTAGTTCATGTTAATGTAGTTAACTAATGAACCTTATTGTAAAGTGTTACCATTTATTTTTATTTGTTTTATTTATTTGTTATATTTACTTAAATGTTTTTTTTATTAATTTATTGTTTATTTGTATTTAAGTATATTAATTATTTTTTTTGTATTCTGCTAAGATTCAGATAATTTGGCAATACTTGTCATGCTTGTTATAAAGCACATTATAACTGATATGGTCTTAGATTACTGCTCTCACTACTGAATTCTACCAATGTAAACTCTTTCCTCTTTATCTGTGCTAATATTTATGGTTTTTTTTTTTAGCATTCAAACAAGATATGTCTGTGCTAGTTCCCCGATCAGCACAGAGAGGATGAGTATTATATAGCCTAGTTGATATTCATCTTGCACTGACTCTTTTGCATGATTGTCTTCTCTGTCTGCTCTTCTACCTCTGAACAGATGGACAGAGTCTGGTTTATAGTCCAAAAAATCTAGTAGAAGATGAGCTGCAGGAGTGCTTCCAGAAGTGTGTGTGTGTATGTGTGCATGAGTGTGTGATCAGCCATTTAATGCAGCTGACAGCGTGACTGAAATAACTTGATGACATCTGGAAACTAAGAACAGCAAAAGGAGCAGCAAGGCTAAGCTTTAGAGATTGAGTCCTGCCATCGGATCCTCCCTCACGAGTTCGTTCAAGGCTCCCACTGTGTGTGTCTATGTATTCAGAGATGCTCTCCTGGGAACCATCATGACCCTTCATTCATCAGGCTTTTCCTATTAGTTCCCAGCATGTTAATTTATTAGAGAGACCAAATATTGATCTGCAGCCAAAGTCTGCAAGGTTAGATTAAATTAGATCAGTCAAGCACCTATTGAATTTCATATTCAAAATTCAAAATTCAACTCCTTAAACTCTAATTAAATTCAGGAAGGCATGTGTATATGTGTGTGTGTGTGTGTGTGTGTGTGTGTATATATATATATATATATATATATATATATATGTGTGTGTGTATATATGTACACATATGTATTTGTATATATATCTATATATATCTATATTTTTTTTCCCCCCTCTAGCAACAAATAACAGATGTACAAAAAATACCTTTTGTGACTCGAGACCTTTAAGAGAAAGATTTGTCAGTGATATTACTACAGGTTTACAGTGTATGAAAGGTCAGCGATACAATCTATAAAAGCTTCTGCATTAAAGGCTTCATCTGCAGTGTTTTATAAAGCAGTAAATCAGGCCAAGCTTTTTCAGCTGTAGTGAATCTGCTTAAACTGACAATTAGCAAGAGGATAGAGAAGCTACACCTTAACAAACAGCTAACTGAAAACGAATAAATGTCTGTGTGTGTGAATCTGTAACGTTGTTCATACCTTTAACAGCTGTAGATCTGACAGGTGTCAGTTAAAGATCAGACGCGAGTGTGTTTGTGTCTCTGTAGACTGATGGGTAAAGACTTGGCTGTTTAGTATAATAATGCTTGACAGATTCTTGTTCGCGCCGTCTCTTTACCCGAGAACCCTTGCTGTCTCTTCTGCCTTTAGGATGTGGGATTATAGTTGCCAGAACCACTTGGCGGTCTGACAGTCCCAGAGCCTCAGAGACCTCCGAGCTTCAGCAGAAGCTTCACTTTGATATATGGTTCTGTTCGTATGTTCTCTGTGATTAACGCCTGAGGTCAAGTGTCTCAGATCAAAGATCAACACTGAACAATCTGGAACGGAGTCAGACTGTTGATGCTTTCTTATTGGTGTGGATGTTGAAGAGCTGAAGCAGGTACGTTGACACCTCAGCGTGATACAGGTGATTGAACTATGCTGCTTCTTTTCCCTGACAGGGTCGAGTTGTGGACACAAGGCCGTTTGCAGACGGATCGCTTCTCGTTCGCTTGTTGTCAGTATAATCCACAGGCTGATGGTGAAAATGGACTCTTTATTACCCCGGTTGACAAAAAGAAATCTGTCCCCTTCAATGATAAAGCTTGAATTGATGGATGAACCGCTGCTGTTGTTCGGAATCTCTGCTAGGTTTGAGAAAGGAAAGATGAATGTCTTTATAGATGGTCAACTCTGTTGTTTCCGCCCAAGAAAGAAACCTTCTTATACATCTAGTGTAAAACAACCTTTAGATGAGTCCTTGTCCTCTCGGTGTCATTTGCAGGGGACAACAGATTACAGACGTGCTGATAACCAGAAACAGCTGCTAGCAGGCCAATCACCGTCATGAACCATCTGGAAGTGCCCTCATACTCCAAGAGCATGTTAAGAAATACCAACAGAGCCGTACCACCTCCTTTCCCTCCCTTTCCTTCTCCACCTCCTTCTACTCCTCCTTCCCCTCTCCTCTCACAATGCTTCACTGCCTCTCTATTTTAGTTGGAGGAATATCTCATCATCAGGAAGGAAAGTGAGATTGTATTGAGAAACAATGGGGATTGGACTCAGGCTTGTGGTCTCATGGTAATTATTCGGAGCTCTAGAAGTTTCATGCGTCTTGTGGCTTTCAGCTTTACTTTAATATGTGCAAAATCCAGCAAAACCAAGTAGGCAGATATTTTTTAAGTTGTATTCCTCGGTTTTATCATAAACTATCATGCACTCTTTTCGAAAGATTATACTCATCCATTATACAGTAGTATTTTATAGCAACACATTTTTTAGGTTCAAAATTCTTAAAATTTAACACACAGTTCATAGAAATTCCCTGCGATTTCGTCTGCATCTCTGATGACACAGTGATTGCATTAATTTACGGTTTATACCTGTGGTCTCTGAAAAATGCTGTACTTTTTTTTTATTTTTATGAAGTATCTTATGCTCACCAAGGCTGCACTTATTTATTCAAAATATTGTGCATTTTTTTTACAATTTAAAATAAAAGTTTTCTATTTGAATATATTTTAAACTGTAATTTATTCCTGTGATGCAAAGCTGACTTTTCAGCATCATTACTCCAGTCTTCAGTGTCACATGATCCTTCAGAAATCATTCTAATATGCTGATTTGATGTCTAACATTTTGAAACAGAAATGTCTTAACTGTCATCTTTGATCAATTTAATGCATTCTTGAATGGTAGTTAGTAAGAAAAAAAAAAAAACTTTGTATGGGGATTGTTTGAAGCATATCATCAAGCTGATTTTTGTTTATAATCAGTTTATCATCAGTATAATCAAGATTAAGAAAACCCATCAAGTATCAAAGTGACTTCAATACCCGCCAAGCTATTCAAAGTGCCTTGTGGTCTCTAAAATCAAGCTCAAATGAAGTTACGAGGATTTTGAATGTTGGACATGCGTGTTTTGTCCATCATTAGAAGGACCGCATTGCATTACGCAACTGACAGGTTGTAGTTTACTGTGGCTATGTGCATGCTCAGTTTTTTCTGACATTTGTCCAAAATCGTATGTTATAAAAGTTCTACGCACTTACGATTTAAGGCAGTATTGAATGTGACTCGACGACAAATGCTATCTTCTCTGCTCCTCAAATACATAAAACATATTAGCCTTTATATATACATTGTTTCTTGAGTAAAGAAAACTCTGTACTTGTTCAAACAAAGTTCTTTATTTATCCTTGCAGTGCAAACAAGCAGAGACGGTTGTGTCTAGTAATGCTACCTTATCAGATTGTGCTACCAACACAATATTTGCATTGTTTTAAGGGTAGGGTTAGGTATGGACGTTAATAAAGCCTCAAAGCACATGAATTTGATGCTGGTAGCACAATCTTATAGGTACTATTGAGCTACCTACTGTTTTAAATGGGCGTTAGCACAATCTGAGCCGGTAGCACACGACAGTTTGAGGATCCAATGGAGCAACGAGGTTTAGTCACAAGCTCTTACTAATACGTTTCATTGGTTAAATATGTGCAAAACCCACAGACAGACGTAAAGGGTGACCAATAAAATTTATTTATGGAAAAAAAATTATAGAAAATAATGAAGATACAAATTTATATTTTAAATTTTGTTAATTCGTATAGTAAATGTCTTAAAGTGTTTTAGAGTGAAATGTTGTTTATAACATGTTTATATCATCTGGTCATGCCGATGCATAAATCCGGCCCTGTCTCTAACAGAACATATTTACTCATCCATCAAAGCCATTACAATTACAGTGCTTCTCATTTCCTCCCTCACAACCTTTTAAAAAAGTAAGATGGCACACTACCAGCTCGACAACAAATATCTCTTTTATAATCCTTCACTTTTATATGAGCGATGCAGGCACATGACGCTTCCTCAGACATGGTATTGGCAATGGGACATTGAAGAGACCCACCATGTGACCAAACTAGCTTTGGGCCACTGTTGAGTTTCATCAGTCTGGAGTTTGGTTTCTTTGTTTCTGTTTCTGACACACACAGTGAAATGTATTTATATCAGTCTTCAGGAATACGATCTCTAATCAATCATTTTATAAATCACATAAGTATTATTAAGAATATAAGTGTGCTTGTCCTTGCAAAAATTGTGGGTCATTATGCTATGGCATTGTGGGTGGTTGCCAGAGCATTGCTGTGCAGTTAATATGGTGTTCTTGGTTGTTGCCAGCCAGGGTGGTTTAAATTGTTTCTAGGGTGTTGGTATGGCCAAGTCAAAAGAGCTGACTAAACGCCTTTGCTATTCTATGATGGCTTATTTCCCTCTTTCACTGTTAGTATATTGGGTGCATTGCATGTATGATTGCATTGAAAAGGTTTTAACCTCTAATCGTAATATGAGCAATAGAATGAGCGAGGCTTGCCTTTATAAACACAACTAATAATACAAAACAATGTTGCTTGTGTTCCCTAATAGAGCTGCTCAGGGTGCAGGAATCACTCAAGGGAAAGTGTGACTGTGGCACTTGAAGTTGTCATCAACACCACTGTGACCCACGGCACTCTCTCATCAGCCCTGCATACAGGGGCAGAGATAAAATGCCTTTCTCTTCATTTAGCCCAGCCACAGGATCGTGTGAAGAGAATCATCCATGTGCCTAAACCAAGTCTGAAACAAGGTCAGTGAGGGGTAAAAATGATAATATGGACCAATGCTATATATTGCTCAAACAGCTAAAGGTCAACAGTGGCTTTTCTCATAATAATGCTCTAATTACACCTCATGTATTCATTAAACTTAAGAAGACAATGGCACTTTAAGTCGTATCAATTGTATTTCAACCTTTGGAAATCATTGCATGGACCATTGTAAGGATGGTGACCTGCCCTGACCCCTCACATTTTACCCACCTAGACAGCGTTAATCCACCTGATGATCGCGCATGAAAAGACACACTTTTCCTTTATTTATTGCTTGTATGCTTCTGTCACTCATATTGACCTTTATTGTTGTCCTAATAGCCGAGCGGATTATTACGCAAAAGGCCTCTGCAAACATTCTCAAAAGCTAAACAAAACATTGGCAACGTTCAAAGTGATATTGCTGGGTTTTTTCTACATAGACAAAAAAAGCAGAACAACCTCTTGGTGTCTGTCTCCGTCTCCTCTTGTGTTCTGGTGCCAAAGCTCATTTTCTTGTTCACCCTTTGGAAACAATGGAGAAAAGATGGCAGCTTTACACACTCAGCAAAAATATTTTTCGAAATTCGAATTCATCACAATGGTTGTGCTGATACCTTAGACTCCTTTCAAATTTGACATTCAGACTCAGCTTTAAGATTACGGGGGCAGAGGTTAAAAAAGATATAAGCAGACATCTGCAAAAAAAAAGATGCTAAAGCTTTTCTCAGAACTGAGTTATTTTTATCAGAGGTGTGAATAATGTAATTTCAAGCAGAAGGAAGTATCCAAAAAAAAGTGTTGTTATTTCCTGTAGATATAATATCTTGTTGGATATTTTATTTATTGCAATATGTTTTTATGTGGCTTAAGTGTAACCTAAATGAGCATTTTTTTTTATATCTTTACTATGTTTTTCTTGCATGAAAAATGAAAACAAATCTCATGTCTTTGTAGTCAGCTAAAATGGCAATGAAGGTGTGAAAATTGCAGCTAAGACAGGAACTTATGGTAGAATTGGTTTTAATCGTTCAAGTGCCATTTTTTGCACATATGATACATGGGGGTGTGAAACTAATCACAATGCTAAAATCACCTCTATCTCTTTTTATAGGGAGCCGCAAAGCTGCAGAATGCTAGCAAGTGATAAAGACACCCTGTGCATCAGGGTTATCGCCTGAGAGAGAGTGGACCCTTCTACAAACTGGTGTTAGAGACCGGTCTGACTACATCCTGACAGAGTCCTGGCTGAGAGAAAGAGCCAGACAACCAGACGTTCCTACACGCCAATGACAGTTGCATGCATTTAATTGGTTAGTAGAGTTCCTGTAGATTTCCAAATTAACTAGATTCAATTGTCAATGACTCCGCATAATCCAGCACAATTCTTCAAAACTAATGTACAGTTACATTTAGCTGTTGCCTGAGCCATGCATTAACAACAATGTATTGTAGACAGTTTTATTGACCAAATGATGAAGTCTGGCATACTTCACCAGAGAGAAGTCTGTTGTTTCACTGGAATATTACGAGGTCAATTAAAAAAAAAAAAAGAAAAAAAAAAAAGAAACATCCATAGATGTTTGAATGAATTTTCATTCCATGCCGACTTTAAGTGAAGCATGAAGAAAAAAGCGCTCAATAAGAACTCAATGAACTCTACTTTGAATTGATGGTTGATTGTCAAGATGATTTCCCCTTTTTTAACCTCCTTAGACAATCCATGTTCTTTACTTTTTAGGGCCAATGGACTCGGTCTTTTAGCGTCTCTTTGTGACTTGTGACCACTCTACCTTCCGTCTTTCTATTGTATTGCCATAGGCCTTTCTTTCCTCTTGCTGTACCCTAACCAACGTGTACACACACAGGAAGTCTCATATCCATTTCCGTAGAGATTGGACAGAACAATTGATCACCTTTTCTCCACCCTTTCTCCTGCCAATTCACTATCGTATGTGATGCATTAAAGGCCATAGAAAGCTGGGACTCTTGGCCAGGGTGTGGTTAGATAGCTGTTTGTTACCATACTTCCAGGAAAATAACTATTTTAAACCCTAATGCTATGTATGTGGACACCTTGTCTTCCGGTACATTCCGGGTCTTGGAGATAACACTTATGGATGTTTAGGCTTTTGTTATCCAGAAAGACTGGACAGTGTCCCACCCAGTAAAGGTCCAATATTAAACTTCCAGTTAATCTTTATTAACTGGAAGTTTGTCAACTCTAACAATGGGCCAACCAAACCAAGTAGTTAAGATGCATGCCAAGAGTGTTCTCCATTGTATTCCAAGCAGTTGTTTTACTCTAGAAAGTAGCACACAGAGATATGATGAAATAATTCTATAATTCTGCGCTGCAAGTCTACAACGAGGCTTCATTCCCATGTGGAATTGAAGTGTACTGAATCAGGTAAATCCTCCTTATTGTTGCTGGTATCTCTGGTATGCACAAAGAACAGAGAAGAGAGAGACCCACATTGGATCCATCAAATAGCTGGCGCTGGAATAGGGATTAATGGGGATTACCACAGAAGAACAAGAGGATAGGCACCACTGTCAAACCATGCAGGAGAACTCTGAGTCTGGAGCAATATTTAAAAATCAAATATACTTTTAAATAAAAATTTGGTACATTGTGTTAATAATATTACTCACAAAGATGTTAGGTAACTCTTACGAGGTACATCTATTGTGTACAAATGTGTGGTCCAGCTGGAAAGGCCAGTATATGTTGTGTTTTTGATGTTGCTCTCCAGAATGGGATGCAGTGAACTGATTTCCCCAATAGGCTTCTAAACTAACTAAACTAGCGAGGCTTCCTTGGTCAACCACCATTAACCAAAAGATGATGTGAATGGTTTGTACGTCCACCAGCTAGTCCGGGGGTGTCCAATCCTGCTCCTTGTGGGCCAGCGTCCTGCACACTTTAGCTCCAATCTACTTCAACACACTTGCCTGGAAGTTTCAAGCGAGTCGGAAGATAACCAGATGAAAGATGACTGATTTCCATGGTCGTGGCTCCTAAACAGCAGTCGTCGTTCAGTGAGAGAGGTTCAAAGATGGCTATTGTCACGGTCTTGTGACCAAAGATAGCCTGCGATGATTTTATGACAGTGTCAGAAATGTAGCATGATCAATGTGTTTGCTGCTACGACCTACGTCTACTGACTAGCCAATAAAAATGCAACATGAAATGGCACTAAACATAAAACTACTTAACTCAAGCTCCATTTGCAAGATTGGCATGCCAAGCTGGCCTCTTTTTCCTAGCCATGACTGCATTCACATTCTCCTCCTTCGCGTCCACCTCTTTTTTTAATCGCACATAAAACCGCAATTGCCAAAGTGCGATTCATCTTGCTCTATTTGTTTACCACTATCGCATACTGATGACGTTTTATTCTTCTATACTAATTTGCGTCATAACCCTACGATTCAATAGGTGTCATCATTGTACAGTCTACATATATGTTGTACCCAAGTTTATCAGATCCATATTATTAGATATTAGATCGTACAGTGTGATTTGTAATGATCTTATAGGATTGCCGAAATCACACAGTCTGTAGCAGGCATAATTAGTGTTGGAGGACAGGTTTGGACACCCCTGAGCTAGACCAACAAGAACACGCATAGACCAGCATTACAGAAAGTGGGTTCTTAGATAAAATATAATGACTATGGCTGGAAAAGCAATACTTTGTTTAGTAATATGCTCTATGCACGAACGCTGCTGACGTATTTCCGGTAAAATCTCAGCCAGTGTCTTTATTTCCGCATAGCGAACTGTACTAGCGGAAAAACTTTCATCAAATTAATTTTCTCAGAAACGGAGTCAACGATTTTAGAAACCGATTCGCTAGTCGGATTTCGCATGATATGAGAGATTACTCACCCACAAAGTTGTCGATGTAGCTCAAAATATATAATTTAAAGCCCTTCTCTTCCTTACTCTTAGGTGTGACAGCTAACTGCCTCACAATATTGTTAACATCATTCACGTTAGCCACTGGAAGTTCTTGTAAACAGCGAGTGTAATTTACCATTATCACCACCGAATGCAAAAACGGCTTCCGACGCAGCATCGGATGTAACTGGACGGGCTGAGACAAAACGCGGAAGTGATCGTGCATAGAGCCTATTCAGAACTGTGCTAGTGAAATAAAGTCCAAATCATTTTAAGTAAACCTACACAACTTGCCTTAGTTATCCAACAGATAACTTTTCGTTTTAAGATAAGTTTTCGTGTACTGAGATTGAGAGCATACAGTATGTTGCTCCCATCCTTTACCCTTGCTAATGGTTAATGCTTCCTATATGCTAATGCTACACTTCCACTGTATCCTACGTAGTTTTATGGCAGTCAGCTAAATCGTCCCTCAGGAGCAGGAAACGTGGTGTAACAGCATGTAGGCAGATCCCTGTAAGATAACTTTGTTTGAGGGAATGTCCAATGCCTAGCCATAGCCTGGGGCCTGCTTCATTCGCACAATCTGAGATCATGCCTCAATGCGCACGTTTAATAGACACAGCGGACTTCATAATGACATCATGCCTTTGTTTGAAATCCCAACACCCATTCACCACTATGCTGCTGGCTTAGGCTGCCAGCGCCAGCAATATCAACAAGTAGCACCTTTAAATGAAGGCTCCAGGGTCAGGCTAACATGAGGACTGTTTGCTCCAACTTTTTGCGTACTCTATGCAGATGGTGTTGAACTACTTGTGTAGGGCTCTGTTTGAAACCCCATGTAAGAGTTGACTTTAGACAAGTACTTGCAAAGGTTAGGATAGAATACATGGTTTATTTATTGTCAGGCTACAACAGTTGCCAAAGTTGTCATTAGATGCTGGTCTCGGCTTTTCTCCAAGCCTGGTTTTGCTGGTTTTAGAGGGATTTGGGGCACTTGTCAGACAGGGAGACTAGATTGCCAGCCAGCTGAAGACCAGCTTAACCAACTTCGGCTTGAGATGGTCTCATGTAGTAGCAGAAATAGGGAAAATTCCCATTGTTTCCCCAACTTTTAACACTGGCATCTTGAAAAATCATGGTGCAATCAACCCAGTAACTGGATAATCTCAGTCCTCAATCTCAGATCCTTCAATCTCAGATACTTCACTGTTGATCCAGTTATTTTCTTCTGTTAAAATTATAGTAGAGGGGTATTTTTAGGCGATCTGCCAGTTTTTGTATTTCATTCTATAGTAAATGCAACAGGGTCAGTATCCAGGACTTTGTATAATAGCAATACATTTTTTAACACCTACTTGTGATTTATTGCAGAGGAGTAACTAATGTTTAATAGGAAAACATTTTTGCATACATGCAAATGCCCTGCCTCCGCCCCCCAAACATTCACATGACCACCCACTGAACATCATTCTTTAGTATCCGCCAATGGCAATGCTTAGTCCATGATGTCATTTCTAGAGCACATTCCAGTTGGATAAAAAGTGGTCCACACGGGCTAAAGCATTGTCTAGAGAGGGATTATTGGTCGTGGTTCTGACTAATTAGACTTGATACATTTGAGTCAAGAAGTATGTGTAAAACTTTGCTTGACCTACTGTATTTAAAAGTTACATATCTACATTTAAAAAAAATCCAAATGCATGTCCCCTTTCATGACTTGTAATGTGTGCAAAAAACTGGTTCCAGTTTACAATAGGAAACTATCATCAGTTTCATGATAACATGGTGTTGTTTTAGCCATTCCCTGATGCAGTATGATGTCACATGAGATACAAAATAAATAAATAAGACTAATTACTCTTGATTAAGTTTGATCTAGTAGTGTTATCAACCATATATCATAAACTCTAAAAATACAACACAATTAGCATGTTTAAATGTTTGCTTGATTGGGATTGGTATTTTGAAAAAGTTCCTTTTTTTCCCCTTCAAACTAGCCTGTTGCTAGCTTTTAAGCTATTATAGGCCTTAAAAAATTAACAAATCTATCACCGTGATGAAACAAAATTTCTCTAACGGTTTTAGTATTTAGCATAGGATTAGCCTGGTGCATTTTGGAGTAAAAATGTACATGTAAACAAATGATGGTTTTCTTTTGTGAAAAGCCCAACTTACCACTTCAGTGCTCACTTCCTGTAAGTCAAAGAACAAATGTTTCTGAGAAATGTGACCAGAGATAGATGATTGCTAGATAGATAGATAGATAGATGGAACACTGCTAGTTCAAACTCAAGTAACAGTGTAGTGAATCTCACAATCATGCTTTAATTAGCACCATGTCAAGTTTACACTTTTAAAATCGCCCTTTACCCAATGCCAGTGTCACATACGTTCCCATTTGTGTTTGTGAATCCTATTGTGCTATGCGTCACCATGCGTCGCCCTCTGAATAAAGGCTGTCTGGCTCCCAGCTTAAATATTGCAGCAAACTAAAAACCAACCATCAGACTGGATTCATTCACTTCTGCTCACTCGGGCAACAAGGATTGGAGGCCATAGGTGGGAACCAGAGAGCAAAAAGTTCACTTCACACCACAGTGTGCCAAGAGAAGGGGGAACACACATACTCTGGAGCTCTTACTGTGGCAAGTTGCCCATTTTATACTGTTTACCTATATTGCTGTTTGTTCTATATAGAGCACTGTTGGTGTGAAGGTATGCATTTTAATCAGTTGTAGAGAATTTTTAGTCTTTTTTTTTGTGTGTGTGTGTGTGACTTGTTTGGCCTGTTTTGTTAGACAAGTGTTGAAAAATATACAGTGTCATTGTTTGATTTGATTATCTTTCAAATTCTAGATAATTATCAGATGGTACTGATGCCGCAAACATTATTTTTTCAGAAATAACTATCGCAAACGGAATTACCTTTACAACAGTACATTGTTTGGGACAATCTATAATCATGAAGTGTAACTTGAGTTGTAGTCTAATAAGATTCCTTCACATCTCTTTTGTTTGTTCCGCAGTGCTGACAGTCAACCATGGGTGACTGGAGTTTCTTGGGCAACATCCTCGAGGAAGTAAACGAGCATTCGACGGTAATCGGTAGGGTGTGGCTCACGGTCCTCTTCATCTTCCGAATCCTCATCTTGGGCACCGCCGCGGAGTTCGTGTGGGGCGACGAGCAATCGGATTACGTGTGCAACACGCAGCAGCCGGGTTGCGAAAACGTTTGCTACGACGAAGCATTCCCCATCTCGCACATTCGGCTGTGGGTACTCCAGATCATCTTTGTTTCCACACCCTCTTTGGTGTACGTGGGCCACGCTGTCCACCATGTACACATGGAGGAGAAGCGCAAGGAACGGGAGGAGGCTGAGCTCAACAGACAGCAAGAGATGAACGAGGAGAGGCTGCCGCTCGCGCCCGATCAGGGAAGCGTCCGTACGGCCAAGGAGACGAGCACAAAGGGCAGCAAGAAGTTTCGTCTAGAGGGCACTCTCTTGAGGACCTATATCTGCCACATTATCTTTAAGACTCTCTTTGAGGTAGGCTTCGTGGTGGGGCAGTACTACTTGTATGGCTTCCGAATTCTGCCGCTGTACAAGTGCAGCCGTTGGCCGTGCCCAAACACGGTTGACTGCTTCGTCTCAAGACCTACAGAGAAAACCGTTTTCATCATCTTCATGTTAGCCGTGGCCTGTGTCTCGCTTTTCCTCAACTTTGTGGAAATCAGTCATTTAGGCTTGAAAAAGATCCACTTTGTGTTCCGTAAACCGGTGCGGCCGCAAGTCGAGGGACCAGGGGCGGGCGAGAAGGCCCTGCCTTCCATAGCAGCCTCCTCCATCCAGAAATCCAAAGGCTACAAGCTGCTGGAGGAGGACAGAGCCACGTCGCACTTCTTCCCCCTGACTGAGGTAGTGGGGATGGAGGCTGGCCGGCTGCCGGCTCCGTACGAGCCATTTGAGGAGAAATCGGACGACGCAACCCTACCTAAAAAAGACGTGTCTAAGATGTACGATGAAACGCTGCCCACCTACGCCCAGACGACAGTGATAGGACCGAGTGCATCGGCGGGAGTTCTACAACGGGATGAAGACGAGATGGCCGTCGAAGCAGACGTGGAAGCCAGTGAGACGATAGAAGACACGCGACCGCTCAGCAGCCTGAGCAAGGCCAGCAGTCGGGCAAGGTCAGATGACTTGACGGTATAAATAATATAGAACTGGATTAGAAGTGCAGCAGTATAAATTGTAGTTTTGGGAAAAGCGTAGAAATTAAAAACGAGTGAGGGGGAAAAAAGAGAGGTGCCATTGGGCAATTGCGACGACACTTATAATACCAGCTTGTTATTTTGAGGAAGAAAACAATTGAAAAAAATAATGCTGTGCAATTTTCATGAGGAAACTTGAGAGCTTGATTCATTTTTTTATACAGCAGTATTTTTTGTACTGTTTTTATCAAACAGTTAACAAACCAAAGTTAGCGATCTGCAGCAGCTAGATCTACGTCGGGAGGAGTTGGGGGAACTTATTTAGCAAAATGTGCTGTTTTTTTAATAATAACATTTTCTATCCAGAATTTTACTTTTCAAAGGTGAGATTCTGATGTTTACATTTTTTGGATTAGCCATTAGCTGAATGTTGTATGTGATATTTTGTTATTATTCTGATAAGAAAAAACTGTCAGGGCATCATTCTTTTCACCTCAACAATTTCAACCACACATGATGATAAATAATCAATCTTATTTTGATTTGTATGTGAATGGTACTGTAATGGATAGGTGTATGTGTGAGGTGAAACACATGCTGATAGTTTCATCGTCGTTCATCATGGCATATTAGCAAAATATAGACTATTTATTTAAAAGAAATGACCACCGCTGATATACGTTAAACATAATTCCTTGTTTCTCGTTTCAGTAAATTACATTATGAGTCTCTTGATTTCATAAACTGTAGGTCAGAGTGTATCTAGCAATAACAATGTAATTATTTGGGGATCCAAACAAACATTTAATAATAATAATTGCATTAGCCATAGAAAAGATTGTAGGCCACATTCTTTCTAGTCTCTCTGCGCATGCAACCATGATGATGATGATAAAGATCATGCCCAATCAGCACAAAGTATTGTTCAACATGAGACAATAAAACAACATTACATGACATGTCACCACAGACAGTCTGACATCCTTGATATTGTTGGAAACAGCATTTTCACACGTTTGCCCTCCATGATGCTTTATTTAAATTCAAAATATTTTAAAGGGCGAGAACACAAGTGTTTCGCCCCTTTATTGAGTCAACATTTGTTGCAGAGACATGTCTTTTGTTTTAAACCTATGCCTTGGAATTTAGTATGATATATATCAAAAAAAAAAAAAAAAAAAAAAAAAAAAAAGGTCATGTAAGAGTTTCAGTTTCCAATTATTTTACTTTATTATTTATTGTAATTATTACTCCTGACCAAATAAATTGTCCCTTTGTTTGTAAAACATCCACAGTTATACCAAAGTCATAACACATAATTTACTGAAATGTATAAAAATTGTTCATTTCACGTCAAATGAGTGTTTATGATAACAGGCATGTCAAAAGAGTTCAAACTACCTGGATTTTATATCTTTTCTTTTCATATTAATTTGGTTTGAATGTAAAATTGTTTTATTTTATGTTGTTGCCATGTAGAGAAGATAAACTTTCCAGAACCCAAAGAAATGACTGGAACTTTTTAGCGATTATATGCCGTATGTGGATGATATATCCTTTAAAGTGAACGTGATTTCACCAAGTACAACATGCACATCTGATCCTGGAACAACATTCCAATCAACCAATCAGATTTGAGGGACACATTTAGTTTTGTGTCACGTTTTAGCTTACAACCAGGTTTTAGTGCTTCTACATAAGTGTTATTCACCTATCAATTCCCTCTGATTTTCGATATATGGGTAGGGTTAGGACTACATTTTCGGACGGGAATGCTGATCCAGGAACATGTCTTACTTGGGAAAATCACTGTGACCATTATTTAATGGCAAAAACACAAGATGCTAGGGCAGTATGCATGAGCGGATGCATTTTAGGAACATCAAAGGTGATAAAGTACTGTAGGTCAAATAAAAAATTGTAACAATATATATAAAAAAAAAAAGGAATGATCATCATTTTGCCCCCTAGTTACTGTACTAATGTGAAGGACGCCATTGTCTATTCACAAATCAATGTTTAACAGCAGTCATTAAAGGGTTTGTCTATTCTGTTTTGAGTCACTGCTAAACAGTTCTTCACTGTCTTTTTCCCGAGAGCTGGTTTGTGGAAACAACAGTGAAACATTGAGGACTGTTACTGATAAGATAAGAGCATGCAATTTCTTCTTAGAGAAGCTTGCTTTCACGATCTGTGAAATTCAAATCGGAACCTGTGACACACATTAGTGCAAAGTTTGTAGCAGAGGACTGAATCTACATTTTGCTGTGGTCACAGAATTTGAGCAGACAGCGATCAACAGTTCATAAAAGGACACATCAGATTTCAGGATGACGAGAGAAATTCTGATTGATTATTGGTTCTTAACTGTGAGTTTCAATGGCAAATTGTTCTGATAAGTTACTTTTGATCATTTCATTCATTTTTACTAACTTGTAGTCCTTTTCTGCAGAAATGATTGTCAGTTGAAACCTGTGAATATAGCCAATAAAAGGTCATGTGTGGTCAACAAGACTGTCTGCTAGTATTTATTACTATCACAGTGTTAAAGTTCATGCTCTCCAACACAAACAAGTTTACATATACAGATGTCTCTCACACACATTTAACTCTAAATGAGGACATACTATCCCTGTTTCTTTTTTATTTTGTACAATATTTGCATACAATCTATTAATGACACACACACACACACACACACACACACACACACATATATATAACTTCTAACTTCTTGGGTATCATTTTGCATTCAAGTTTTACAAGCAAATCAACATGGATAAAAAATACTTAAAGCTATCAGAAACAAACTACTATTTAAAAAGCATCCAAACTGCATTAATATGGTAATAATTCAGCACCAAACTACTATTTAAAAAGCATCCAAACTACATTAATATGGTAATAATTCAGCACCATAGTACTACCTCACACACAATTGCACCACGGTCCCTTTTGTAAGGTTCAGCTGAGACTCAGAACACGTCTGCTGCTCTCTTGTGGTCATTTGGTGAATTCTTTTATTTCTAGTAAAACATTTCCGGTACAAAACAGTGTGAGAAGAAGGAAAAAAAAAACCCTCTGCAAATAAGATTTGATTAGGTAAAGATGGCTTTATGGACATGTGAAAACTATACAGCTGTGGCTAACTAATTAATAAGAGTGAAGATGCTTGTAGCAAGCAGGCGTGGGAACGGATGCCGGTGGCGCTAGTCTTAATAAAGTCACCCGCGCGCCACACCTGTCTCGAGTCCCACGGAGAAGCTCTGGAAGGATAAAAGGAGGAGTGACGACAAGATACGACAAGGCCTGGGACATTATGTTGGGGTTTTATTATGTTTATATGCGGCAGTCATACGTGAGGGTCTGCAGCTTTGTTGTTTGTGTTTGTGATTTAACTTTTATATTGATAGTTTGCTGTTTCCGTCTCCCTCTTCCCTAAACTTGTTGCAATGCTCACTGCAACTATAAAAATAAATCAATACTTGTTTTGTGACACTAGAACAGCAAACGCCATGTTTTAATCGTTTTTTTTGTTTTAGTATTGTTTTAGTTTGCTTTATTTTTAAAGTTTTTCTGCAGAGAATTATGAGGGTGTGAACCTTTGAAGAGCATTTCCTTTGTGAGGTTGTTCATAGGAAATGTGAGATATGCCCACCACAGTGCATCATTACAAGCAGACTACAGTCGCACACTGCAGCTGCAGAGCTTTATCAACCAGTCGATATCAGGGTGAGTTTTACTGTCAGTCTTCATTGTTTTTAATCACAGAGAAGTTTTTTTTTTAAACCTAGTCTTTATAAGAGGAAAAGGTACAGAAGTATTTTAACCAATCTCATGCTACTTTGTAGTGTGCCGTCTTGAATTCAGCAGATGAATGGATAACAATGGATTCCGATAATAGTTCTGATACTGGAGGTGAGTTGAGACTGCGGTCACTCTGAACCTAAAGTGAGACTTTAATTTTAACATTACTATTCTTCAGTGCTGTTATGAACGGCATGGAATTAAATCTAGCTTCAAGAGGAAAAGTAATAGTGGCTGTAAAAACTCAAAGCACACATTAAAAGATGTCTAATTTTTACTATTATTTTAATTTTGTAGCTTCTTTTTCGAAGCTAGCCATCGTTTCAACAGTGGTCGTGTTGACTGTGATCTGGTGTTTTGTTTTTCTTCTGGTATTCATTATCTGCTTGCTTTTATGGAAAACTCTAAATAAGGTAAAATATTTTTATATTCACTTATAACTGTGGCAAATGCAAAGGACAGCAATGCATTGATATATAGACAAACAGGGAGATTGATTATTAATTGGTTGTTGTCTGTTTCTAAAAGGTCACAAACGCTGATGTCTCTTTAAACGAGGTATGAATTGAGAATTCACACCTCCTCAGAGTCAAACCTCAACTTGAACTATTTAGTATCTGTCTATGCCAAGGGTTATTCAATTGTGCTTTGTCTTTATTTTCAGGTCTCTGAAAAGACAAGAATACGAGAAAATCATAAAAGTTACAAAGACAGGATAAACTCAGTTTACTATGAGTGGTCAGTGGATCACTCACCAGAGAAGAAACCCATTAATCCAGAGTTAAATGAAATGATAGAAATGTCTTAATAATGCATTATAGTGAGTTATAATTGCAAACACTGCCAAAACACTTAACATGTATTTTGACTAATAGTTTACATTTTTAAAAATAAAAACCAAGGCTGCTGAAATGAAGTTCAGCATTGCTGTTTTCATTAGTTATGCTTATCCAGCAGGAGGCGCTGTTGCACACAATCAGTCATGGCTACAGTTATAAATAACAAATATTAAATATTAAAAGGTTCACCCGAAAAATGATAATGATAATTCTGTCATTTACTCCATATTGTTCTGAAACATATATATATATATATATTTGTATAGCCTAAGAGTTTTTTTAAATCCTTAAACATTGTTTATTCCCAAGTTTAAATTCTGAATTTTAAATGTGGTCTAGACTTTTGAACCCCAATGCATCATGCAGTATAATTATGTTGTATGCATTTCTGTCACCTGATGGAATTTGGGTTCCTTGCCACTGGCTTGCTTAGTTGGAGACACTTAATATACAGCAATATTACTGATTTGACTGCACTGCACTATTGGATGAACAATGAACTGAGATGGACAGTGACATTACTGTTTTCTGCAGAGCTGCTTTATTGCTGAATTGAACTAATTTCATAGTTGACATACTTTACAGTTACTGAACCAAAATGAATCAACGCTGAACCGATTTCTACTGAATAATGACTGCTTACTATTATCTTTTTAGAGCTAATTTACACCAGAATTTAGGTCAAATAAAAAACTGTAACAATATAAAAAAAAAGAAAAAGGAATGATCATCATTTTGGCCCCTAGTTACTGTACTAATGTGAAGGACGCCATTGTCTATTCACAAATCAATGTTTAACAGCAGTCATTAAAGGGTTTGTCTATTCTGTTTTGAGTCACTGCTAAACAGTTCTTCACTGTCTTTTTCCCGAGAGCTGGTTTGTGGAAACAACAGTGAAACATTGAGGACTGTTACTGATAAGATAAGAGCATGCAATTTCTTCTTAGAGAAGCTTGCTTTCACGATCTGTGAAATTCAAATCGGAACCTGTGACACACATTAGTGCAAAGTTTGTAGCAGAGGACTGAATCTACATTTTGCTGTGGTCACAGAATTTGAGCAGACAGCGATCAACAGTTCATAAAAGGACACATCAGATTTCAGGATGACGAGAGAAATTCTGATTGATTATTGGTTCTTAACTGTGAGTTTCAATGGCAAATTGTTCTGATAAGTTACTTTTGATCATTTCATTCATTTTTACTAACTTGTAGTCCTTTTCTGCAGAAATGATTGTCAGTTGAAACCTGTGAATATAGCCAATAAAAGGTCATGTGTGGTCAACAAGACTGTCTGCTAGTATTTATTACTATCACAGTGTTAAAGTTCATGCTCTCCAACACAAACAAGTTTACATATACAGATGTCTCTCACACACATTTAACTCTAAATGAGGACATACTATCCCTGTTTCTTTTTTATTTTGTACAATATTTGCATACAATCTATTAATGACACACACACACACACACACACACACACACACACACACACATATAACTTCTAACTTCTTGGGTATCATTTTGCATTCAAGTTTTACAAGCAAATCAACATGGATAAAAAATACTTAAAGCTATCAGAAACAAACTACTATTTAAAGCATCCAAACTGCATTAATATGGTAATAATTCAGCACCAAACTACTATTTAAAAAGCATCCAAACTACATTAATATGGTAATAATTCAGCACCATAGTACTACCTCAAACACAATTGCACCACGGTCCCTTTTGTAAGGTTCAGCTGAGACTCAGAACACGTCTGCTGCTCTCTTGTGGTCATTTGGTGAATTATTTTATTTCTAGTAAAACATTTCCGGTACAAAACAGTGTGAGAAGAAGGAAAAAAAAAAAACCTCTGCAAATAAGATTTGATTAGGTAAGGATGGCTTTATGGACATGTGAAAACTATACAGCTGTGGCTAACTAATTAATAAGAGTGAAGATGTTTGTAGCAAGCAGGCGTGGGAACAGATGCCGGTGGCGCTAGTCTTAATAAAGTCACCCGCGCGCCACACCTGTCTCGAGTCCCACGGAGAAGCTCTGGAAGGATAAAAGGAGGAGTGACGACAAGATACGACAAGGCCTGGGACATTATGTTGGGGTTTTATTATGTTTATATGCGGCAGTCATACGTGAGGGTCTGCAGCTTTGTTGTTTGTGTTTGTGATTTAACTTTTATATTGATAGTTTGCTGTTTCCGTCTCCCTCTTCCCTAAACTTGTTGCAATGCTCACTGCAACTATAAAAATAAATCAATACTTGTTTTGTGACACTAGAACAGCAAACGCCATGTTTTAATCGTTTTTTTTGTTTTAGTATTGTTTTAGTTTGCTTTATTTTTAAAGTTTTTCTGCAGAGAATTATGAGGGTGTGAACCTTTGAAGAGCATTTCCTTTGTGAGGTTGTTCATAGGAAATGTGAGATATGCCCACCACAGTGCATCATTACAAGCAGACTACAGTCGCACACTGCAGCTGCAGAGCTTTATCAACCAGTCGATATCAGGGTGAGTTTTACTGTCAGTCTTCATTGTTTTTAATCACAGAGAAGTTTTTTTTTTAAACCTAGTCTTTATAAGAGGAAAAGGTACAGAAGTATTTTAACCAATCTCATGCTACTTTGTAGTGTGCCGTCTTGAATTCAGCAGATGAATGGATAACAATGGATTCCGATAATAGTTCTGATACTGGAGGTGAGTTGAGACTGCGGTCACTCTGAACCTAAAGTGAGACTTTAATTTTAACATTACTATTCTTCAGTGCTGTTATGAACGGCATGGAATGAAATCTAGCTTCAAGAGGAAAAGTAATAGTGGCTGTAAAAACTCAAAGCACACATTAAAAGATGTCTAATTTTTACTATTATTTTAATTTTGTAGCTTCTTTTTCGAAGCTAGCCATCGTTTCAACAGCGGTCGTGTTGACTGTGATCTGGTGTTTTGTTTTTCTTCTGGTATTCATTATCTGCTTGCTTTTATGGAAAACTCAACAAAATGAGGTAAAATATTTTTATATTCACTTATAACTGAGGACAGCAATGCATTGATCTATAGATAAACAGGGAGATTGATTATTAATTGGTTGTTGTCTGTTTCTAAAAGGTCACAAACGCTGATGTCTCTTTAAACGAGGTATGAATTGAGAATTCACACCTCCTCAGAGTCAAATCTCACTATTTACTAACTATTTAGTATCTGTCTATGCCAAGGGTTATTCAATTGTGCTTTGTCTTTATTTTCAGGTCTCTGAAAAGACAAGAATACGAGAAAATCATAAAAGCTACAAAGAGACGGTAAACTCAGTTTACTATGAGTGGTCAGTGGATCACTCACCAGAGAAGAAACCCATTAATCCAGAGTTAAATGAAATGATAGAAATGTCTTAATAATGCATTATAGTGAGTTATAATTGCAAACACTGCCAAAACACTTAACATGTATTCTGACTAATATTTTACATTTTTAAAAATAAAAACCAAGGCTGCTGAAATGAAGTTCAGCATTGCTGTTTTCATTAGTTATGCTTATCCAGCAGGAGGCGCTGTTGCACACAATCAGTCATGGCTACAGTTATAAATAACAAATATTAAATATTAAAAGGTTCACCCAAAAAATGATAATGATAATTCTGTCATTTACTCCATATTGTTCTGAAACATATATATATATATATATATATATATATATATATATATATATATATATATATATATATATATATATATATATATAGCCTAAGAGTTTTTTTTTAATCCTTAAACATTGTTTATTCCCAAGTTTAAATTCTGGATTTTAAATGTGGTCTAGACTTTTGAACCCCAATGCATCATGCAGTATAATTATGTTTATGTTTATGACTTTTAATGAAGTTACCCACATGTATATGCAAATGTGTTTTTTTTTTCTTCCATTCACTTGTTTACTTAATAACTTAAATGGTTTGGCAATTATAATCCATATAAACCATGCCAATAAAGTTGTATTCTGACTGAGAATGGCCTGTGTGTGTGTGTGTGTGTGTGTGTGTGAGGCCCTGGTATTTTCTACGTAATGGCGACCAAATATTCCCATAAGGATAGTAATACCAGTATTTCTTGACTTTAGGGGACTTTTTTGTCCCCCTGAGGAAAACATTTTATAAATCATATAGATGTTTTTTGAATATGTAAAAATGCAGAAAGTTTTCTGTGATGGGTAGGGTTGGGGATATAATATATAGTTTGTACAGTAAAAATCATTATGTCTATGGTCAGAGGAGAACTGGCACCCTGACTGAGCCTGGTTTTTTCCAAGGTTTTTTTTTTTTCTTCATTTCTGTCACCTGATGGAATTTGGGTTCCTTGCCACTGGCTTGCTTAGTTGGAGACACTTAATACACAGCAATATTACTGATTTGACTGCACTGCACTATTGGATGAACAATGAACTGAGATGGACAGTGACATTACTGTTTTCTGCAGAGCTGCTTTATTGCTGAATTGAACTAATTTCATAGTTGACATACTTTACCGTTACTGAACCAAAATAAATCAACGCTGAACTGATGAACTGATGAATCTACTGAATAATGACTGCTTACTATTATCTTTTTAGAGCTAATTTACACCAGAATTTAATTCTGTTTTAGATCATTGAATCATTAATTTCCTGTTTATGTCTGTGAAGCTGCTTTGAAACAATCTATATTGTAAAAAGCGCTATATAAATAAAGATGACTTTACTTGACTATGGAAAGCCCACATAAAATATGAAAACCCAATGTGTGTGTGTGTGTGTGTGTGTGTGTGTGTGTGTACAGGTTTGGCTATACTTGTGAGGGCCAAATGTCCTCCGCCACTTACATAGTAAAATATTATAAAAACTGAGTAGTGAGGACATGCTAAAACAAGTCCCCCTGTAGTCATTAATTTTATCCCTTAAACTCATCTTTGATCTTTGACCAATGACATTTAAACGGTTTTTCCTTGAGAAAAAAAAAACTTCATGCCCTAAAGTAGCTTGAATGTAACTCTACACCCTTGCCTCATTTAGTATACGCGGTTTTATGAATATGCAAATTAGCCCCGCCTCCACTCACTCACACCAGCTCAGAGATCCACTCGTTGATGATCACACAGTTGATGTGATTGGTTACAAAGTAGTTTGTGACGTCAGAAACACCAGCGATTTCAAACCGCGTTTTTGAGACAGTCTTTGGGTCAGTGCAGTTTGAAGGCCTTTATTAACCCCCCGGAACAGTGTGGAGCACTTTTATGATGGATAGATGCACTTTTATGGACTTCAAAACAGAAACGTCCATTCACTGCCATTACAAAGCTTGGAAGAGCAAGGACATTTTGTATTCGTCTGAAAGAAGAATGTCATATACACCTAGGATGACTTGAGGGCGAGTAAATCATGAACTATCCCTTTAACCTGGGATAAAATCATGGAAGTCTATGCAATGTCCTCAGTAATATAGCGAAACAAACACTGTGTATATGTGTGTGGCCTGGTAAACCCTACATTGCACAAATTTGGCAATATCCGAAGTCCTTGTGGGGATATTTTTTAAATCAGTTAAAAAATATATTTTTTAAAATCATATAAATCATACTAAGGGATGTTTTTTGTCATACTAATGTAAAAATGCAGAAAGTTTTCTGTGATGTGTAGGTTTAGTGGTAGGGTTAGTCTAGTGGGATAGAATATACAGTTTGTACAGTATAAAAACAATTATGTCTATGAAAAGTCCCCATAAAACATGAAAACGTGTGTGTGTGTGTGTGTGTTTGGGGGTGGGGGTCTGGGGGAGGGTGAATCACTGGATCTCTCCAGAAGTCTGTAATGTTGTCCTTCAGTTCTTACTCTGCCCGTGCAGCAGCTCCTCTCATCTCCTTTCTCCTCTCATCTCCTGATAATGGTAAGTCATCAAGGTATTTATGATTTATGAATCCGACCTTATATGTGCAATGCTACATCTAATTGATCTGTTCTTATATTTTTGTGTCTTTCCGCAGATTATTAGGACACTTTCTCCATTCATTGTCCTCTTCGTTGTCTGCTGTTACGCAGAGGTAAGACAGAAAGCTTTCTGAATTCTTTGGACAACATTCTCTACACTTTTGTATATTTTCTATCTTGGATATTGCTGATATGAATGACTGCAAATAACTACAGCCATAAATCCATCCAGGTATCAGAGGATTTAATTTATTTGGCATGTATGATATTAAAGCCTAATCATTTGAGACAGTCACTAAAATATTATTTTTATGCTTTTTGTTAATAAGCGGGTTTCTAAAGTAGTACTATCTCTTGAGAGTTAATTTGTTGTATTTATGTCATTTAAATGTGGTAAGAAAAGTTCATGAATTTAGTTAATTTAAAGGATTTTCCGTTTTGATTTCTCACAGGCAGAACAAAAGGTTCTATAGAAAATTAAAGGGTTCTGTCAGGCACTTCATATATAGAACCTTTTAGGGGTTCCTATCAATTTTATGGATTTAGTTAATTAAAAAAAAATCGGAATAATATAAATATTTCTTATTTATTCCGTTTAATTCATTTTTTATCATGAATTAAACAGCTTGTAAACATAATGTATCACTAGAAAAATTTAAATAACTCATTACACATGAAAGCATTATGCATTAATGAAAGACATAAGAACCATTTTGGCATAAAGTGTTCTTTAAAATTGAGTCAAGAACCCTAGAGTTCTATACAGAACCCTATCGAACCTTTTTTTTTCCCTAAGAGAATTGCATTGAGTTGTGTTTTAGGGCTAAAGGAAATGACTGTAAACATAACGGATAATATACTGGACGAAAATGACTAGTAAGTTTTTCTACGAATTGTTTTGACACTGTGATAGTTTAAACTTACTGTAACTTCAGAAGCCCTGAAGCACCTTTTTTCGGACTGTTAACACAGCAGTGAGGGCGTCAGACGTGAGCTAAATTTTCTGGGCATGAACAGCTGCTGTTTGTCTTGGCAGGTAAAAGCAAAGTAATTGGTGCGTGGAGTAATGGAAAGCAAAACAACAGCAGACGTTACCACCTGGGTGGGATAAGGGCATTTTAACACCATTACTTCACACAGATGCAAAGGCAGCCATTCTATCGGTCACAAACACAAACGTGTGTGTGCGTAACTGTCAGAATTGAAGCTCTGGCATGTGATCAGTCCTCTGGCCTTGTGCAGTGTTGACATAGTTAGACATGGCAGATGTGCTGGTCTTTTCATGTGGGCGCCTGGAGGCCTGTTACATCTGCACATCATCAAGACGAACGACCACATGCCTTTTCATTAGACACCAAACAACAGGTCTCACACACCGAAGCTCTAGCGTTCAGTAAGAGCAGTTGTGTAAAGGGTATAGTTTCAGAGATGACTTCATAGCTAACATCTGCATGATGATGAGATGGTTGAGGAACAGATTGACCTTTTGGAATGTTTGGTGTCTAAGATTATTATTTTTTCTTTTTTTTTAAATTTTTAAAAAATGTTTTCTTTCAAAATCCCCAAGCTTTTGAATAGTAGTGTATGTTTATGCACTTTTCCATCTTTATAACATGTCCATTGGTGCTTAAAAACTCAATTAGATGTATTGTTTCCACTATGCAGGTTTAACAAAAGTTGGAGAGGAGCATGTTTATGTCATCATATTAAAGGTAAGGTGTATTTGAGTAAATTGGGCCAATTTTGACAGTCATATCAATGCCAAAAAGTGGCCTAATTTACTTAAACTCACCATGTAAGCACAGACGTTTAGTAGTTTATACTTCATTTGCCAGTTCCTCCAACATAAACACAGTTATGCTGGCATTCTGATCGTGCAATGATCTGAACATGGACAAACATCCAGACAGACAGAAGTATGAGATCTAGGCCCCCTCAGGCAGAGAGGGGCTTAAATGCTTTGCTCAAAAATACTGCAACTAGATAACACAGGATGGTATCAGATAATTTGCATTCTGCCACTGCAGGGTACGAATCTAATGAGCTTCTGGATGGTGGCCTGTGAGTATAAATATAAAGTCACATTTCTTTCAGTAGAGAATTCAACCAGTGGTGCCTGTGCAAAAGGTGTTGTGGGTGGTTGATAGGGTGTTGCTAAAGTCTGCTCAGTGGGTTTTGCGAGCTACTGTATGTGGATGCTTATTTGTGCAAGTTACAAAACATTCTGGTCCCTAGAAGCCCACCTATGAACCTTTGACTGTAGATGTGTGTTTAGCACTCAGCAGAACTAGAAAGTAAGACTCCTTTACTAATATTGTGAGGATAGATATATGGATTTATCGATATACCAAAGGCGAGATTGAACCTGAACGATTTAGTGGTATAACTCAGGGTTTCAAAAATGTGTTTAGGGTTTGGGAATGGACTAAATTACTTATGGACCGTGTTTATTACAAATGCTGCAGATTGTGCTGCAACACACAGGAACAAACACTTTTAGATTGTTTTTCAGCACTTACTGAATGGTGTTGCAATGAAACATTATTACAAAACCGAGACAAAGCAAGCAATTCTGAATATTTGGCATAAGGCCTAAAAAACTTCTACCATTGACGAAGTGAGCAAAATTTTCTTACATCTTGTCTTTGATGCATACTTGTATTGTTTCATGCCTGGGGTTTCATACTGAAGTGTTAAAATTCAGATAAGTACATGTGTTTTTTTTAGAGTAGTGTTTCCTTTGTGGTTTCCTTATGGGTATTAATGAATGTGAAACGTGTGTTCACAGTTAAGATCATTTTCAAAATGTGGGGTAAGGTGTAGTTTTCCTTGTTTTACCCATTGCAGGAAGTCATATGTTGACTGTGAAATAGTAGACTTTAATTATATGCATTTATGGAGAAATTACTAATTTTTTTTTGTCATTCCATGGTCATTTTGACCATGAACAAACAATGACCTATCACTTTAATTCTGTGCCGGCAGCATAGCAAAAATAGACAGAAAACGAAGGTTGCGCTGCTGAATCTGCACTGCTTCTGCAACGCATTGCCGGACCACATTCATTTCCAGTGAGAATTCTCTAACCTCTTAACATGGGCACGTACTGCATACGAATCGTGAAACGGGCGCCAGACTGCATCAGAACAAAAGCCAGAATGAGAACAGGCAATGCTGTCAGTCTTTCATACCAGGGGTTTATTTCATGGTTAGGACCACTACAGGGAGTGTATAGTGACTTCTGTTCACTAATGCTTTGGTGTCATCTAACAGAGTCTGTCTGCTCTGATCTCCATCAGACGATCTCAGCTGACACACTCTGGAATGTGAGGAATGTTTCTGTCTGCCCTCTGGTTTTAGGTCAAAGCCCGGTGTTTGTGTGTCTTCTATGCTTCATACAGCCTTCATACAGCCAGATAATTGTGTGAAAGTGGTTTCCGCTCAACTCAGCTTATTGCTGTTAATGTTCTGTTGAATCTGTGGGGAAGTCTAAATCTAGACACCATCTGTAAGGTTGTTAATTCTCTCTCTCTCTCTCTCTCTCTCTCTCTCTCTCTCTCACACTTTTAAATAAACTGTCTCTGAAAGTACATAACCTTTGGCACTTTAGATGTTAATAAACAACTGCATGCGTCTTGAGAACGAACGTTGTAGCCGGAGCTACTTCTCTCTGTTTATGTATATGATGAGTCATGCAGGTACTGGGCTAGTCTGAATATAAACACTTATTGTAGCCTAGGCGTAACATAGTGATTCAGGATGAGACAAAAACACTGTTTGGAAGATGGAATTATGATGTATTTGCTTATTATATATTTTGTAATTTTTGAACCAAAAAAGTTACATAGTGTACTTTTAATATTTAAAAATTTTCAGCATCATTACTCCAGTCTTCAGTGTCACATGATCCATCAGAAATCATTATAATATGATAATTTGCTGCTCAAGAAACATTTCTTATTAATATCATGCTGAAATCAGTTGTGCTGCTTAATATTTGTGGAAGTCATGCCATGGTTGTGCCAATGTTGCTGTGTTGGATTGGTTATGGTGCTCAAATGAATATAGAAGAGGAATAAACAAGCTGCTTTCCATATTTTAGAAGAGCCATGCAGCAATGCTGCAATGTTGAAATATCTTAAATCAGACCCAGTCTAAAAACTTGAAAAGTATCTAGTGAGGAAGCAAGGGAATTATTTTTATTTGTCATGTTAACAGATCAAATAAATGGACCAGGCCTGTCATCACTGGTAAACACATTTACACATTTACACACACACACACACACCACTGGAAAATTGTGACGCTTTCTCCAAATGAGATCTTATTATTGGCACTCAATGCACATTTTATGTGAAATATTCATTGCATGTGCACTCTTTCTGTGAGATAGAAAGAGAAGCATTGCATTAGGCTGCTCCACCTTACATAGGACTCTCTTCCTTGAAATACCATTCTATTGTCTTCCACAATCTTCCCAGTGAGATGTTAAAGGTCAGAGTTAAGGGGTCACAGGGCATGGAGAAATGGACAGATGTCCTAAGGCCATATGTCAACATGTGTCCAACTATTACGCCATCTTCCTGTACATTCCAATGCAGTCTCCACCGAGCCAGCAAGTATGCACTTGCTATTTATATTAGAATATATCTCGAAATGAATTGTATTTTATTTTATTGTCAAGAATATTAACAGTGTTCCATTTTTAGTCTTTTTAGTTGCACTTTAAACTAAACTAAAAAATATATAATACAATAAAATAAACTTTGATAGAGGTGAAAGATTTGGTAGAGGTTAAACATTTATGGAACATTTTTTTCATACTTTTTATCTCACAATTTTGACTTTTTCTCTCAGAATTTGATAAATTAAGTCAGAATTGCGCAATATAAACAAGCAATTCTTAATTTTTTCTCGTAATTGCGACTTTATATCTCACAATTTCGAGTTTCGAGTCACAATATCTCAATTCTGAGGATTTTTTTTTTTTAATTGTCAGATATAATACGAGCGACGAGTTTACATCTCACAATTCTGATTTTATTTATCGAAATGACAAAATTACATTTAGACAAAATGGCGCCAAATAAACTTGCAATTGCAAGAAAAAAGTCAGAACTGTGAGGTAAAAAGTCGCAATTACCTTTTTATTTTTTTTTATATAGGATACACAGATGTTGCAGATGGTTTGTACATGTGTGGGAGTGTGTGTGCCATCTGTCTTGCAGAAGTGAGGTGCTTCTTTTATATGTGTGTGTTTCAGTGAGTAACAGCATGCGCTGGTGTATTGTCATGGTCAGACTCTTTGTTACTCACCCTCTTTATTAGATGGCAAAGGTCAACAGGTCTGGCTCCCATCTGGAGCTGTGTCACTGTGGCTTTCACTTCAGTCTGCACCAATCAGACAGCACAATAAAAAGGCAGCACATGTCTGTGGGGAGTGAGTAAGCAAGATCTGTTTATTTAGGTGACAACATGAGTAAAAGTCTATTTTTGTACTACTGTGGGTGTGTGTAAGGTCATTTGTTATTTGGATGTAACCAAATAAAGAAAACAGCAATTTGATTGTCATTCATTAATAGATAATTCTGCTCCAGATTTTGTTAGATATGAACTAGTGCACTAGATATGAAGTGTAGTCTGCCATCTTGTGTTTAAATTTAAAATCTACATGTGCGATTTTAGACTTGGAAAAAATGGGATTAGGCTAATATAGGGTTTGGGGTTTAGTATTCGGACCAACTTGAAGAAATAGTTGAATGAAAATTCTGCCATCATTTAGGCTACTCACTCACAAGTTGTAACCTGTATTAGTTTTGAAGAATGTCGGTAACCAAACAGTTGATGACAACAGACATTGACTTCCATAATAAAAAAATAATATGGAAGTAGAGTAGATCCATTCATACATATAGGTTTGGAACAACTTGAGGGTGAGTAAATGATGACAGAAATATCATTTTTGGGTGAACTATCCCTTTGACTATTACGAAGAGTATTAAAATAATAGGTCCATCAGCATAAGGGTATGTTACAGTATTAGAACTTAATTTTCTTGAAGCGTTTTCGTTCCTTCACCACTAGTTAGAACCAAAGTACTGTGTGTTTGGTGTAATGGACAAATATTTTTTTGATTCTTGTGTGTTGTGTGCAGGAGGTGAGGAGTAAAAGTAAAGTTTGTGCGAATGTGTTCTGTGGAGCTGGAAGAGAATGCGCTGTCACAGAGAAAGGAGAACCAACCTGTCTGTGCGTCGAGGTGAGTCAGCAGCCTCCCCATATAACGTTAGAGATATTCGGACACACAGGGCCTTTAAATACCCACATTTGCGGTCTTGCAGGATGCAGACAGATTCGCACTTGAGAGCGTGTGCACTCGACAGGAAGTAAGTGTGCAAGACTGTCCCATGTCTAAAACATACCGAAGTGTACCCAGCAACACAGAACGTTGGCACAACCCAACCTTCTAACAACGTTTTAACAACATGGCCAAAAGGTTGCTATAACTAGCCTACGTTGTGTGTTGAAGGTTGTTACAGCGTTGTCACAATATTGACAATGAACCACCGTTCAGGGCCATTGCTTAAGGTTGTGCCTATGGTGTCTTGACAACCACTGGACTACATGTACGTCACTGCCCCGAAGCGCGAAAATCAGCCTTTTAAATTTCAACCGCCCGTTGGGATCATTGTGTTGTCTCTCGTTCTTCATCGAGCAAGGATAAGAGAGAATTGCGTTTAATTTACCTCAGCTAAAAAGATACGTAATTATTCAAACACAACCTACAACTTCATTTTCTAATGTGACTAATAAAGACTCGCTCGCACTGTTTAGGTTTTCATTTGATTTGTCTGTTATTTAGTCTCATATTCTTTGCTCCTCTGGGTTTGTGGATGTTTCCTGGACTGATTCATCCGGTTACCGACCTTTATCGTCCGGCTTTCGACTACGTTCCCCTGCCTGCCATGTAACGTTACAGAACCCGGTTTTATTCATTAAATGTTCTGATCTTTGCTTTCTATGTTTGATTTATTATACTTAAAAGAAATTTGTTTATTCGTTTAGTTTTTTTCTTTATTCACAAATGCATGACTTTTGGAAGTGCAATGTGATTACCATAGTGCCATATAATAATAAAGTTGAATTAACGTAGGCCTAACCTTCTGTCATTTTTACTCTTCAAAGTGTACACTTGCAGGTGTTGATTATAATTAGGCTAATTTACTGATAGCCCCATTAAATAATAAGGATAAACAATATTTAAAAAGTATAATTATCGCGCAACAACGTTGCAACAGCCCTGTCGCGTCTTATGTTACAATGTTACGAGCACGTAGACAGCGACGTTGCCATAGTGCGTGCAACGTTCCACAGACAGTGCCACAACGTAAGTGTGTTTGCTGGGTTGTTCCCTGAACGTACACTATCTTGAATACCGAATTGATCCATCCTGCATTAGGTTCGGGAAAATGCGAGATAGCGAGGAAAACATTCCACTGTAAGTTAAATGAATTTGATATTACATGTAATTTGATAGTAAAACAAATTGGTAAAGTATCATTTTATTGGTGCAAAGATACTGTGTATCTTGTACAACATTTGTAACTGCTTTTTATCACTTAATTAGAAACACCACAATTTTAAATTGTGTCTTCTATTACATAGGGACTACTGACCAGACATTTAAAAGTTTATTTTAAGATGCAAAGTATTGCCAATCAAAACAAAGCTCTGTAAACACTTGCTTTTTTGCAACACTTTTGTGTCCTATCGGGTAATCAAAAGTTATACACACACTTGCAATCTACTTGAACACTTCGGCCAAACACAGGAAATGCGTCTTGTAAGTAAACAAGTGGTCAAGTGCAAAGACCGCAAGTGTGGGTATTTCAGGTATTTGAAAATGCCCCCATTCACTGTGACCCTGAAAACACCCACTCAAACACATGCTACCTTTCCCACCAGGGTTGCCAGATTTTCCCAGATTCTGAAGTTATGGTTGTGGTTATGGATAGGCTCTGTGTTTTTGAACAGGAATGTTGTTCAAAATGTTGATCCAGGAACATGTCTTATTTGGCAAAACCATGGCAACCACTTAAAACAGTCAGCTGGCCAAAAACTAAAACTTGTCATAATTCAAAATATGCCACTTCCATACAAAGAAATCAATATTCAAAGAATCATATTTTACAATCACCACTGTTATGCATTACACACAATTTCAACTTGAGAATCACTGTCTAGTAGTAATCATAAACACAGTATGTTTTCATAAAGGAGCTCAAAGGAGTTCAAAAGTAAAAATATTTCTCTGTCTCATTTTTTATTTATTTCAGTTTTATCATATATATATATATATATATATATATATATATATATATATATATATATATATATGTCAAACTTTTAACTTGCAGGTTAGAAAAAAATCAACACATGGCAAAGTAGCCCAATTCTACCCTAAACCACTGACTTGGCAACCCTATTTTCCTCCACCACTCACTGTTCTCTGAAATCTATTAAAAGACTGGGTGTTTTAGATCACTAGAGTAGGTTTTGCATTGGTTATCAAGTGGAGCAACAAGTATCATTTAAAAAAAAAAACATGAGCTGCAATAATCTAACAATACGCAAAATTAATAACATGAAAATGACAGGTGGAAAAAAAAGTCAAATTCGATTGGACACACAGCGTTTTACATCAACAACAAAACATGGAAAGGTTTTTACCTCAATTTTAAAAGTTGATAAGCCTATTTTGCTATTAAAATATGCAATAGTATATAGTCAGTTGGCATATTATTGTTTACATTTAGCACTGTTTTTTTAGCTGCTGTCCAGATGTGACCCATTTTTGAGTCAAGATTGACTAGTTGAGAACCACTGATATAAACTATGTAGATATCATAAATGTCCACTTATTTTAATGTGTGTGTTTTGATCAGCAATGTAAACCCCATAAGCGTCCAGTCTGCGGCAGTAATGGGAAGACGTACCGTAATCACTGTGAGCTGCATCGTGATGCCTGTCTCACTGGACTCAAAGTACAGGTGGCCCATCATGGACATTGTGAAGGTAAGTGTGTATGTAGGTTTAGTTTATAGTGTCTAAATAGCATGATACATTAATGGAATGTTGCAATAAAGATTACAGACCTTTCTGTTTCAATGACTAGTGTGTGTAGATGCTTCACCGCAAAACCATAGATGTGCATGAGAAAACTGTTAAAACGAAATCTCATTGTAACCTAGTTTTGGGTGCTATTTAAATAATAGCAGCCATTTCCTCTCAGAAATGTCACTACATGTTCCTACATTAGAATACATAAATATGCAAGAGATTTTAAGAACTTTGCACAAAGAGCAGCTCCTGTTTTCAGCTGAAAGTCACTAACCAGGTTTCTGTCTTCTCATTTAGAGAAAAAAATGGAAAAGATCACCAACAGCCCAAGTGAGTAAACAAGCATCTGTTAGACTGAGAACTGGTTATCATTAAACATTTTATTAAAAATGTGGTGGAATTATGTCTCTTTACTGTTAGAGTCCACCATCCAACGTTCAATAGGCTACTCAGGTTTAAATGCTTAGCAGTTTTGTTTGGATAAAAAAAGTATGAGAAATAGAACCTAAAATTAAGGGAACCTTTACACGACAACGATGCTTCTTAAAACAGAAATGTTTTTCCTTTGCGTTTTTTGCATACAGACCACAACACTGTTGCCGTATTCTGCTGCCAGGCCAGTAGTTGGCGATGTCACTTTGTAAAGAAACACTACATGCCGACAGAGCCCGAGAGCCTGGCCACTCCCTATTAAGTCCTATTGTACTGAATTTTGGTTGTAGTTCCACCAGAGTTCCACTGGGGGCGATCGCCCATGAGTGCAAAATGAATGGGAGTCTATGGGGCTAGACGGCTAAATTTGTCTCTTTCACCTGATTGCCGTTGAGAAATCTCAGAATTGATTGTAGGTTTTGCAAGTTCAACATGGGTTATAGGTCGAAAGTTGAATGAACGAGTACTTATGTCCTTTCGATTTCTTACAGGTTGAGTTGTTGTTGCCCATAACACGCTAGCATTCTGCTAATGAACGCTGATTGGTCAGTGAAGGACTGATTACGACCAGAGATACCGCTTGATGGCATCGTGTCATCCGAAGCGGGACCGAAAACAAACAAAACAAAAATTCTTCTAGCACGTGTATTTACCTGTGTCAGCTGTGTTGTCGATGCCTCGAGAGAAAAGAAAGTGCAGAGCGCGAAATCACCAAAGCGACTGAAGGATTGCCGTAAAGCAGTATCTCTGGTCGTACGATGTGAATGACGTCATTGACATTTTTAAAAGACTTTTTAAAGCAAATAAGTGACTCTAAAAAAATCTAACACCCAGCAATGTGTAAGTTCTTTGCATCTCCTTTCGAATACAACATTCAAATTACTAGACAAAAAATTATATCCTGAGAAAAGTGGATTTTGAGGGGTATAGCGCCATAGACCTCCATTCATTCTGCACTCGTCCTGTGAGCGCCCTCATATGGAACCAGAGTGGAACTGCAACCAGTTCAGAAGCCGGAAGTTTACTGAGAGTGGAAGTTCTCCCCTTATTAGACATTCTCTGCTTGCACTTTGAAACCCGTTTTCAGAAGTTTGCATTTCCAGGCCCCCAAAACGTTGTTGTCGTGTAAATTAACGACCAAAACGCATAAAAAGTCGTAAACGGCCTCTAAAAGTAGATGGTGATTAAAATCAGATGATCATATTTTCATTTGAATCATTAACTATTCAAGGGTCTAAGGATATGTTTTGAAAGGGCGTGAAGTCTTTTAGTTTTCAGTTGTATAGTAACGTTGTGCTTATTTGTTCTGTTTTATTATATAGTTGTTTGTTACCTTTCGGACCGCAATGAGTTGAGGAGTCATGTGATTGAATGGTTGCAGTCTGAGGTGTCGCCTGACGGCTGGTTTTCTAAAGGATCCAACTTCTCAGATGTCCTGCTCAAATACTTCCAGGTTTGTGTGTGTGTGTGCATGTATGATGTGTTCATTGAACACAAAGCATATGCATTCAGGTATGCATGTCGGTCTCCAGCTTTTTCTGTTAAGCTGTTTGTGTCTCAACAGAACTATGATAATGGAGACTCTCAGTTGGATTCAACAGAATTCCTGAAGTTCATTCAGCATAATGAGACTGCAATAAATGTCACCTCTCCTTATGCTGAGGAGGAGAACAACCGCCTGCTCAGGTCACACACACACACCCATATTTATAACAAAGTCTAATTTTGTGTTATATTGCGAATTAGATTTTTTCATGTTTTTGAAAGAAGTCACTTATGCTCATCTGGATTTATTTGATAATATTGTGTAAATCTGTAATATTGTGAAATATCATTAAAATTAAAAAGGACTGTTTTCATTACTTCAGTCTTCAGTGTCACATGATCCTTCAGAAATCAGTCTAATATGCTGATTTGGTGCTGTCAATGTTATCAATGCTCTCAATGCTGCTTAATTTCTTTTTTCAGGATTCTTTGATGAAAGCTCAAAAGATCAGTATTTATATGAAACAGAAATCTTTCTAACATTATAATTTCTTTTCTGTCGCTTTTTTATCAATTTAATGTGTCCTTGCTGAATAAAAGTATTCATTTCTTTAAAAAAAAAAAAAAATCGTTCTGACCCCAAAGCGTTAGTTAATTCGCTTAATTTTATTCCTTATATTAGATAACACAAATATAAAGTTTTATGTGTAGGCCTATATCTTTACTAAAGTAGTAACCAAAGATAATTTTAAAGATAATTTTAAGCATATTTCCTTTGGGGTAAATGGCTTTTACAGTGGATAAAGTGTTTCTTCATTTTAGTTTAGTTTAACAATGCATCTTTAAAAAGATTCTCACTTGAATTCAGACACAACGTTCATATGTCATATTGACATGCTCTATCATGTTTATAATGTCCTATTGCCCTTGTTGGTTTATCTCCATCTCAGTAATCATGTTTTTTTATCATCCGACCTACACAAATCAGATAGACACAGTTTGGAGTTGTGAGTTTTATTAACCTGAATACTGTCTTTATCAGTTTATCACTATCTGTGTCAATACTCTTTACAGCCACTTCTGATAATGTCTTTCTGAAGATTTCTGATAACCGATAAATCTCTGGGCTACTCTATAAAATGTAATGATTATGACCTCACTGTCCTCTGACAGCTGCACAAAGGAAGTCTTTCAATATGCTCACAATTTGCTCACACAACATGACAAGACAAAAACAAGATTTTGGTGTCATGTTCAGCTGTATTTACTTTGTGCATTTAGCATTTCAATTGAATTACATTTGAAACATTTTGGCCAATAGGAACAAGCACAAAATCCATCATCAAGTATATGATACAAGTTCTTCGAAAGGTCAATGCCGATACTGATATCTAGAGATGAGGTTGGCCAATGGCCAGTGTATATCAGAATACAGTTTGCAGATTGTATGACATATTCAGAATTGCTTAAAAGAAATGCTTGGCTGTTTTATGCATTATTTAATTACACAGTCTATTACAATCATATCTATAACACGTTTTAACATGGAAGATCACTGTGGGAATTATTTCATAGTCACTGTAATGCATTGGAATCTGAATTGAATTTGGATCGAATCTATACTCAGCAGAGAGAAAAATGTTTTGGTCATTATTCTTATAATCTTTTTTAGTGGCTATAAAGCAGACATACTATTTGATTGCAAACTGATGTTATACTACCATTTAAAGGTGTTTTTTTCTCTCCAAGAAATGTATTGTTTTATTCAGCAAGGACTCATTAATGCGATTAAAAGTGACAGTAAGGACATTTATAATGTTACAAAATATTTTTTTTTAAAATTTCTATTCATCAAATAATCAAAGTATATCAGTTCCTACAAAAAAAAAAAAAATTAAGCAGCACTACTGTTTTCAACATTGAAAATAAATGTTTCCTGAGAAGCAAATCATCATATTAGAATGATTTCTGAAGGATCATGTGACACTGAAGACTTCAGAAAATTCTGCTTTGCCGTTCCAGTAATAAATTACATTTTAAAATACATAAAAAATAGAAAACAGCTATTTTAAATTGCAATAGTATTTCACAGTATTACTGTATTGTTTTTTAATCAATTATCAATATAATATAAAAAATCTTACCAACCCCTTTTTTGAAATGGTAGTTGTATGTAGGGCATTCTTTAATGTTCTTTACCAGCATGGAAACAGAAATACTGTAGTGCTGAGAATTTTTTTCTAAAGGGTAACTTGTTCTTGATCATGTCATACATGTTCGTGTATGATTGTGTACATGGAAATGATTGTAATGCTAACAGAAGGTTATAAGAAAAATATTGCACTGGAGAATGCAATAAAATATTAAACAGTGGTGATTGTGTTCTACAGGAGTCTGTGTGTGGATGCCCTCATTGAGCTGTCTGATGAGAATGCTGACTGGAAACTGAGCTTTGATGAGTTCCTCAACTGCCTCAGGCCTGGATTCAACCCTCCAGAGAGGAGTAAGATCTACCACCACTAAGCCCACTTACCCTGGCATACTGTAATAACGCATAGTATCATATATAAACAGACCTATATGAACATATATCCTGTGTGTTGAGTGCTGTTGCGTGTTTTTAGAGTGCGCCTTAGAGGATGAGACGTACGAGGATGGTGCTGAGACTCAGGTGGAATGTAACCGCTGTGTTTGTGCCTGCGGGAACTGGGTTTGCACTGCTGTTATTTGTGATGGTGAGCCAAAACTCTGACCTGCGATATTGCTGTGGCTTTTTTCTGCAAAAGGCTGACAGCAAAGCTGGATAAAATTGGATTTTTTATCCGTGGAATGTGGCCTGACTTTCTGTCTTCTCTTTCTCTCTACAGGTACAAATAAGTTACATGATCTTGAGGAAATGGAGGGAAATGATCAGGAGATGACGGAAGAGGAGTGGACTCAGAGAGTGGATGAACTTAATAAACATCAGGTTGGTGCAGAGTGCAATGCTGGAAGCCTGAGCTCTCAAGTATAGACAAATAACATCATGTTCTGCTTAGCTGGCATGTGTATTTGTCTGGTTCATTATGGACCTAAAGCAAATAAAAATGTGTGACTTTGGAACTGTTTTGCCCTCATAGGAAACTGTGGAGAGGATGAAAGTGGCAACTAAGAAGGTTTGAGGAGTAGTTGAAGAGGAATAATAAACATTTGTTCAGATTTCAGCTTCAATCGACCTGTGTTTGAATGGAAAGAAAAAGTTTCATATTTTCATTTAGTTTATTATTATATTAATTATTGTTATAGTTTTCATAGCTGTGTTTTGTTATATTATTTGTTATAGTCTTTTTTTTTGGGGGGGGGGGTAATATAAGAGAGTATGTATATCTGTACTTGTAGTGTAAATTACTGCAACCTTTTTGTAACCTTTCACTGTACTTTTAATGTTTATAGGCAGGGGTTCATATTTCACCTTAAAGTTAACAGAAAATATGAAATTACATTTTGTATAAAGACCAGTATGATCAGCAATATTTTTGAATGTGTAATAGTACAATTATACCCCTCCAGTTTTGATTATTGTAATATGACAAATATCACATGTACAGTGTAGAATTTACTTTGCATTTTAAAAAGTAGGTTTTGGACCGTGTCAACAAATTCCTTTTATTTTGTGATAACTTTGCATTAATAAGTGGCTGACACAAACTATGTAACATTTTATAAAATAAATAAATAAATCTGAATTAATTCAAAACATACAAAACTGCTCGGATTGGTCTATTTGCTTTTTGTTTCGGGCATTTTTCATCTGGTCAGGCTGGGAGACCATTCCAGCTTAAACCAGCTGTTAGCATGGAAACACTAGCATTTTTTTCCTCATGGAAATACTACAGCTGTTTCACCTCTAACTTCTCTAATTGGTCTGTTGTGTATTAACCTTAATTGGCAATCACTCAATAAAACTATAAAGCAATACTCTTAAAAAAAAACTGGGCCAAATTTAATCTAGTTATCAAGCATCACAGCTGCCAAATGGGCATGTCTGATTGTGACATGTATATTGTCATTGTAATCAAATCCATTATTGCTACATGAATATATAACTACATAAATACAGGTGTATATAACTATAAGAACTGTTTGACTACAGTAAGCCATGGCATGATCATGCCAATAAAAAGAGTAGCCTACTGTCCCTCAAAGTAAAATGCCTTTTTATTGTCCCACCATCTACATGTGGACAATAGATTTATGCTTTATGCATTTAATGCAATCACTAATCTTTCATAAAAGCAGACCTGCTGACTACCAACAGGTTTTGATGTAAACCAGGCACTCGAACTAAACGTGCAGGGTTACATAAGAGACTTATGAGACGGAGCAAACTTGCCTCATGTTTGGATGACCAACCACTGACTGCAAGAGGCGTGACGCGCGCATTCTAGCACAGATAAAACCACCAAAGTCTTCGGTCAGGAGCGCGCATTTCAGACACTTTAGTCAAAGGTTATAAGTGTATGGATTATAACTCGAAGCGATACATTTTTAGACTGCTCCACCATTAAAAAGTGTGATACTTATTCCTATATTATTATTTTACTTTACTAAATAGTCCATATTATGGCTCGTTTCCCAAGCATGGACGACAAGTGTGCAGTTTTACATTTATCACGTCTCCACCTGGACGATTTGAACTTGGATCATCTCGCGGACAGTAAAAGAAAACAAATCCAGCAGCTGCATCTCACTTACAATCGTTTATCGTTTCTTCCACCTTCCGTTTGTTTTCTATCTAACCTGGAATATCTGGATATGAGCAATAACGCGCTCACGGTCATACCAGATGACTTTATGCGACTTACAAACCTAAAGACGTTTGTGGCAAAGAACAATCTTCTGAACGAGTTCTCGTTCCCTAAGGAGTTTGAGTGCATGCAGCTAGAAACTCTGAATATGAGTGGAAACAGGTTTGAGGATATTCCCATACAGTTTCTAAAAATGACCACACTACAGTCCCTGTCACTTGGAGGAAACAGATTGAAGAACATCCCTTCAGAAATAGAGAACCTGATCAGGTATGGGATTGTTTGTTTCTATTGCTTTAGAAAGGGGGTCGTCGTTCCCCAGGACAGCTCTTATAATAAGAGATAAGTTATTAGAGAGAGAGAGGGAGAGTGAGAGATACTGTATCTGTTGAGGGCTGTTGAGAGCCAGACAGACCCAGGCCGGTCAGTGTTACAAAACTAGACAGTAGTTGAATAAATTCCATGGCTTGGGGCTGGTTGGGGGGCTTTTGGGTAAAATATTAACCAATAGATTGAAAGAACGAAGCTAGGGTCTACTCTTAGACAAATAATTATGACATAACAGACTGTTTACTCTTAAGTTAATGATCTCTGCTTTCATTTACTAGAAAGTTAAAATTAGATCTTCCTGTTTCATCATTACATTGCTAAATTTTGACCTCGGTATTTAGATGAAATATGATCTCCCTCCATTGGCGGGACATTGTTTTTCCGTTGTATGTTTTTTTTATTGTCCTCGTTGTGATCACAATACTGTAATACTAATTTAGCTTTTCACATAGGCCTATTCATCTCCACACTCTCTACATAGTTGTTAATATTTTTTAAAGTACATATAAACAGGGACGTTCTTATTAAAGCATTTTATTGGACTAAATTTGGTTAATTCCTGTGCTGACAAGATGAGAAAGCAGTATTTGTGGGCAATTTTCCAGGAGGAGAAAGACTTTTTTTTTTGTCAACATAGGCTACTACGCTATCATATAGCTAGCCTCAAAGATAGCCTCAAAGCTAAAACAAACTAAAAGCTACAAACCTATGATTTTAATTTCATGGATCTTTAAAGGAATAGTTCACCCAAAAATGAAATTATCCTATGATTTACTCACCCTCAAGCCATTCTAGGTGTATATGACTTTTCTTCTTTCAGCCGAACACAGCCGAACTTAACCCACTGGAGTCGCATGGATTATGGAAACTATGGAGGAACTCTGGCACTATTTAATGCCATTACAAAGCTGGGAAAAGCCAGGATATTATTTAATATAACTCTGATTGTGTTCGGCTGAAAGAAGAAAGTCATATACACCTAGGATGGCTTGAGGGTGAGCAAATTATGGGATAATTTTTGGGTGAAGTGAACTATTCCTTTAAATTTTGACCTCTGCTATAGTCTAGAGATGCTGTATTTGGGAGGTAACCTCATCTCCTCCATCCCACCTGAAGTGGCTAACCTCAACAGTTTGAGATACCTGGTTCTGTGTGACAATCGCATCCAAAGCATCCCGCCCCAACTCAACAAGTGAGATCTTTTGTTACTTATTCTCTTACTGTAAGTTGTAAAGACAAAGCAGTGAGGTGATTTTTTAAATGTTATCATCTGATTTCTTTCCTTGCAGACTACACTCCCTGCTCTCTCTCAGTCTCCACAACAACCTGCTGACCTTCCTCCCTCGTGAGATCCTCAGCCTCGTCCACTTGCAGGAGCTCAGTCTCCGTGGAAATCCTCTTGTTGTGCGCTTCATCAAGGACATGACCTACGACCCTCCATCACTTATAGAGCTAGCAGGACGCACGGTCAAGTCCCAGAACCTTCCGTTCCGCTCGTGTGACCTACCGTCCAATCTGATCCATTATTTAAACCTGGCTAGCGAATGTCCCAACCCAAAGTGTGCAGGTAGGGGAGCACAATAAGACTGTATAATCTGTGAAAAAGTGACATATTTAGAAAAAAACTGTCTTATCAAAACTAAATCTTGCAAGGATACCACTACTTTAAGCCACATAATGCATTGATTAAAGGAATAATATTTCAACATTAAACATTATAATTTAACCCTTTATTTTCTTTAAAAAAACGCAAAAATCAACATTAAGGTGGGGCACTTACAATGGAAGTGAATGGGACAATTCAAAAGGGATTTAAAAGCAAAATGTGCTTATAATTTTAAAAACGCACTTATATCTATTTATTTGTTAAAACGTGTGTATTATTTGAGCTGTAAAGCTGTTATTTTTGCAGTCGTTTTAACGAGTATTGTCGTTTTGCAATGTCAAAACTGTCAAAATTGATATAACTTTACACAGAAAAGGTATGACACTCAAAAATAAAATAATCTGACTTTTCTCATACGAATGAGAAAACGTTACAAGCCTCTGCATGCTCATTTGAAACTTTCACGTGTACATGAGAATTTTTTTGTGCAGACTCAAAACTTTCTGGTGTTCGCACAAAAAAAAATCGCAAAGTTTCATGTAAATGCGCAAATTTTTAGCAATCGCACATTTATTTTCTCGTTCGCATGTGAATAGCTATGGATTTTTTTTTGTGCAATTGTCCCTTTAGGGTCTCCGGAATTTTCTGGCTTTCCGTGTTTTACTGTAATATGATAGGGGGCGCTATTACGCATCTTCTGAAAGAGCAGAGAATCTCCGGATCAAAACAGGGAAAAAATTAGAAGAAACAAGCGATAAAAGCATTGCTTATGCACGTTGAAATCTTTGGAAAAAAATAATCAGATTTTCTTAGCTTTTTGTTCAAAATGTTGCTTTTTTTATGAAACTTACATTTAAGTGTATCATAAAAAAGGAATACATGAAGGTAGAATAAAATGATTTTTAAAAACGCTGGCGGTGAAATAGTTAACATGCATGTTGTTTGCGTCTTGTGACTAAACTGACTGAGAATTGAAAATTTGTGATTTGTGATTGAAACTGAGAATTAAAAAATGTACAGATTTGCCCCATTGACAGATTTGTACCCCATTTTATTTTATACAGAAAAGGACATCATTTGTTTTGTGTGATAATCAATAGTATGCCACAAATGGTGTTGACTAATGCTGTTATTACTTTAAGCAGATTTTTATCGTTGTCTTTAACATTTTGAATATTTGTCCACCTCTTGACACTTTTCCATATCTCTCTCATCATGCCCTTCAGGTGTTTACTTCGACTCGTGTGTGAGGCACATCAAGTTTGTGGATTTCTGTGGGAAGTACCGCCTGCCGCTCATGCATTACCTCTGTTCCCCGCAGTGTTCCTCTCCCTGCAGCTCAAACCCACAGAGCGACGCAGAGTCAGAGGAGGAGAACAGTGTCCCCGCAGACAGACTCCAGAGAGTACTGCTGGGATAGGACAAACCTCCAATCTGTCAGGACTTCCATTAAACGCTTCATTTCAACATTTAGAAATGTTTTAGTGACTCAACAAAAAAAGCACTGGCTATATAGTTTAACTGTGGTTAAAAGAGGTAGGTTTGAACTGTAAATCACAGTTTATTAGGTTTAAAGGGATAGTTTCATTCAAAAATGTCATTCCAAACTCATGTATATATATTTTTTTGGATGACTTCAGAAGACTTTTGATACTGTATATAATCAAATGAATAACTATTAATGTTCTTTTATGGTGTTTTTGTGTGTTTTGGAGAGTTCACTGTTTATGTTCCATGGAGGCCAAAAGCAAACTTGTTTGAAATGGCATGAGGGTGAGAAACGAATGAAAATTGCGAACTATTCCTTCTTAGAACGTTGCTCAAAAGGGCATCTGAAAACGTTAGCATCTTGCCTAAAACAGTATTTCAAGTGGGTCAGCTTGCCACAGACAAAGCCCACTGGCAAATAGAGAACAAATTCACTGCTTTGCACTTCTGGAAAATGTGATCAATACGTGAAAAGTTACTCTTTGACCTCTTCTTTGTATTGATATCTGCCCTAACTCTTCTGTCCAAAGGTCAGGTTATGGACTATAATGGCTACTTCACAAAGTTCGGGAATTGTAAAGCTATCATCCATGACACAACCTTGAAAATAGTTACACGCTAAAGAACACTCCTTTTTTTTGTATTTTGTCTTGTATTTAGAAGTTTGACTATAGCGAAAAGGTTTCAGATCAGTATTAAGCAGTGTTTACTGTCTCTAAAAGAGCTCATAATGGCCCTATAATAACAATAAAACAGATACTCTTATGATAACTTATCTGCTGTGTGTGGTTCTCATCAGCAATAGTCGTCATTTCAGCCAGTCTGACTATTAGATAGATCATACAGTGATGATAATTTTAACAGTATTGCACAATGTGGATGGCTTTGTCTGAGGGTTTGGGTCAGTCAGTTCACATCAATATCTGACAGTTGCATTTATGGCCAATTTCAATGCACTCTTCTAGCACCAGACGCGGCTATCACTCTTACTGCAAATAACATCTTCTACAGTCTTCTATCACTGTTTACGATCTTACAGTGACATGACACAGATTGCGACACCTCTCCATCTCTCTCTGGAATAAAAGGACATATTTACAAAAGCATCTCAAAGGTAGGGTGACTCAGAAGAGCTTCATGTGTCTGACATTTTAGTGGACATATAGTTTAGATAGGCTAACTAAATTAAGAAAAGGAGTAAGTAGGCTATCCATGCTGTAAAAAATATGTCTTGTCTGGTCTAACAGCCCAGAAAACACATTAAAGGCAGGGTAGGTAGGACTTTATAAAAATAAAAGATCCAAATTTGTTAAAACTTTCTATATATATCAATACATAATTAAAATGTAAGTACTCTGAAAAAAAGAGTATAAAAATCAAGTGACTCTAGACCGTTTAATCTGTATTAAACACAGCTCATTATTTCGATTCGGGACGAATCAAAGGATTGGCTTAGGCGACTGTCACTCTCTCTCGCAACCATGGCAACCACCCTTTTGCCACGGGATCTGCCCACTTGCGCGCGCACGTTTGATTTGAGGAATTCGAGAGGCACAGAACCTAGGAATAGCAAAACAATGGCAGAGAAAGAGCAATCAAAATTCACATTACCGGCATGCAGTTAGTGAAGGCAAACAAGGCAAAAAAAGAAGACAGTACAAGAAAAGGTAATGAACAAAAAGTCTTTGGATAAACAAAGAAATAAAACGCGTGTCAATATCGGCGTAGCTTTCCAGCGACCACCCCGTCCTCGGCCTCTACTTCCTCGGACCCTAGTTGCACGCCACGGCCTCTTGCACGACCTCCTCTGCTTCGCCCTAAAATTATTTTTATTTTACAAAAGGACATTTTACAAACCTACATTTTGCGCATGTGCTCCTGCATGCACTTTTCCAGTCACAACACAGCAATCAAAGGAGGACGCGCTGAAAACTGAAATGCTGTTCTCTTTCTTCATAACTCGTGAGAAGGTTTGAGTTGCAAAGGAATTTGTGACTGTATCACCTATTCAACCACATCAAAGTTTCGTAATTAGTAAGTCCGTGCTTTTTCTCTTTTTGTTCTTATGTTCTGAAGGGCTGCTGTGCCTTGGTGAAACGGTGTTTGTACGTGAAGAGCTCTTTTCCAAAACGCCATAAACCTAAAAAGCTGCCTCAAAGAACCAGCAAAAGTAATGATTATGAATGTGTAAAATATTGCAATAAGACATTTTAATTGTTTATTAATTTCTGTGTCGGCTGCAAAGATGAAGTTGACGATATTTGACTCGCGATCTTCGCAGTAGGCTAGTGAACGCATGCACCGGAGAAATGCACATTTATTAGGCTACATAGTTTTATTTTGTTTTGGATGGTTTTGTTTAGAACCAGATTTCTGTAAATATATTCCACATTTTTTAGGCCTGTGAGGCGAGGCTACGGTTCGGTTCACGATGATATAATCTCCAGTTCAAGCACCTTATGTTGTGATTGATAGCCTATATTTACTTTATGTATTTAATCCAGGAATGAAAATATTAATGAATTAATGGAAAAAAAAAATATTAAAATTAAGATACAATTAATCCAAAACGAAATTCGTTTTAAAGAAAGGCTTTGTGCTTTCTGTTTTGAGATCTCTGTTAAAGTTTGAAAGTCTTAGTGCAGCTTTCAGAGCGCTCACGTCCATAATGGAGAACTGTCAAGTAATATTGTTTTTTCCTCATAAATGCAAACACGAAAAATAAAAGACAAAAACTTTTTTAAAAAGACAAACCATAAATTTAGAAAAAAAAAGAAAAAAGATGGATTTATAGCGTTTTGGGGGAAAAAATGAATGGATTTATACCGTTTTGAAAATGTTTTTTTTTTTTTTACTTTGAATTGATCATCAACAATATTGTTGTTTGATTTAATAATCACTGTTGCAAGAAGTGCCTAGTTAAGTTTTGTAAGTGGAAAAAGTAGGGGCTGCCACAGATTCTGTTTAGTTAGCTCCTTTATTGTTTTTTTCTATAGCCTACAATAAAGGTCAAATGCAGCAAGTCAAAAGACCAACTGGACCTTCTTTGCCAGTTTGCTCACATTTCTTTGAAGGATGGCAAAAATATCGCCTGAATATCGATATCTAGATATTGGAAAAAAATATCGAGATATTCATTTTTGTCAATATCTCCCACCCCTACATGCAGAACACCATACTGTATATGTTATGAATCTTACACGAAATTCATCTTCATCACAATGTAACTGATGGTAATGTAAAAAAGTGTATCAATGCAACCTGTTTTTAGCTTATATAACTAGCTCGTTAGCGAATCAAAAAATATATATTTTAAATTTACCAATATCAATATGCTAGCTTGATAGTGAGTACTAAAATACATCTTATTTGTTTATATTCATAAGCAATTAGTGTTAGATTTTTTTATTACATGTGATTCTGACATGATGTCACTACATGCACTGTGCTCCTTCCTCTCTGCTTGTCTCAGGTAAATAATGCTCTTCAGCTCAGCGGTTGGAGTCGCGCGTTCATGTGTTTTGGGGGCGTGGCTTTGGAAGGAGCCCAGAAGGGAGGGGGTGGAGTGAATGGAAATTATGAACTGTCTTTAAAACAGTCGTGAGAGGTCTACAGACACTCGATTTTTATACTTTCTTTTTCAGAGTACTTACATTTTAATTATGTATTGATATGTACATAAAGTTTAAACAAATTTGAAAAATAAGTTTTTTAGACCATTCCTACCTACCCTGCCTTTAACGGAGGTTCCACTTTTGTGTCCTAAATACTTGTTTTTTGGGGTCGACAGATTATAAAAACTTATTTCTAGGTTTTTTAGCTTGTTTGCTGTACACCTTGTCACATAGCAGCTTTTCGACATTGTTTTGTTTTTTGTTATAAGTCAGAAATGACAAGGAGGCAGCCTCGGATTGCCGGTGTGGGCGTGGCCTAAATACGCTCTGTCTCTATATAGATATTCCCCATTTAGCATGTTATGTTTTGTGGTTAATTTTTAGTTAGTAATATGTTAGATAATTATATACTTTTTAAATATTGTTTATCCTTTTTATTATTTATGGGCCTAACAGTAAATTCATTATAATCACCACCTGCAAGTGTAGGCTACATTTTGAAGAATAAAAATGACATAAGGTTAGCTAATTCAACTTTATTAGCTAACTGCATATGGTAATCAAATTGCACTTCCAAAAGTCATACATTTGTGAGAAAAAAACAAACAAACATATTATTCAGGGAGTGGACTAACGTTAACTAGCATGAGCAAACATGCGAAAATATGGCAAAGTAAGCGAATGAGATGACGAATCAAAGGAAAAAATAAGCCTGTTTCAATGAGTGCTGAAATCAATTGCTCATCATTAAAGTCATTTTGGCTTCATACTTTTGGCATGAAGTTAAATATTTGTCATACCTGACCAGAAGATGTTCAAATAAATGTCACATTAGACAAGGAAGTTGTAGGTTGTATTTGAATAATTACATATCTTATTTAGCTGAGGTAAATTAAACGCAATTCTCTCGTATCCTTGCTCGATGATGAATGAGACAATGAGCCCAATGGTCAGTTGAAATTTAAAAGGCTGATTTTCGCGCTTCAGGGCAGTGACGAGTACATATGTCGTCTCTGTATTCCCCTTTTCTGTTATCTCAATAAAAAAAATAAAAAAAATACATATGAGTAGGCTACATATGTCGTCCAGTGGTTGTCCAGACACCATAGGCACAACCTTAAGCAATGGCCCTGAACGGTGGTTTAATGTAACGTTACATTGTGACAACGCTGTAACAACCTTCAACACACAACGTAGTTATTAGCAACCTTTTGGCCATGTTGTTAGAAGGTTCAAGGTTGGGTACATTGTGCCAACGTTCTGTGTTTGCTGGGAGGTCTGTTAGCTGGTTTTAAAGAGGTTTTGTGCACTAGCGTGGGCAGATTTGAAGACCTGCAAGCTTTTCAGAAGGAAAGATCTCTAGCCCATATTTCAAGACTCGTGGATGGTAAAGAGGTAAAATAGCCTAACCCTACATTGTAATCTTTGTGTTTCTCAAGAGCAAGACCCGAGTCTAATGTAGTCTATTAGTGCTCTAGTGACGATTATGAGTGTATTTTGGATAATGATCTCCATCGAATGTTTTGGTGGAGGTGATTGTCATTCTTTCTGTTTCAGCAATACTCTTAAAAAGTATTCGAGTATTGAACGTACCTCAGCGCTCCCTGGTGGTCTAGTGGTTAGGATTCGGCGCTCTCACCGCCGCGGCCCGGGTTCGATTCCCGGTCAGGGAACAAAAGTTTTCTTTCAATATTCAACGTGTTCAATATTCAACGCTTAATCCTAAAAACAGAATTTAGAATTTATAATAAATAATCTGTTAAGGGAATAGACTTTTAAAAAAAGAAAGAAAAAGTTCAAGTGAGCCATGGTCTACCTGTAATTATTTCCATATTGTAACAAATGCTATAATAAACAATTACAAGAGCTACTTTTTCATAAGTACAAGTTAGAATCAAGAGCTTTAAAGTATGGACCTTCTTGAATGATTGACTAAACAATTGGTTTTCCTCATGTGTAAAATGTGTTCTGCTAATATGACAGATATGCATATTGGGAAAATAAAAGATAATCCAATTAATGACAGGAAACTAACTAACATGTTCAGTATAAGAAAATTGTAAGTATAAGAGTAAGACTTCTCATTGCACTTTGTAAACAAGTGATTATTATCAACCAACTTTGCATGTGTGGGCCATTGTGCAAAAATAAAGCAAAAAAACAAATAAATAAACCTCATGAGTTTCCTGGTACCACGGCACGGTTCACACTTTAACCCCCCAATGTTCAAACCCAAACTACAGCCTTGCAACCGAGGGAGACAACCAGTTCCCCCATCTCAAACAGAAGTGAACAAAATAGAGTAAATCACCACTTGATGCTTCAAATAAAGATTGTATTGATTACATTGTGACACCAGTAGGTGGAGACAAGTGACTGTTAAAAAATGTACTTGTCATTGAATCATTCATTCAAAATATTTGTTCAAAAACGCTGATTCATCCAGTAATGAAAGAAGTGACTCACTTGAAGTGATATCTTTATAATTGAGTCCTTGAATAATTTATTCAAACCGATTTAAAAAAAACAAACAAATCATTCAAATTGTGTCCGTGCCGTTTGGTGTCCGTGCCGGAGACGTTGGTGTCCGTGCCGGAGACGGTGGTGTCCGACAGAGACGGTGGTGTCTGTGCTGGAGTCGTTGGTGTCTCTTCCGGAGACATTGGTGTCCATGCCGGAGACGGTGGTGTCCGTGCCGGAGTCGTTGGTGTCTCTTCCGGAGACATTGGTGTCTCTTCCGGAGATGGTGGTGTCCGTGCCGAAGACGTTGGTGTCCGTACCGGAGACGGTGGTGTCCATACCGGAGACGTTGGTGTTTGTGCCGGAGACGGTGGTGTCCTTTGCGGAGATGGTGCAGCACACAGCAGTGTTTGTGAATGAATCTGCGACTTTGAACAAATCGTGAGAGTCAATGCTTCAATGATTCATTCATAATTACAGCCACTTGCTTCGGTACTGAATGAATGAATGACTCGATGACTCACTCATGAAGACAGTGACTTGCCGCCACCTAATGGCGGTTTTAATATAATATTTAAAAGCATCCCTTAATTTTTTACCATCATTGCATATTTCTCTATTGAACATTTTTTAATTTTTTTTTATTTAAAGCATTATTTATTTTATAAAGGAATTTGTAAAGGTAAAAATGCACTGGAAAAATCGATTTAAGGGGGCAAATATTGCCCTTTACTGAAAAAGATGTGACTGCAGAGAGGGGGTACACAGAAGGATGTTAAAGGTCTTAGGGGGTACGATACTCTAAAAAGTTTGAGAACTTAACTGTACAAATGGTAGCTAATGTTTACAAAAATGTTTTATTTTTCGTTTTGGTTGAATTGTGTTTTCATTTGATGCATTAGAACAAAGTGTGAAGAAAACAAAAAGTTTCGTTTTGAAGACAAAAACGAGAACACAAATTATCTGACCTGAAATTTATTATTCAGCCCCACAAAAAGTTTCAAAACGTATTTTAAACAGAAACGTTGCATAGTGCGTTGAACACCCTGTTCTGTTGATGACACAAGAGTTGCAACTATGGCAGCTGAGAAGGCCATTCTTTGTGTTCTTTTTGAAGAATTATCAGAGCCTGATGAAATTGGTATAAAATACACTCAATGTTACAGTCACTGCCCTTGCCATCCAGAATAAAAGAGAGTGATCCATTCGAGTGAAGGGATTTGTGGAAACTGTGGTTCCTAATTGTTGTGATCCAACATTTGCCTCATATTTCAGACTGAAAACATCTATTTAGCCTCACATTCTACTAATTATGTGCACCCCATTTAATTATCTTGTTTATCTCCTGCTAATCAATTCTAATTTAAATGATTTTATTTCTGGTTCTTACTTTTTTAATACCTTGTATTTTCTTTCTCATTTTTATGTAAAGCACTTAATTACCATTGTGTATGAAATTTGGTATATAAATAAACTTGCCTTGCAATGATATATATACACACCTTCTCAATAAGTTATAAATAAGTATTTGCATATTATATGAGCATTCATAATCATTTTGTTTCTATATGAATTAAAGGAGATTGACAATTAGAAATGAAACAATATCTGTAATCTAACAAATCTTTTTTCAACTAAAACAATTTATTTATTTATACTCTATTTGGGCCTTAAATGTCTATTATATTAAACCATTTAAAACATATACGCATTTGTTTATGTATTTGTATGTGTTCTTGGAGAATGGCTCTGATAAATTAGGAAAGCTTGTGTCACGTTTAGTTGTTAAAGGGACAGTTCACCCAAAAAAATTAAAATTCTGTAATAATTTACTCGCCCTCAAATTGTTCAATGAACTTCTTTCTCCTGCTGAACACAAAAGAAGATATTTTGTAGAATATGGGTAACCAAACAATTGATGGGCCCTATTGACTTCCATAGTATGGGAATTTTTATAATCAATAATTTTTTTTTAAATCAATAAATTATCAATATTATCAATAACATTATCAAATAATAATGATAATATCAATAATATTTTCAAATAAACTATCAATTTTATCAATATTTTCTGACAGAATTTTCATTTGTGGGTGAACTATCCCTTTAACCCTTTCATGCATGAATTATGATAACCTCAGTCAGGATTTTTTTCCTATGTGTTTTTATTGCTCTTAGGGCATGAAAAACAAGAATTGATTTTTATTTTATTTTTTTACAAATTTTTCAAAGAGATCTTCAGATGTCCACTTGAGTGGACAGCATGCGGTTATGGTTTAAACTTAAGATATACTATATTAAATATAAGATAATAATCAAACACATAAAGTATGTGAATTTAACAAACTAATCAATACAATTATATCAAATCATGTGAAAACTATAAAATATATACAAAAAATATAAATGCAAAATATTGCAAAGGCTTCATACAACTTCAAGTTGCACTTCGCATATCTTTGATATCAGAACATGAGGACGTGATTCCATCAGAATTTTCTACAGTCTGTCAAGGTACAACTGTGGAAACCACTCAGATGCTCCCTCCAGTGCACCAGAGTATGGAGATTTACCCTTATTAGCTGATAATTCTGATTATGTTCAATATGGACATGCACATTTCTATCATAGCCCTCCTCTGAGAAAACCTAGCGGTACGTTTTTTTTCAATCTCATCTGAAATGATCAGTGTTGGGGATAACGCATTACAAGTAACATGCATAACGCATTCAGATTACTTTTTTGATGTTACAAGTAAAGTAATGTGTTACAAGTAACATGCATTACCTAATCAGATTACTTTTTGATCTAACAAGTAATTAACTACAAGTAATGTGCATTACCTAATCAGATTACTTTTTGATGTAACGAGTAAAGAAACGCATTACAAGTAACATGCATTACGTAATCAGATTACTTTTTGATGTTATGAGTAAAAAAATGCATTACAATAACATGCATTATGAAATCAGATTGCTTTTTGATCTAACAAGTAAAGTAATGCATTACAAGTGTCATACATTATGTAATCACATGACTTTTTTCGATGTCAATGAAAATTACATTCTAATAATACAAGTACATTTATTTACAGTAAAAAAAGTCACTGCAGATTAAGTTTTCAAGTTTTAAATTTCAAAAACAATATTCACAATATAATTATGAATTGTAGCTGAAATATAGCAATTGATGCATGACGTCCACTACAGTGGACATGTGATTAATCAGAGTTTTCTCTCAATCTAAAATCAAAACTTGGAAAATTTTACTGTGATATGACTCATTAGATATTGCTTGATGCTGCAATATTTTTTTTTTACCTACAAGAGTCTCCTAGGATAGAAGGAATGGGTGGATATTCCGGAGCAACTTGGCATGTCTGACTGACCCTTGGCCATCTTGGTTTGGAGGGGGAAAAAATCGAAACACAAAGTCTTGCCACTTGGTTGCAATTTATAGGATGATGCACCAGGGTCCAATGAAGAGGCTGATGTGCAACTTTGCCATAAATACCCGTGCAAATTCAAGAAAATGCTTTTTTAATAGCTGTCCACTGTAGTGACCACTATTAAAGGGATAGTTCACCCAAAAATGAAAATTCTGTCATCATATACTCACCCTCAAGTTGTTTCAAACCTGTATGAATTTATTTTTTCTGCTGAAACACAAAATAAGATATTTTGAAAAATGTCTGTAACCAAACAGTTGATGTGTCCATTTACTTCCATAGTAGGAAAAAAAAATACTATGGAAGTAAATGGACACATCAACTAAAAAAATAAATTCATACAGGTTTGAAACAACTTGAGGGTGAGTATATGATGACAGAATTTTCATTTTTGGGTGAACTATCCCTTTAAGGGTTAAATACGTCCAGGCACTGAAGCTAATTAATATTCATGAGGAAAACGTAGTTCCTTCCTATGTGCGCAGTGAGTCAACTGCGCAAAGAGCGGAAAAACACAAACATGACACCGCGAGTTGAACAACAGACTCCAGGGTTTCTTAGTTTCTATTCCCTCATCATCAAGTAAAACAAGTTAAGTTTAACCAAGCTCACATCAGAAGCACGGAGATTGCCTTTCGTCGTGTTTATATTTCGCGGTGGTTAACTTTGTGTTGTCAGCGATGTCTGATGGCTGTGAATGATCCGGGAGGTGCTGATGCTGATGCCGAAGAGCCGCCGTCTATGCTGTGGGGTCTGGACCCCGTGTTCTCCGCATATTCCAGACTCTACATTACTGACATCCTACAGATGAAAGAGTCCAGACAAGTACCTGGTAACGTAAAATACAGCAGTTAACCCTCGGTCCCTTTGCTTCTGTTTATTGGATGTATCTTTATCTACACAGAAATAATAGTAATAAAGTATTGATAAATAATACCAAAACATTTTTCTAAATATTTGTTACACTGCAACATAATGTTTTGCATGAGTTACTTGTTTTTTGTTAGCTGCTGTTTTTAAAATAGATAAATGCATAGATATAAGAAGGCCCTGTACTTTTACTGTTACCAAAGAAGGTCCCACATTATGACACATGATATCTTTTAGGAGTTTATTTCTACAAGAATCACCCACTCTTCCAGGTGGATGTACTGGGGACGGTTGTTTACAAGCGGGAGAGAGACGATTTCTACTGTTATGGAGGTCTGGAAAAAACATTATTTCTGTATTAACACCTTTTTAATATCATAGAAACATAAACTTTTTTATTTTGGCATGTTATCTGTATTTTGTGATAAAATAAACTAATCAAATTTGATCATCATCAAGAATGCATAACCAGTTCTGTTGCAGTTTTTCTTCCTTTATAAACTCGACCACTTTGACCTGTATTTTTTTCCTTTCATGTCTTATCTTGCCTTGGGAACCAAGTGAGCCAGTACTGCCCCTCAAAAGTGGGCACATGTTGCACCTGGTCTTACTATTGCTCTTCTGTTTTCCTTTAACACATAGTGGATGATAGTACTGGTGTCATAAATTGTCTTTGTTGGAAAGATGAGAAATGGAGGGATCAAGGAGAACCGACTAAATGTAAGTTACAAAAACTTTAGTGTCTTTGACACTACGTTAGTAACATTAACATTTCACATCAATTCAGTTACAGAAATATATATTTTGAATCTATACTACTGTTCACAAATGTGGGGTTAGTCAAATTTTTAATGTTTTTTTAAAGCAGTCTTGCCAAAGCATTTATTTGATAAAAAAAATACAGTACAAATTTTAATATTGTGAAATATTATTACAATGTAAAATAACTGCTTTGCATTTGAATATGTTCTAAAATATAATTTATTCCTGTGATGTCAAAGCTGGATTTTCAGCATCATTACTCCAGTCTTGCTGTTCAAGAAACATTTATTATTATTATTATCAATGTTGAAAACATTAGTGTTTTTAAAAAATATTAAACAGCGTTGCTGCCTGTTATATTTCTGTGGGTATCGTAACAATATTTTTCAGTAATCCCTGATGAATAGAAAGTAAAAAAACAACAAAAAAAACCAGCATATTACTGTCATTTTTGATCAATTGCATTCTTTCTGAATAAAAGTAGTGTGTCAAAGATATTTAAAAGCCTTAAAAGATGGAAACTCCTATAGTGAAGATAATGTTTTCACTGCTGTAAATATTTAATCAGCAAAAATATTTTTTTCTTAGTACAATCTTTTTAAAATGACTTAAACTTTTTTTTTTTAAAGCAAGCCAGTTGTAGATGTTGTAGAAAATCTGATGCGTAAGGCATATTAATCCAGTGCTAATGTCAATAGGCAGAGATCCCAGCGGATCCTCCAGAGGCTTTAACATTGAAGACGAACTCAAACGACTGAAGGAGGCTGAAAGGCAGAGCACCGAGCTGGAGATCGGAGACCTGCTGAGGATACGAGGGACTGTCAAAACCTCCAGGGATGCGAGGGAGATCAAGGCCACCTGCTTCTGTAAGTGAAATGTTAAGGGATTTAGATGCACATAATATGTCTGTTTAATCAGTTAGAGTGAGCTTGTTTGCAGAACACATGGTTATTGTGCTGTAATCATCACTCTGTAGTTGTTTGTGTGTGTGTGTGTGTGCGTTTAGATAAAGTCAGTGACCCTGTGATGGCAGTGCAGATCTCGCGTATGCTGGAAATGCCTCAGCTGTACAGAAAGTGCTATGATGAGCCGTTCCAGGTGCCGAGTGATGACCTGGGCGGCACAGAGTGAGTCACAGAGTGATGGAGGTCTCATTTACATCTGTTATTTTACATTACATCATTTACCTCTTACACCTGCAGTGACACCTAATTGTGTTACACGGAAAAAATGCTTGCAGCCCTTTTTGCATGCATTTTTATGTGAGATATATGTATGATATAAATATAATAATAAAAATTATATATATATATAATTGTGATATATGCGACCCTGGACCACAAAACCAGTCACATGGTTCAATTTTTTGAAATTGAGATTTATACATCATATGAAAGCTGAATAAATAAGCTTTCCATTGATGTACGGTTTGTTAGGATAGGGCAATATCTGGCCGAGATACAACTATTCTGGAATCTGGAATCTGAGGGTGCAAAAAAAACGAAACATTGAGAAAATCGCCTTTAAAGTTGTCCATTTATGTTCGCGATTGTGCTGCATTCACTTACAAAAATATTAACATGCCTAAGACTTTTGCACAGTACTTTTGCACAGTACTGTATATATATATATATATGTGTATGTATTTGTGTGTGTGCAAAAGTCTTAGGCACGTTAGTATTTTCACCCCCCAAAAATGGTTTTAAGCCAGTTATTTATATATTTTGCTGTAGTGTGTCAGTAGGAAATATCAGTTTACATTTCCAAACATTCTTTTTGCCATTAATTGTAAGAATCCAGTGAGATTTTTGTATCCACAAGGAGTCTGACAACAGCCGGTATGATCCACAAGACACGGAGATCTGATCTCACCATCATCGAGAACAGATAAAACTGAGTCGAGAAAATAATCCAGAAGAACTGTGGCAACGGCTCCAAGACACTTGAATCATTTTTTTTTCTTTGCATACAAAAATCTCACTGGATTATTACAATTAATGGCAAAAGGAATGTTTGGAAATGTAAACTGATATTTACTACTGACACACTACAGCAAAAAATATAAATAACTGGCTAAAAACCTTTTTTTTTTGTGTGTGAAAATAATGTGCCTAAAGGTCCTTGCACACTGCGTCCGAAATTTTCGTATGCGTTTTTTCGTATTCGTGATTCGGTGGCTCTGAATTGTCAAAACACCATTCAAAATGCTTGCTACGGATGCGAAAAACGCAGAAAATCGAGCCCGATCTGAATTTTTTTATGACGGACGAAAGTTTCGGAGGCAGAGTGTAAGCGTGATTGACATAATGTATCGTATTTATTTTTTAACGTGAGAAAATTTCGAATGCGAATTTCGGACTCAGTGTGCAAGGGCCTTAAGAATATAAAAAATGCATGCATTTTTTTTTTTATCCCAGCTTGGGAACAAAAGCATCTGAAATTTAATGTCTTGATTCAGACTTCAAATTTTAAATGTAGGGCCTACTTGTGAAACACATCAAACATGCTTTCTGTGCTTTTCAATTTTATTTACAGAGCAGGTGGTTCCTCACATTTCCACTATTTGCTGTCTCGGTCAGTTCTCACCCTTAAGGAGTTCCTCTCAGAGAAAGAGGTGGCCAGGTTTCGTCCTTATGATGTCGAGTTCCTCTTGCATCCACTGATCCAAAGTTCTTCAGCAGAACAGGTACTGGGCCTGACCTTGACCTCCACTATCCACTGTCCAGTACCAATAAAGCTGAAAAATTCCACTATGCAAAAGATGAACGCACAAGTCTACCAAAGTAAACTGTCCTTGTTCAATGTCACTACTCTTGGCTGGAGTACATCAGGATATAAGAGCCAGGAATAACTTGTGGGCACTGCAGGGAGGATGTGTTGTGCTGTTTGATGGCAGCAGGGAGTGATCATCTGTAACATTTTATACGGTGATGAGAAAGAAGTATGCTAATGAGAAACCTGTCGATATCTTCGTTAGTAATCAAACGAGAACGTACGTGGAGTGTGCGTTTCATTTAAACGTTCTTTATTTGTTAAAAGGAGCTGAAATGGTAATTTTGAATGGTGCATCACAGAAATATGATTCATTGTTTGGGTGACTCATCATTTCATTTCTTATTTTGCCTGAAGGAGTCAGATCAGTCCAGAACGTCATTGGCTACGCAAATTCGAAAACTTCTGAAAGAGACCCTGAGCGTCCTCCAGGATGAGGGACAGATATTTCGAAAAATGCGGACCCAGGATGAAGTCTACAATGTATGTGCGCACACATACAGACACCTCTTAGCAAGTATGACATCATCATAGAGAGAGAGAGAGAGAGAGAGAGAGAGCAGCAGCAGTTAATGTTACCTCAGGAGACTCTTAACAAAGCTAAAGGGATTATGTGTAATATTCTCTTCCAACACATACTTTCTACATATTATAGATCTGAATAGGGTTTGTAGTACCCTTTAGGATTTTAACGAGGATTATATTAAAAGCGCCCCTATTATGCTTTTTCCGATATTCCCTTTCATGTAGTGTGTAATAAAGCTGCTTGGGAATGTAAAAGGTCTGCAAAGTTTCAAAGATCAGATCAGCAATTCCAGACTTACTGCACAAACCAAACAAAGGTTTGTAACAAATTTGCATAATGCCAGCCTATGGAACGTCTACTTTGATCCGCCCTCAAACACTGTAGTTGTAGCCGAGGCCTGGGAGAGTTTGGTTTGTGTTGTCGAGAAGATGCTGGTTTCCAAAGGATGAGGACTTGGGCTCGAATTGATACAGACTGGGCCATCTGACCAATCGGAGCAGAGTAGGCTCTCAGAAAGGAGGGGTTTATAGAGACCGGATCCTTTATCGAACTGTTTCTATACTGTGAGACCTTTGTCAGACCTTCAAAACAAAATTAGCACAATAGGGGCACTTTAATGTGGTTTAACCATAACTAATATAATTTCTAAAACTACTTTAGAACGTAATTATATTTTTATTACCTTGGCTGCTTTAGGTAACAGAACAAGACAAAGATCTTCACACAGCGATCAAGGACATTTTACGAGAGGATACCAAACGGGAAAAATGTGAGTTTTTTTTTTTTGTTTGTTTAAATACTAGTTGCGTATGCATATAATATTATTAATATTATTACACTAAATGCTTGATTTTGGTTGGTCAAGCACTGCATTTTCAGTTCAAATTATTTTGTATAATGTATAACCATGTAATTCATGGTTGTCCCAGGCTGTCACATAAGACTTTCAATTTGAATCAGTATTTATTTATTATATATATTTATTCTTCATTGTTATTTTATTTTATAATTAAACAGTATGCTGATCATGTACATGCAGGTGGCCATTATTTCAAAATAAAACCTGATCCAAATATGTGAGTAAAGGACCCTCATGTTGCTTTTTTTGCAGATGCTGAGAAAGGATGCCATGTCCTGCATATTTTGTCCAGCATGAGGCAGCGCTACAGCCAAAACCTGAGTCGAGAGGTGCTGGAAGTTGCTCTGACGTTCTTAGAGTGCAAAAGTGACATAATAAGCACAACAGAAGCCCACTACATTGTGTTGTAGCATCATTTTAAAATAATAAGTTAATAAAAATACGAGCAAAGTGTTCAAAGCCATCATGAAGAAATATTGTAAACAGTGACAGAACCCTTTTTTAATATAAATCATTTAAGTTATCTAATGGCTCTTTGTTTCCTTAAATGTTGCTTTTTATGGTTGAATGAAAATATACAGATATATTTACTTCAGAAATTGCCTCTTTAATGAGCTAACATAAACATTTGAGATCTCCTGAATATTTATATTGTTTAACCTTTCCTTTCTGGCACTTTTAAAAATTGGAGCTCGACAGATCTAGTTCCCTTTCACTTTAATTATACAGAAAAGAGTGGCCTGGATATTCTTCAAAATTAAACATTTTGTGTTCCAAGGAAGAAAGTCATACATATTTGGTACAATATGATAATGAGGGCGAATAAGTGATTCATTTAGGAGACAAATAGGTCGTTTTAAACGGTAGTTACACTCAATGGCCATAGGAGGTCGCTGTGAGCAAATAGATACGTCACCGTCCGCGAGCACATCTGTGTCTGTGCGCGTTCAGGTCTATTTATGCTCATTTGCGGTATGAGTAACGGAAATCACGTCTCACACTGTCCTTGATAATCTTAGTTTATGGAATAGATTCGCAGCAGACCATATGCTTTTTTTGTTGTTGTTCCATTTAGACACTATGCAAAAAATGCATTCAAAATTAAACGTTCATTAAATGACTATTCATATCTAGCATATGGCATGGTTTTGTTACAGATACTCTATTGCAATGTTTTCCCTCACAATAAACAAACTGAATTTAAAGAAACAAACAAACAATGCATGCTCTGTAAAATCCAGCCATTGTGTCTTTTACGAAGGAAGACAATGATATCAACACAGCACTCGTTTCCCCCCCTGTAGAGACTCTTAAACTGCAACAGAGTCCTTGTCAAGAAGCCCATCCCCATTGCCCAAATATCCCAGACCAGTGTGTGCGCGCGCTTCCTGCCGAATGGACTTCGCGGTGAATGCGCCCCGGCCTTTATGACGCGCGCCGCTCACGTTTGAGGAGAACCCCCAGACTTCAGCGACACTACTGTAGTCCACACAAAGAAGACGCGCTCGTTCCCTTATGACGCGTCGATCCGGATTCCAGAATGACACTCTAGAACGCGTCTCGATTCGAATTCGGTTCGAGAATCCGCTCTGCGCTGTGAGAGAAATGGATACGAGCATGTTCGTTTCCTGCAGACGGATATAAGTTTTACCTCATTTATTACTCGATCTTCACATCTACATTACGTCTAAAGGGAACAAACGGACTGATCAAACTGACGGGCCGGGGGGCAAAAATCGTTTGCTTTCATTGTGAAGAAGAACAGCGATTTTATTCGTGCAAACGTCTTCGTGACTGTCCATTTATTCAGTCGCTGTCTGATTACCAACGGTGCTTCTGAAGCCTCTGTTTTCACAATGCAGTTTCGGACAGTTTTGGATGTAAAAGTGGTGGATGTGGAGAAGAGGAGGAATCCATCCAAACATTACGTGAGTTGGCTACCTATTCACCTTGCGTCCTTCTCGAACCTGATGCTGAGATAGGCTAGAGAAAGACGCATCTAGATAATGATGAACATTTCTGCAACATTATAGACACGAATACGTTTTGAGCCGATTCTGTTTTCTCTTCTAAAAAGTCTGGTACATATATGCATGGGGGTTACAGAGATAAAGAAACAACAAATAAATAAATAAAAGAGAAGAATGACCTCAGACTGAACACTTGGACTCACTATTAATTATATTCACTTAATTTGGCAAATTAATTAGTAGATTTACATTTATTGTTTGAGACAACCCGTTAGCTATATAATTATTAAAGCATGAATGACTTTAGATCTACACCATATTCATTTTTCAGTATTAAAATTCAAATGAAATAAGCCCATCGTTGCAGCAGGTAATATCAGTTGTAGCATGACCAATAACAATCTGATACTTTTTTTGTGTGTGTGAAAAAAAAAAAAAAAAAAAAGAAGATATATTGTTTCTAACTATGCAAAATGAAGAGTTACATGTAAATAAATACATTTTGATCACATGTTCCAAAACTATATCTTATGAAAAATATTTATGCACCTCACTAATGATTCTGAGGAACTGATCAATGACGTGCGTGTTTTGATCAGCTGGCGTCACAAGTGATTGGACTTCATGTCACACTCCCTTTTCAAACAATTTAGGCTACAACTTCAATGACGAATTTGGGGGTTTAGTGGTTTGAAATAAGTGCCCATATATGGCTTGAGTAGAAGCATATGGATTTCCTGCAAAAGATGGACTGTGGGGTTTGTTTTAAATATTTATGAGACCACTTCTTGCAAGCATATGCTAGACGATACAGATTAGCTTCAGACTAGCTATACATACATTATATAGGCTGGATTTGGGACATTTTTGACATGTGGGCTAATATAAAACCATGCCCCATTCCAGAGTTCAACTTCATTACAAATTACAGTGCAATTTCAGTGCAAATTGATTTTAAAAGTAGAGTTTGATAATTATTTGTTTTTGTCTTTGGCATGCCCCCCCCCCCCCCCCCCCCCCCTCCCTCCCTCCCTATTTTCTGTATGACAAGTGTAACTCCACAAATGAGCAATGATCATGTTCTCCAGCATGATTTTAGAATGAACCCAAAGAGCATCTTGTGCTTCAGTGGAAGCCAATATATCTGACCTACTGTACACAGAGTTCACGTGGTTAATGTAGCTTATTTTTATTAGTGACCCAATAAGCGCAATATTTCTTGATTTTTCATTCCATTTATGCCACAAATATAAGTTTGACTTGTCGTAAAATCATTTTTTGACAACAGTACATTTTAACATCCAAATCAGTCCTTGACATTCATCAGTGGTTGTGGCTTTTTTGTTTTAAAGAGCTTCTTCAACATGGGCCCGTTGTCTCTAAATCTCCTAACCACCGAGAGCTTCAGAACTGTTCTCAGATCAGCATTAGTGCAACATCCTCCCCCATAACTCTCACTGGAGTCATTTGCTTAGCCATAGATTCACTGCATTCTCTCCCGGGAGAGCGAGACTTTCGGAATATGCACGGCCCTATGTCCCACAGGCTTCTGCGTTCTCGGGAAAGAGAGTAAAAAAAGAAAGGCAGTTGTTCAGTCTCATTAGTAATGTTTGTCAAACAGCTGGGTATGCTTTCCTTTCGAGAGAGAGATAGAGAAAAGGAGGAGGGGAAATGTGAACCCGCATGCCCTTGTTTTAATCCCCAGAAGCAACCCGACTTCCTCTCTTTGAATGGAAGCTTGGCTGTGTTTAAACCAAGTGCAAAAAAACTCTTTTCCTTCACACACAAGACAACGTTCTTTCTGCCCTTTACTTTGATCCGGGATGCATCGGTAGGATGATAAAGAGTGTACTCACAACCGCTTCGGAAAAGAAGTGCAGGTTTGTCATCATTAGTCAGCTGAGGGTTTGAAGTAGAGTAAAAATAGGGGATCATACGATGGAAAATGTCATGCTTCCAGACAGGAAGTGAGCACTGAAACACTTCTCCGAAAGGTGGATAGAATTGGTTCTATTATGCCTTTGTGGGAATCGTGTGTGTGTGAGACATGTTTTCTCACACACTCACTTCATTAGTGAGCACTGGTTCCCAACAGAGCCCCACATGTCTCAAATGTGTTTGTGTGCGTGAACGTTACACAACGCCGCCTTGAGGCTCTCCCCTGACAATCTGCTGTCTTGTCAGCTTTTGTATGTGACACATTTCCTTAGCTGTTTCCATCTGTTAAATCGTAGGCCACTACAAAACGTTCATGCCACAACATGCCATGAATCCTGATCGTTTGCCCGGTGTAATGGCTATTAAAAAACTTTTATTCAGCACAAAAAGGGACTAAAGCCATGATTGTTATGTGGCTTTATGTCTCTCTCTCTCTCTCTCTCTCTCTCTCTCTCTCTCTCTCTCTATTTGGTTTAAAGGAATAGTTCATACAAAAATTCATCCATCATAAAAGTAATCCACACGACTCCAGTCACCCTTCCGCTGGAACTCGACTCTTTTGTGAATGCATGTACGGCCATTGTTGGAAGCCACAAGTCAGTGATTATAGTTTATAAAGTTTTAAATATGGATATTTTTCTTACAAAAACTCTTCGCTTTAGAAGGCATTTATTAACCCTCTGGAATTGTATGGATTACTTTTGTGATGGATGGATGCGCTTTTTTGAGCTTCAAAAACTCGGGCACTATTCAATGGCATTACAAAGCTGGGAAGAGCCAGGATATTTTTTTAATGTAACTCTGATTGTGTTCGACTGAAAGAAGAAAGTCATATACACCTAGGATGGCTTGAGGGTGAGTAAATTATGGGATAGTTTTGGGTGAAATATTCCTTTAAGGCAATCCATCGTTTTCTTTAAAAAAGGAAGAAGAGAAGTAACTTACAATGCAATTCAATTGGGCCAATTTGTGAAGGATTTTAAAGCAGACACATGTCCTTTGATTTTATTAAAGGACTTGCCCTAATTCTTCTGTTAAAACGTGTGTATTATTAGAGCTGTAAAGTTGTTCTCTTGGTTTTATGGTTGCTTTAAGGATGTAGGCGTTACGTTGTCATGACAATGAAGTTGTAAAGTTGCATATAAACTACTGCTGAAAGTTTTTAAAAATGTTTTTTGCATTTAAAAATGCTCATGGCTGTTTTTATTTGATCAAAAATACAGTAAAAACAGGAGTGCTGTGAAATGTTGTTACAATTTAAAATAAGTGTTTTCTATTTGAATATATTTTAATGTCAATGCTGAATTTTCAGCATCATTACGCCAGTCTTCAGTGTCACATGATCCTTTAGAAATCATTCTGATTATTATTCATGTTGAAAACAGCCGTACTTGTGTGGAAACTGTGATGCATTTTTTGTTACTGTCACGTTTGATCAATTTAATGCATCCTTGATGAATTAAAAGTATTAATTTCTTTAAAAAAATGACTGACCCCAACATTTTGAATAGTAGTGTACACAGAACAGATTAGTAAGCAATTTTTTTTAAATACAGCTGTCATGTTAACATGAATATTATTTACGTCTTGTGGCTAAACTATTGAAACGAATGAATGTTTTCAGATTGATCAAATTCACATCCATTGTAAGTGCCTTTTTAGTTTTTGGGTGAACTATGCCTTTAAACCAGCCCCCCTCCCTCCCTCTCTCCCTCTCTCCCTCCATATCCCACACATCCTATTCCAGCGCTCACATACGTTGATGTACTGATGAATGACTCCTGCTGCATCCTGCCTGTCTTTAATTTCCACGTTTTCATTTCCCCTCCTCTTCGCTTGTTCCTTGTCCAACATGACATCTCGGATCACTAAAGCTCATTGCTCCTTTCTGTAGAGTTACTGTCTCCCTGCCGCCAGTTGCGAAGCAAATGCTATTGCTTTCAGTGCAGCTTGATTACATCATAGAGAACAAATGATGCCAGAGCTGCTGGTGACAACATGTGTGGGCAGAAAGCGAAGGCCCTGCCACAGTAGAGCAGCCTTCATGGGAAATGGCTTTCTCTCTCACCGTAACTAATGATGGCGTCACCCATAAGGAGAAATGATCCTGCCAAGGGCTTTCCTGGGATACTTTATCAGAATTGTATCATATTTTCCAGTGCATTTGATACATTCTAATGGTTTTCTGTTGTTCAACAGCTGGAGCTTGAATTACGTGAACTAATGATGTGTTTGTTTATGATGCTTTGTTTAGCTTTTTATTGTCTGGGACACTGGGTCTGGCTCTCTCAAAGGGCTCTATGATGAAAGATGAGATTGTTGAGGGGGTTTGAAAGGCCACGTAGGTGTAATGGAGCTGAAAAATAGCAGTAAAATGTTCCTTCTCTGACAGGTTTGTCTACACACCACCAGTTACAACATTCTGTAGACACGTAAGATCTTGCGGAGGCGACTGACTCGCTCCTAGTTTAAGTGTCTGACTTCCAATAGTAATAATCAGAATTCAGTTGATGATATTTGGCTGTTTTCAGATTATCGGTTTGTTACAGTTCATAAATTTAAACATCCTTGTCAGTGGACAATTAGCCCTTCAGATTGACTCCATAGCAGCTTTCATTGGCCAAGGACTGCCCAGAGGTCGTCTGTCATGTAAAGCATCCAATCACAGGTCGTTTTGTTCCACGTCATGTTCAGGGACGTGAAAATGTAACGCCGATGTCCCTACAATAACAGACCGGTGTGTAAAACTCTTGGACGTATTTTAAAGAGTCTATGACGCAAACTTAACATACTTCACTTACTTTTGAAAATCCAGCGTTTAGTTGATCCTGATATGCTCTGATTGTCACAGTGGTAAACACGACGGGGTTCTTCTTCCATGAGGGGGTTTGGCATCACTGCATTTTTGTTTCCAGGCAGAGCATTAAAGAACGCGATACACACGTCTTCCAGGCATCCTGTAGAATTCAACCAATCAGATGACAACTTCGAAAATCCTGAAGTGTTTCCAGTTAAGTCTGCCATATGCATCAGACGTTCCTGGGCGTGACGTCTGAGGCTGAGACAAGGCTGTTTTTCTACTTTTACAATAAACATACACTATATTAAAGCATCATTGAACATTGTTATTTAAATGCCAGCAATTCGCCACATCCTTTTATAAAAGCCTCTTTGCACCCATTTCTACGGAGCCCTGCACATGACATGCTGGGGAAAATGTGTATCTTGGCCACAAATCTACAGTTCGTTCCCATGACTTACTAATATGTAAACATGTTTAAATTCATTCCCTCATTTTAAGTAAATTGTGTGACGTCAGTGACGATATAATAATTTATTTCCTCGTTTTAAGGAAATCTTGAGCACGATAATTTGTTCCCTCGTTTAACAAAATCGTGGCCACATTGTAATAATTCGTTCCATTACTTTAGTTTAATCAAAACGACGGAACGAATTAGTTCAATGTGGCCCCAGTTTTCTAAATTTAGGGAACAAATTCTTAATTCATGGCCACGATTGAACTAAAACGAGAGAATGTCGTAATTTGTGGCTAAAAAAAAATAAAATAATAAATGTGTTTTTGTCCGCACGTCATGTGCAGGGCTCCGTATATTTCATTTTGACAGGATCACAAAACAGTCACTTCAGATCAGACTGAAACAATCAGGAATGAAGTTCCGTCTGTCCATATGTCGGATTGTTCTGGAGGGCAGAGTGGAAGGTGCTACACCCAACACAATATTTGATGCACAACTGTGGCCAAAGGTTGTGACGCTGACAGGTTTATGTGTATGCTGAGTTGACACTTTTTCATCTGCATTTCTTCAGGAAACATGGTCCACTCTAGTTCCACTTCCTGTACAGCATCCCTTTCCGGAAGCTGGAATGTGCTTTGTATGTAGGTATCGGGGTTATAGAGGTGAAGGGGGGTGACCAGTGACACCGGCAAACTGGAAATGACCACAACAAAATGCAAAGGAAGTGAGAGAGAATGAGTGTCAAATAGGTTTATGTTCTTTGGATCATTGTTGATCACAGTGCTCAGTGAGGAGGTTTCATCTTTCATCTTTTGCTCTCTCTGCCTTGATCTACATACTGTTTAATTAATGATTTACAAGATTATCACTTCCTGGGGGAGATTCTCTCTCCAGAATCCCATTACCAGTGGTCCCGGCTGCAGTTACGCAGCTTAAACTGCGCAGTAAATGCTCACCCCTTGAGACCTAGAGCTATAGTTGCTGTGAAAGTTTGTGGGTCTTCATTTGGGTCAGTGTTGTTGTTTGGGAAAATGTATATTCCCGCTATAGAGAAGAATGCTTTTTTTTTCTAAATATGCATCTGTCACCGGTTTCAGCAATTATTTTGTAGGAAATTTGTAGTATAAAGGGTTAAAAGTAGATACAATTATCTGGAACTTTTCACCACCACACAAAAAAGGCATTTCTTACTTAGTATTTTTGTCTTGTTTCTAGTCCAAATATCTAAAAAATCTTAAATCAAGATGCGTTTACTAGACAAGTAAAATGACATAAGATATTGTTTGGTTTTCAAAAAAAAAAAAAAAATGCATTTGCTATTCAAGTAAAATGGCAAAATATATTATGTCTCTAGGATCTAAATTAAGTGAGACTTTGCTTAAAGCTACACTGTGTAGGATTTTCTCCCATCTAGCGGTGAAATTGTTTATGACTACCAACTGAATATCCCCCTCCCATTCCGAGGGCGTTTTAACTCCTACGGTGGCCGTATTATTTCAAATCTGCCGGCAGTCGCGAGTAATCTCCCCCTCGCATTCGTCACGGTGCCACTGAGTGTCAAAACGCGAAAGGCGAAGCTTGGATTTCCAGGTATGTCCCTCTTTGGCTAATGTATTTTCAAGATGGAGGCGCAACATGGCTGCTGCCATTCGAGCGACTCGCTCGTATGTATTCTAAATGGCAGATTCTACGCTTACGAGAATACTTAATTAGTTGGTAGAAGTAATTACACATTAATGAGCACATATGATTTTGAAAGAACAAAGTGTTTTTTGCTAAGAATCAATTAAAAAAATTACACAGTGTAGCTTTAAAACAAGCTAAATCATCTGCCAATGGGGTAAGAAAAATAATCTTGCTTCCATTTAAATACACCATTGGCAGATAATTTTGCTTGTTTTAAGTATAAAAAATTCTCACTTAATTTAGATCCTAGAGACTTGAATAGCAAATGCATCTTGATTTTAGTTGAATTTTAGATATTTGGACTGGATACAAAACAAGAATACTCAGTAAGAAAAGCTTTTTTTTTTTTTTTTTTTGTAGTGTGGGCAGTTTGTGAATCTAATCCATTTTGTTTGTGTAAATTTATTTAAGTACACAAATTAAACGGCATTCTCAACCCATTTGACTTTGTAATGTGAATGATATTTGGGTGGAATTAGATTTGTATCCATTGGGCATTGAAACATGTTCTTTATATATTTGACAAATTATTATTAAAATAATACATAGATTTTCTTTATTAATTGTTATTTAATCTATTTCAAGTAATTTAATATTTAATCGTTTAAAATGAGATTAAGTGATTTGTTTATTTTTGTAATTAAATTTTTTAATGCACACCAATGAATTTTTCACAACAGTACCAGACACTCAGGCTGGTGTTGATATGAGAACTGGCTCCTCACCTGATTTAAGGGATCTACCACTTCTAAAATTCTAACTTAACCCCTATAAGCATATGCATTCATTTCATGTCTGGACAAAAGTTTTAAAGATCTTAAACTACTTGCTCAGCATCACAAGTTTGAACTCTATAACCAGCTGAACAAAATGCTATTTTGTGGCTATGAATGGACTATGGTTGGAAATATGGTAGATGGATAATCTTTTATGTGTGTCTTGAAATAGTCTCCTTAGGCGGGGTTGACTTCAGTGGTGAGGCCTGTACTTTTAAGCCCCACCAAGACTTAAAGCTTAAACACTCCTCATCCTTTTCTTTAAGACAAATCTGAAGACAAGACGACTGCTTTTCAGTAAGTTTCTCTGGCTTTACTTTTCGCTGTCTATTCGAAAAGCTGCAAGCACTTGTTATTTAGAAATATGTTCTTCGGTTGGATATGCTAAAGTCTGCTGATATTAATTCAATGCCTGATTATAAGGAAAGCATTGGTTTGGTTTTTGATGAAATGCAGAATTTTGCCTTCCAAGACACTTCCTGTTCCTGTGATCAGAGTGTTTGGGCTGACATTTATTTATTTATGAGCAGTATAAAATGTCTACGGCCAAACCTTTGAAAGTTTAGCTGAAGTTTTTAATCAGTGGATGATGTGCTTTGTTTGCTGCAATACTTTGAAGATTATTGTTGATTCTGCAGGTATTGAATTGCTTGAAGAGGGCTTTTGTGTGGCATCTCTGCATCTCATTGGAAACAGAATGAGGGTTTTCTTCTCAAAAATGATGAGATAGAATGTAGACTAAATGGTTGAATGTGCTCTTTTGCTCATATACATATAATCAGTTTCTTTGTGGCCATATATTTTGTCTTAATCTTGTTCTCTGACTCTGTCACCGGATAATTATTTAGGAGAGGAAGGTATCCATTGTGTTACGTCTGTTCCTTTCTGTCTGAGAGTTTTGAAGAACAATTGAAATCAGGACCCTTTGTTGCATTCTTTTCTACAACATCAATGGATATAATCAAATCCAATGTTGGAGAATAGATTTTACCGGCTCTTTTTTTGCACTGTTTTTAAAGTGTCCCTACACTCTCAGAAAATAAAGTGCATAATTGTACCTTTAGGGGTACAATGGCTTGTCACTGGGGCTGTACCCTCAAGGGTACAATATTGTACCTTAACCTTTAAAAGAAACGGTACATATATGTACCTTTTAATGCTTTTTGACCCTTAAAAAGGTACATATATGTACCTTGAGGTCCAATAATAAGCCCTATGGGGTACGTTAGTGTAGATTGTACCTTGGGGGACAGAAATGGACTCCTACTGTACCCCTATTTCTGACAGTGTATTATGCTTTTTCAGATATTCCCTTTCATTTAGTGTGTCATAAAGCTGTTTGTGAATGTAAAACGTCTAAATAAAACTATTGACTACCAAAAGAAAGAATCGATTCTGAACTGCCGAAACGAGCCGGCAGTATTTCCAGTTTTATTTCCGTAACTTACATATGTAACAATGTAACACATTTACATAATGCCCACCCATGATCTTTAATGGCTGTCTGCAAACAACGTCTACTTTGACGTACCCTCAAATAATTTATCTGGTTCGTGTTGTGTACATGTCGAGAAGAAAGCAAATTCTTTTGTAAACTCTTCCAAAGGATGAGGATGTGAAGAGTCAGGGGTTAAAATTACCACAGCGATACAACCGCAGTAATGTATAACCTTTTGACGATTGCTTTTCAAATCTCTGTGAGGTCTAAATGGGGTTTACAAAACGCTTATCCATTAAAGATGGGACAGTACCTACATTATTTGGACCAACTTGCTCCTCAGAATCACAACCTGTATGAACAATCAATCAATGATGTATATATTTTCTACCGGGTGTTCAAAATACGTAGTTTTGAGTTTTATATTGTGTAGGTCTCCAGTTAACCGGCTAACTCTCGTTATTACTGTTTTAATGAAATACTTCTGCTAATCAATTGTGGGTCACTATTACCTAAAACTGTGTTTATTAATTCCGATTGTCTGTTGTTCTTACTACTTTGAGTAATGATAAAATATTTGTTTAAAGTTTTGCAAACTTTAATGTTACAACAGTCATTGAAAGTAGTGCTCGGCTTAGTCGGCTAACATATGCGCTGTTGTTGATACAGTTAATGAGTTCCCACATGTGCACTGCAATAAATTAGAAATATACACATCGGTTTGTTGATGGACATACACTTGTTAATGCTGATGGTGAGGAATTACAGTTGCATCATAAAGAACAAACTGAGTAGTGTATCACTGGGAAACGACCAGCTCAAGTCGTCTTTGCGATGGAGGTTCGAGTTGAATAACTAGTTCTTCCAATGTTTCATCATCCAACTCGCGCTCGAATTGATATGGTAAAATTGACGCCATTGTTACTGTCTTTACAGTGTGTACAATCGCTGAGGATTGAGGAAGCCTCTGGAGCTGAAGTTCAGTTATGGTAATAGACCTTATAGTGTGGTGCAGGTATGACATCAGAACCCGAAAGACTAATTCACCGCCTGGTTTGTTACGAGATTTTCCTTTGGGGTTTTATAATGTGGTTTTTCAATTTATGTGTAAAATAAAGCCTATGGTAAACATAAATTGACTATACGTTGACGCTTTGTTCTAAAACATAAATTACACACATCCATAGTGAAAACGCAAATTTTGAAGCAGTTATGTTAATTTTTGAAAACGTACGTTTTTCATAAGTAACTAGGTAAGACGTAAGACTAGATAAGGTGTAAGTTCTGTTGTTTCCAACATAGTTACGAAACCATAGCTCCAATGAACATTCGCAAACAGCTTCGCAAACTCACGAGGAGCTGTGGTTAGAAGAATAGTTTCTTGTTAAAATAATGTGGACGCAATTTTCAAAAAACACTACTAATGCAACTCAACCAGTTCTCGGGACACTTGGGACTGAGTCAGTGCAATGGACAGGATAGAAAACGTTGTACTGTTGTAGCTTGCACGGTTTTATTAGCACTGTTCAGTCAAAAATCTTCGAACATTTTCCATTTTAGAAAATGTAAAGGTCATAAAGATTGTGAACATAGTTTTGATTAGAAATTTTGCTCGTGGTGGATGTTCTGTTGGCTTAGTCGGTGCTGTTTCAGTGCTATTTTTGCTCTCTGGGACAGTGAAGTTACGGTTGATATTTTGGGCGTGGGTTTTCAGCAGCCCTGTTTTCCACTGTGGTTACCATGAGGATGGTCCCATCAGCCAATCAAGACAGAGATTTGATGAGTTTGCATCTTACACAAGCACACAGACATGATTGAGGCTGCTCTCTGTGGTGAAATTACAAATTACAGTTGAGCAAGGAAGGGCAGACTCAGCAACCAAACATGCCAGTCCGGTCAGAGGTCTTTAAATAACTCAAACACCCGGACGCGCACACACATATGCATACATGGAGTATCGTTTTAGCACATGCTTTCAAAGAAAGGCTCTCATGCACTCTCTCTCACACATTCACACACTTTTCCAGGCACGCGGTGTGTGATAAGCATGTATCTGTTTGGATAGCTGCACACACACACACTGTGGGAAACAGCGTGAGGCGGTTTAGCCAAGGCCGATTCCCAGCATTCAACTAACAGAGGGGGCACTTTAACCTGGCACAATGCAGATATTCACAAGCATGTAAGCCGTCTGTCTCACAGCCTCGTCTACCTGTCTCTCCCTCTCTCCGCCACAAACATCTGCCTGTTTCATATGATAGCAGTCATGTTTTATTACACACAGAAAAGCTGATGTCTCTTTCCACTTTATGGCCCATGACGTAATCTTTGATACACGACCGACTATGTTGCTTGTCTAATAATTGAACCCAGACTCAATTGTGCTAAACATACTGTGAAATACAAAAAACTTTTGTGGTATCTGCTACCATTTGAAATTACATTTTTTCGCAACAGATGTCAAAGTGTATCGCTATCCATGTGCTCAGTCCTCTGGGTTTACTACTAGTTTGAGTGTTTCAGTAGAATTGGAAAGGGTTTCATAACATTTAGAACAATCTTTTTATTTATTTACCATAGTTACAGCAGTTACTGTTACTGCAATTTTTTTTCCTGTGAAAAACTCCCATGATCCTAGGGTGTTGTTAGGGTGTTGCAATTTGGTTACTAGGGTGTTCAAGGTGATTGCTAGGGCTTTGCTAGGTTCAATACTTGTTGCCACAATGCTAGGGTTCTCAGTGTATTGCTACAGTATGTCGCCGCTGGGTGACTGCTAGTGCTTTGCTAGGTGTAAAACTCAAGGCCACAATGTTAACATTGTTAGCGTCTTGCTATGTGGTGATTCCAAAATCAGATACTGTCTGAGTCGGTACTACATTTGACTTTTCTTTGTAACCATTAAAAAATTATGTTCTATTTATTATGAATATGGGTATGAATGAAATTCAGACGTACTACATCCGCCATGTTGTTACTGTCACATGATCTACCAGTCTCAGTTGCGTCGCTTCACTGCCATTCATAAATCCTCTAATTTAGGTAGTAAAGTGTACATCGAATACACAGTTCACAATCTCGGTGGAAGTAGTAGGTCATCCAGGGACTTTTCGCATAGCCTACAGTTTTTCGGATTCTATGTAATCGGACATACTACTTTTTTAGCATACTGTTTTTTGCATACTATATAGTAGCGAAGTATTCAATTTCGGACGCAGCATGGGTGTTTTTCTTAGTGAATGCTAGTGCTTTTCTAGGTGCAAAACTCGCTGCCACGATGGCAGAGTTGCTATCATGTTGGATACAGTGCTAAGGTTGTTAGCGTGTTGCTAGTGCTTTGAACATATAATTGTGTAAATTGTGCAAACTGTATTTGTGTACAGTATATCTGTATAATTTTTTTTGCTTTCTCTATCTTGTATTTATATGAAGTACTGTTTTTTCTAATGGAACAGAAATCTTTTAAGCACACTTGGTCAATAAAACCTATTCTGAGTCATTGCTAGGTGTTGTTAGGTGTTCTCAGTGGTTGCTAGGTAGTTACTTACTGGCCCCTGTCAATGATTGGGTCGCTCTTTTGATATCTTTTGGTAAAAAGACATGCAATACTATGCAATGCTGAGCAAAAATGTAGCAATGCTTACTGATGTATTGTCTCTTGCACATCTAGGGCCGTTTTATGCACATACACATTACATTCAAAGACACACATTCGATGTGGCTACTTCATACAGCATGTTGGCTACGGTTGACAGGAGATCACTAGAGATAACAGCAAAATTCCAAAGCTGTTAGATCCCAAGTGTCACAAATACAGCTTTCCAGATGCTCCTCCAGGATCAGCTCACACATGCTTCTCACAGAGGAGAAGACCTTGAACGGGCTTGACGTTACTGTTTAGACCCCAGAGAGAAGATGTCAACACACTGTCCTGCAGACCACAATTGGTAGGACAATTTATTCAACGGCTTGATGCTTGGAGAGCTGTGGTCGGAATATTATGCTAAAATGAGCCAGTAATACTACACACTTACTGTATGTACACTGTGTTCAGTGTGTCATGAAAGACGGATCACGTATGTCCTGTGTTTAAAGGACAGAGGAAGCTGTCCTGTCCTCTGCTGAGTCGGGTGCAGGGCAGAGGCACCCTGCAATTATCCCGTCCAGGGGGAAACTCCTGCGAACAGGAGTTCCCCTCATCTCTGTTTCCACCCAGTGCTCGGTTCTGCATGATGTCATATTGTCTGTTGGTGCCCTTGTGGAGGAACTGCACTTCTGATCATCATTTCTCTTGCAGGACAATAGAGCTGGATTTGTTGGGTATTGTATATGTGCAGAAAATACTTGTCCCTGACTATACAGTGGTGTTTCCACTGACTAGTCAATGCTGTGAAGCCATTATATATCTCACTCTCTGAGTTTGTCGTCTGCTGCTTTAAATGCTCGCGCTCTTCATCAGAATGGATTCTGATTGGCTGTCAATGTCAATCGTTCATCAGCTGGAAAAGATCGTTCTCAAAGCCACTTTAATGCCCGGTACACATTGTATGATTTTGGGCTGTCCCAGGCGAAAGATGACCAGTCATGTTGATTTCTGTGGTCTTGGCTCCTAAATGACGTATTTATCAACTCAACATGGCGCTAAAACTTAAAACTACTTACTTCAAGCTCCATTTGCAAAATTGGCATGTCAAGCTGGCCTGTTTTCCCTAGCCATGACCGCATTCATATTCTCCTCTTTCGCTTCCTCTTCTTTTTTTCAGTGCACATAAAATTCTTCTTGCTCTATTTGTTTACCAATAGCGCATGCTGATGACGTTTTATTCTTCTATACTCACTTGTGCGTAGTCTACGATTCAATAAATGTCATCATCGTACAGTTTAAATACACGTCGTACACAAGTTTATTAGATCCATGTCGTACAGTGTGATTTGTAATGATCTTATAGGATTGCTGAAATCGCACAATCTGTGGCAGGCATAAGGCAAGTATCCAAGGTTAGCAAAAAAAGGCTAACGCCTGCTAATGCTGCGGGACAGAGAGACCAGAGCGGCTTATCATGAATCGACAGCCTATCGGCTAATCTTCAACATGTTTGCCCTTAAACATTAGTTTTGGATTGATCTACTTTTAGAGTTTACACCTCCAAAAAAACGCTGTTTTATAACAAAGTCATGGACAATTGCGCAGGTATGATTCAGTTTATGGCACTTCTCATTCATTTCTATGGTATCCGCAAACAGTGATTAACTGCCGCACAACTATGAACGAAATTAAATGACGTCAAGGCTGTAATGTGATTGGTTATCAAGGCACACGTGATCCAAGTTGGCCATTAAACTTTCTCCAATAGAAGAGCCATGGACCCTCGTGTCTCCCAACAATAAGACCATCTCTGTCATTCTGAAAGTGATTCCAACGATATAATTTCACTGTGGCGTTATCATTATTGTTGTGGTGTGGACTTCCCTATTCTCATAGAATTAGAACAGTTACTAGAATTTTAGAGTTATCATTATAGTTTGGTGTAAACTTGACTTTATATTGAAATGCATAACTAAACTGTAGATTAAACTGTAGAGAATCTAATTGTCGTCTTGTCTTTTTCTCTTTTCAGGTGTATCTCATCAATGTCACATATTCTGACTCCACATCCCACATCATCTACAGAAGATACAGTAAATTCTTTGACCTTCAGGTATGGCTTACTTAAGTTTAACACTTGCGAATTCTCTCTGTCTAACTTCTTTTACTTTACTTTTATATTATTTTTTCAGGTGTCACCTCAGCACTGAGTTTAATGTATTTTTAATGTTGGGCTTATGCAAGCCAGGTCTATGTTTGCACTCCTATTTCTCATTCTTTCTTACATTTCAATTTGCTTTATTAGCATTACACATTAATAACAGTGTATTTTTATTCCCACAGCAGTGGCAAGTTAGAGGAAAATTAATAATAAGGGGAAGAAAGAATGTGATATGAGTCTAATGCTATTTAATGCATGTGTTATAGGCCGCAGCCAAGGGGTTACTCTGAATGACATTTATGGGTGTATTTTTACAAATTAAAGTCTTAAATCTGCAACAGAGCTCTCAGGACATCTCCGCCAATAACAGTATTTGCTTTGGAAGTAGAATGGAGGGACCGCAGCGTTCACACCCAACCCTTCAGGTGCAGTAGGCCCCTCTGTAAAGTCTGGGAAGAAAGATCATGTGTGTGTTGGTGTGTGAGGACGTGTATAGGGTTAGGATGACTGCGCACATTTAGTTGCAGTGTAAGCATGTCTCTGTGAACATGTCTGTACAATTGGTACAGTAGTGGATATGTGTATTATTATTTTTTTGTGGCTAGCACTTACAAAAGTGCTAAAAAGTAACATTTTATCGGCATGTTTTTGGAAATGTACAATGGGAATGTTTTGTTTTTTTAAAAACAGTAATATTGTGAAGTATTATTACAATTGTATATATATATTTCTTTCATTTGAATATATTTTATAATATAATTTTTTTTTTGTCTGAATTTTTAGCATCATTACTCCAGTCTTCAGAGTCACATTATCCTTCAGAAATCATTACAATATTCTGATTTGCTGCTCAAGAAACATTGCTTATTATTTTAAATGTTGAAAACTGTTGCTTAATTTTTGTGGAAACTGTGATGAGATTCTTTTCAGGATTCTTTGATGAATGGAAAGAACAGCATTTATTTGAAATATAATTCTTTTGTAACTATCTTTACCGTTTTTACTGTCGCTTTTGATCAATTTAATGTGTCCTTTGCTGAATAAAAATATTTTTATAAAAAGCTCATACTTTTGAACAGTGGCATACTTCATGGTAATGCCAATATTTTTTGATAATGTACTATAGTATTACCATGTTGTTGTTTTTTACCTTAAACCATAGTAGTGCCATATTTTTGGGATATGTATCATGGGAACACCTTGGTTTTTGACAAGGTAACACTGTGATGCCACTTTATTTGTAGGGTTTCCTGGACATGAACAACCTGGAATTATCAGGTTATTTTAAAATTGTGTTGTCCAGGCCTGAAATAGTCATGGAAATTAATAAAACAATAAAACGTTTTTTACATTTCTGAAATGTTTATACTTTATCAGCTTAAAATTCCTCTTTGTGGTTACAATCCCTGCAAAAATACATAAATAAATACATAAAAATGGAAATTGCTTGGTTAAAACAACACAATACCATGATATACATCAACATCTGATACATTCACTGTACCATGGTACACTGTTTTTTTTTTTTTTTGGGACGGATGTATGTGTATGTGTGTGTAATGTATGTTTTTTTGTAGTTGTTTGTAGGGAGTTCTGGGACTCTTCTACATATCTACAGTCTGTTGAGGTTATTAGTGGTTAGTGTTATGTCTCAAAGACTCCAGTGTTTAACACGGGAGGTAATGGCGGCCATGTTGTGTACAGGGCGGAGGGATGAAGTCAAAGCCTCCATTGATAAGCTGAGAGGGCGACTAACTCAGTCAATCACTTCCCTCCTCTTGAGTTCCTGCTGCTCCATGTGGGATAGACGACAGGAACAATAACAAACATTAGGAAGAGGGATGTACCTTTTACGAGGTGTCAGCAGATGTTTCAGATCATTCTAAGAATGCATAAATAATGCACCCGGCTGTGCTTCATGGCTTAAGTAGTTTTGTAGTTTAGAGGCTTAGTTTGGTTTTGGATAGTACACTACTGTTTAAAAGTTTGGGGTCAGTAGGATTTTTAAAGAAACTTATACTGTTAAGGTCCTTGCACACTGAGTCCAAAATTTTCGGTGGCTCTGAATTGTCAAAACACCATTCAAAATCCTTGCTACGGATGCGAAAAATGCAGAAAATCGAACCTGATCCGAATTTTTTTATGACGGACGAAAGTTTCGGAGGCATAACGTGAGGTCGTATTTATTTTTTAACTTGCGAAAATTTCAGATGCGAATTTCGGACTCGGTGTGACAGTAAAGACATTCAAAATGTTACAAAAGATTTCTATTTAAAATAAATGCTGTTCTTTTGAACCTTCTGTTCTTCAAAGTTAAAAAGTATCACAGTTTCCACAAACATATTAAGCAGCACATCTGTTTTCAACATTGATAATAATATGAAATGTTTCTCGGATATCAAATCATCATATTAGAATGATTTTTGAAGGATCATGTGACACTGAAGACTGGAGTAATGATGCTGAAAATTCAGCTTTACATCACAGGAATAAATTACATTTTAAAATGTATTTAAATAGAAAACAGCAATAAGTTTTCACAATATTACTGTTTTTACTGTGTTTTTGATCAGCCTTGGTGAGCATAAGAGACTCTTGGACAATAGTGTATATTAAATAAAGAGGATGAACAATGTTTTAAGAAGGCTTATTTTCCCCATATACATGTGGACTATTACAAGTTTACATCCATAGTGTCTTTATACGTCTAAAGTTGCTCTTGTAATGTTATCAGTACCTAGTTGCATCATAGAGGGTGCAGTGAGAATAAACCTAACATACACTGTTGTCTATAATATTGTTAAGAGAATCAGGGAGTAATAAATAATTTCTTAAATGTGCCTAAAGATGGTTTTGTTGTGTATTAGAGCAGTCATCAATGTAAGAACTATAATCTTTCAGTGTTACTGCCAATGCGCTGTTGGTTAGCATTAGCATCACATGTATAAAAGTGTAGTTGAACTCCAAGCTGAACAAGGGAATTGTGCTTAAAAGCTTCCCATACACACTGACCGCTGGTTAAACACTATTCAATCATTCTTTAATGCTCCACAGTTCATTTAAAATAAAATCATTCACACTGGCCAAGAATAAGGTCCTGTGCTTTCATTCGGCTAATTTTCTGTTAGCTGTGCTGAGGTCTTTATAAACCCAAATGCGAGACGTCTGCAACTTCGGCCTTAATTGTACTGACAAAGGCCATCATATTCTGGAACATCCTTTAATTTTCCTTTACAAACATTTACCATGGTAACTATAGTTTACTATGTAATAGCCTACCATGCGACTGCAGTTGTTAGTGGTTAGGCTTAGTAAGAATTCAAAAGTAAAAAAAAGCACAGAAAAATTCTGAAGGCCCCAATAATAATGCTTTTACAGTAGTAATATAACTGCAGGAACTGTTTTGAATGTTTGGAAAGAATTATCCTTTATGGCTTTAGTACATTTCTCTTCTAACTCACTGGGAAAAAAACAAGCCTGTGGTGACATTGCTGTAAAATGATATTACGTTGCTTCTTGCACGTTTTGCAATACTTTCAGAGTGAAAGTATTTTTCAGTTTTATCCAAAACAGATGAATGCGAATGGTAACATTTTATTAAGTTGGTTGTTGTATGTTTTGCGGCAGTTCAGAAATGAGATGTCCGGTGAGTGGCGGTAAAAGGTTAATGCTCTATCGCGTTTGGAAATAACGTTTCACCTACACTAAACTCGACCCTAAACATAACCGATAGTGTCAACAAAAGCAAACGTGAAATAAAAACACATTTGTGTTTTGAGTTGATATCATAGTATATTGCAAGGAGAAAAAAAAAAATTTTGTTGGTATTTTAATGCCAATCGTGTTTGAGCTGAAAACTGCAGTGAATTGTATTGGTATGTTTTTTATTTTATACATTTTTTTGGGGGGGGGGGGGGGGGGGATTTGCACAAATGTAGGTATAGTCATGTTTTTCCACTTCCTATGTGGAAAAAAATGGTTTTGTAGAAACCATAGCTACAGTGATCTAATTTTTTTTGCCAATGTTATGCACAGTGAAATATGGTAATTAAGCAAGCACTATGGTAATAAGCGGTGGGTGTATATTCTTGGATGTATATCAGGAGGCCTGTATTGTTTGTACTTCTAGGTTCTCGTTTGAAGTTTCAGGTTTATTTTGTCCTCTTTGGTCTCTGCGGAACAGCCACCCACAGAGCTTATGTATAGCTAACTCAGACTTAAACTGTGGACTATAGTGGCAATTTTGTGATGTTATGTAAATGGAAGCTTGCCTCTGTCTCAAAGCTTGGAGACTGGTTTAAGTGGATTCTCTATCCCACAAGGATATGCAGGTACAGAATGAAGTATTGTGAGCAGAATGTTAAGAGGTGACCTCTGTTGCTTAGATTACTCCTCTCATACTCCTTAGAGGAGGTGGTTGTGTCTCATTGTCAAGTACTCTGGCAGGGCTCCAGTAGTGTACTATGCTCAGGTCTTCATCTTATCGTACAGCACTGCAGAGTCCTGACTTCTGCATAATGCACCAGGTGATTCATCCTGAATTTTTGACCCTATAACTCTAAATTTGTGTTCTTTTCTTTGTGTCCTATTTTTGTTTTAGGAAGAAGGTGAGAGAAATTGAATATAATGAACGGGTAACAAACAAGGGTATAAAAAAACTGCAATAGGAATGAGTCAGCATGCTTTCGATTAGTCATCCAGCAACTGGCTAGTCAATAGCTGAGTTTATCCAGATTTTTTATATTTTGAATAGACATACTTTAAATGGCGTGAATTTAGAGACACACTGTAACCTTTTTGAGACGGTTTTAGTGTGCTAACAACATGTTAATAGTAGCATTTAGACTGACAGGACTGTTTTTTATTACGTTATATTTTAATGTTGTATATTATATTATTATTATTTTAATTTATGATTACTGACAGACTACAAATGTTTTGTAATGATCGGTCTACACTAGCGTTCAAAAGTTTGTGGTCTGCAAAAAAAAAAAAAAGAGAAAGTAAGTGACAGTAAAGACATTGATAATATTACAAAAAAATATATATTTCAAATAAATGCTGTTGTTTTGAACTGTCCATTTATCAAAGAATCCTGAAAAAAAGTATCACGGTTTCCACAAATATTAAGCAGCACATCTGTTTTCGATATTGATGATAATAAGAAATGTTTCTTGCAAATCGTCATAGAATGATTTCTGAAGGATCATGTGACACTGAAGACTGGACTAATGATGCTGAAAATTCATCTTTACCATCACAAAAACATATCTAGTGAGCAATAACCCACTTTTATAAAATGAAAGCATTTTGTGAAAGGCACAATAGAAGCACTGGGTGGCAAAATGCGTCATTCTTCATATATGTCTTATAGAGTTCTTGATCTGAAAGCCCGGACATACATGCAGGCTCCCCAGGGTCATTGTGTGGGCTGCTAATCTTGTTGAGATGAGGATAAGGACAATAATACACCTGACAAAACAGCATAGTCAAGACATCTGCTTTGCGTTTTCCTCTCATCTAAGCTGACTCTGTCCAAGACCAAACCCAGACCGCAGGATTTAACATGCATCGACTGAGAGGCTCTTGATGGTATGCAGTTCGCATTCGTTTGATTGCTGCATTTTCTTGAAAACCTGAAAACCTTTGATTTTGTGGATATGGGGACATTTTTTGAGCTATAGGTGTCCAACTGGAATTTGTTGTATTTGGATCCATAGATCCGTTAACCATTAAATCCTTCTATTTGCACTGACTTGTATAGTTTAGTTTTATTTTATCTAAAAAAAAAAAAAAAAAAAAAAAAAAAAATATATATATATATATATATATATATATATATATGTATATATATTTTTTTTTTTAATAATATTTTGCAGGCATCTTTTTTAAAAGTATTATCTTATTTAATTAAATTTTTATTTTATTTTATATTTATGAAGGCATCTTCATAAATGCGTCTTATTTAAGTTTTAAGTTTGAATGTAATATTAAAGTTTTTTAATCATTTATTTTAGGTATTTTTCAAAGGCATCTTTTTAACAAGTACTTTCGAGGCAATAATTATTTATATATATATATTTTAAATAATATTTTAGAGACACCTTTTTTACAATTACTATTGTTTTATTTTATCATATTGTGTATATACAAACAATATTTTATAGTCATCTGTTTAACAAGTAGCTACTATCTTATGTTTATAGTTTTTTATAAAAAAATATATTTATAATTTTAATTTTATTTTAATATTTTAACAAAAAACAAAACAAACAAATGTAAGGGCACCTTTTGAACAAGTACTAGGCCAGTATTGCCAAAATCGATACTGATACTGATTAAGACATTTTACATCTACAACCACTGTAGAACACTATCCCAAAATATATAGGTCTTGACAATATTGGATGCCCTTTTTCTCTTCCCTTTATTCACAGGTCTGTAGTAAAATATCATTGATATTTAGTTTAGATTATAGATATGTGCAGCTGAACTTTTTGTCGTAAGCTTCGCCTGCTCTATTTCCCTTCGCAGTCCTTGGACCTCAGAATGATTCAGAACATGAACCCGTCTGACACTGGAGGATCTCCTCAGTACGTGCTCTGGCAAATGGAGGGTCATTTAGTCTAGATTTGGGAATGCGTAGGCGGCCCGGCCCGGCCCGAAAGTCCAAAATGGCTGTCTAGACCAAGGCATTACAGGCATGCCAATGGCACCAATGGCTGGAGTAACTCACGGCCTCAGCACTTTGGTGGTGTTCAGGGACTCTCGGCTCTGCCTACTGTACTGGTGTCAGTATGGGAAGAAGGAGCTTGATTGTTGAAGCTGGATAAAGGCCTGTTTCATGAGCAAGGTCGAGTTGTAGTCAGAAGACCGACACCTACACTTCAGAGACACACTGGCCTTGTGCTCAAAGGGACAATGGAGGGTTTTGAGCCTGTGGTGAAGAAAGAAGTTGCCCTTGGCTCCTGATCTGAGGCCATCAAGCAAGAAAGCAAGAGAGACTAAATTTAGTGTTTCATAGTCGAGTCCATTTAGAAGGGGGTTTTTATCCTACTCTAGTTTTTTCTTTATTTAATTTTTTTTTTTTTTTAATGTTTGGGTTTCGTAACCAACCAGAGAGAGAGAGAAATAAATGATATCTTTTCATTTCAATATGAAATCAAATAACTACATTTATTTAACTTACATAACTTTTTGATAACTATTTCATTCGTTTCTGTTAATTTTCCCAACGAAGCATCCGACACACAGCTGAATGCTTAAATGCAACATAATTGCAGAGCTTCCAAAGCTAATAAGCATGGGATGTGAAGTTTTGTGTAACAGGATGTGTGATCTGGACGTGTGTGCCAGTGTTGTGATGGATGCTTTGGTTCTAGTAATGAAGTGGGACTCTTTTGATGTGTTTGCTGCGGTCATGTTTGTGTGTGTACTCGTCTGAATGTGGGTTTATTGTGTATTTCTCTGTGTTGGTGCCAGACTCTGGGCTTTTGACCACCTCTCTGATGTCTTTTGATGTTTTCGTAGACTTTGAGTCTGTACTGCCGCACAAGCAAGCTTTGAGCTAGTATACGACTGAAACCAGCCGATGAGCTATTAGAATAAAAATAGTAAATCGTTTCCCTTCTATTCAGCAGTGGCAGCATGGACAACATCTAAGCTGTTTTGGAACAGATTGGAGAAAACTGAGACTTTATATGTAAAAACTAACGTAAGCTGCAGTGAGTGACTAAATTACATGCAATAATCTTTTAAAGAAACAGTAATAAAAGGATATTGAAACAGTGAAACAGTTTAAGCTATTATTATTATTAGTAAGTGAATGTGGAGTACCCAACATGCAGGAAGCATGTTTAATGTGATGTAAAATAGGAAATGATATCACAGAGAGACATTAAGTTTGTTTTATTTTTTTAAATATATATCTAATCATAATGAAATGCAAGGTTAGTTCAGCTCAAATGGACTAAACCCCAAAAACATTTATGTATTTTTTCTGATATATATATATATTTTAATTTTAATTTTTTTATTTTTTAAATATTACTCTCACAAAAGTTTTTACACTCTTTACTATCTAGGCATCTGGAATTCTCTTTGTAGACGTGCTCACCTCACAACATAGCTTTCCTCATGTGAAACACAGAGGAGACTCACTATTCCAATTGACTTTGATGTTAGCATGTTGCTAAGCTTCTTATTTTTGTATAACAATACCATGAAAAATATTGAGTTGATTTTTCACTCTGTTTTCTTTGCAAAGGATACATGTGATGTTGCCTTACAATTTGACTAAAATTAGCTTTTGTTTGCTAAAATTGTTGCTGCCTAATTATTGGAACAGCCTTTTGTGTATAAAATTGGCATGAAAAGGAAGTTGCGATGGTCGTTTCTTTCCTATTGTGACGTATATCCGAGTGAAATGGCTTCACGAACTAGAAATAATGTAGGGCGGGACTTGATTTTGTCCATGTGGAATTGATGGGATGCTTGTGGTTTGCTATTGGTCGATCACATGTGAGTGACAGGTTGTCCCGCCCTCACTCCAGTAAATACATCATCAGAGAAGAGAAGAGATGAGACTGCAAGAGTCAGGGGAAGTTATTTTGATTGAAGATTATGAGGGAACATGAATTTAAAAAAAAGATGTGTACAGATAAATAATTTATATTACATACTGCAATATTTCATGAAAAAAACGTTTCGTGATGACTTTAAAATGTTGTCTATGTAGCTCACTAGGTTTTTTGACATGGAACACAGTGCAAATGATATATTATATACTGACTCCTTGTTACCACACACACTGTTATTGAATGTTTTAGTCATAATGTTAAGTTGTGTGGCACAAATCTTGTGAATAAGGTCGCTCAGTATAAATAAATGAATCTCTCTTTGGTCTAAAGGCAAACACTCACACAAAACCCCAAAAGGAAGGGTGTGCACGGGAAGCCAGCTTTAAACTGAGTTAGTTGTAGAAGTCTTTCTATGAAAGGGAGGACTCTGTTTGTTTAAACTCTTCCCTCTGGAGTTTTCACTGTACAATTTGCACACACACTGTCGCTGGGACGGGCACGTTCCTCCGTTTGATCCCATGTGCTGAAGTTAGCCTGGCTGGCACAAAACATGGAAATTACTCACAGAGGCTCAGAATAATGAATGTGTCTGACTTTGAAGCACTGTTTCATATAGTCATTGTGATGGACAGATGTGGAATATGTAATTATGTCGCTGGCAGGAATGAGATCAGGTCCCGTTTATATGTCCAGATATGAAGTGTTGGTTTTCTTGGGTGACCCAGATTTGCTGGGGTTTTCTCTGCACCTGGTTACAGTAGACACACACACACACACACACACACACACACACACACACACTCACACTCACACACACACACACACACACACACACACACTCACACTCACACACACACACACACAGCCACACATTTACTTTGGGCACTGCCACTCTCCCAGGGGAAGTCCTTTGGCACACTCTCATATACACACACATGTTCTCTCTCTCTTTCTCTCACTCGCTGTAGTAGACATTCAACAAAGCATGTTCTGAGCTTCTTTTTCTATTTGAGGCTCTTTCAAGGTCCACTGCAATACTGTTACTTTTGTATCGTTTTATTTTTCCCCCTGAAGTTCACTTATAACGTTAGTGAAGGTTTCGTGCACCAAAAAAGTTTTAATTTTGTTGTAATTTTGTCATCATCTTTTTTTTCTTTGAATTAAATGGGTGTAGAAAAGTAAAAAAGGTAAATTGTGTAAAAAAGTTAATTGCGAGATACACTTAAAATCATAATTGTTAGATCTAAAGTCACATCGTAAGATATACAGTAACAATTTGGATCACAATAAAATCACATTGTGAGATAAAATCTCAATATTAGATTTGTGTGAGTTAAAGTCATATTGAGAGATATAATCGCATTGTTTCTCATAATTGCTTCTTTACATCTTGCAAATTTGCAATTGTGAAATTTAAAGTCATATTTCGAGATGTAGTAACATTATGAGATTTAAAGTAACATTAAAGTGACTTTAATTAAATTTAAAGTGATATTGCAAGATTGTGAGGTAAAGTTGCTATTATGAGAAACAAAGTAGCAAGATTTATATAGTAATATTGCAAGATATAGTCACATTGTGATATATAAATTTGCGTTTACGAGAAACAAAATTTTAATTGCAAGATTTAAAGTCATATCGCAAGATATAGTCACATTGTTTCTTTGACTTTATATCTCACATATTGTAATTGCAAAATTTAAAGACAAATTGCAAGATTTAAAGTCGTATTTGTGAGATATAAGATAAATAATAATAATAATAATAATAATATATTTGCTTATAAGATATACGAACTGTGAATTAATGTGATATTGCTAGATTGTGAGGAAATTGCTATTACGAGAAACAGTCACAATTGCGAGATTTAAAGTCACATTGTGAGAAATAGTCACATTTACAAGAAACAAAATCACAGTTGCAAGATTTAAAAGTTTTATTGCGATATTGTGATATATAAAGTTTTATTGCGACATTGCGATATATAAAGTCCTATTGCACAATATAAAGTCACATTGCTTCTCGTAATTTCGACTTTATATCTCACATAGTTGCAATTGCGAAATTAAAAGTTAAATTGCAAGAGATAAAGTTACATTATGAGGTATAAAGTCACAATGAGAATTGTGAAATCTGTGAGTTAAAGTTGCTATTGCGAAAAACAAAGCCACAATTGCGAGATTTAAAGTCATATTGTGAGATATAAAGTCACAATTGCAAGATGTTTAGTAATATTGCAAGACATAGTCACCTTATGATATATAAAGTCACATTTATGAGAAAAAAATTGCAATGGCAAGATTTGCATGCATGATTTGAGGAAAAAATCTATTTGAAAAAAAAAAAAATCAAATAAAAATTGCCATTTGAATTTAAAAAACAATTAGAGACGCTGCATACATCGCTGGATAATGAATTTCTAACTTGTAAGAACACAGTGACACACTTCACTCTGACAGTTTTTGCGATTTGATAATTGCACTAAGGAATTATTACAATTTCGGTTTTATTTTGATTAATCGTGCAGCCCTATTGTAAGATATAAAGTAAAAAATAGGAGATATAAATTCAGAGTTTTAGGAATCAACGTCCTAATTGTGAAATATGAAGTTGCAGTTACCTTTTATTTTTTATTTTATTTTTGTTACTTTGAAGTGGAAATGAGTTTCCATAACAGGGTTCATACTACATCTCTCAAATATTTTTTATTGTGACACCAGAATGTGCAACCACACTTTTCCAAGACATATGCCAATCTCCTGTTTCTTTACAGAATACACACCACATTCAACCAACTCGACACAGTTCCTTATACGTGTCAAGTCAGTGAGACTAAACTAGTGTGTAGTAGCAGTCTGCAGTGCTGTCACTGTCCAAAAGTCAGTAAGAGTACAGTATGTCCTGATTGTGTCTGTGCTGTCTTTGGGGTTCAAGCCAGTCCTGGCTCCTCATATGGAGAGAGTGAGGAGAACAGGGGCTAAATCTGGGTGTGGGCAGAGGAGACTGCCAAAAGTCTTCATCCCTGCTGCTGGCTGCCCTACATATACTGCTCAAATAATCTGTGGACACCCACAGTTACTCATGTGCTCCTTCTCTTTAGTCTCAGATCTTAGTAGTATATGTGTGTGTGTGTGTGTGTGTGTGTGCGTGGGTGGATTTCAGGCACGTCCGCCAAATGTAACAAGAGACAGGTGAGGAATACGTGACACATTTGGGAATGTGTGTGTCAGTGTGTGATTAATTTTAATATGGACCCATATGTTGCATCAAGCGTCTCTGATGACACATAGAAACATCTGACAATCTGTCATTGCACATCCCACATAATTTTGTCTGGTCTTCGGGGTCAGGCTTAGGGTCACATCAAGGGCATTGGATTCCCTCTTTGTCTTGGTTGAACTTACAATTTCAGACTGACCTCAGATCTAAGTTGCAATTTGGGGTGGTGCAAAAAAGATCAAGGCTGGTAACTAAAAGTTTAGGTTTGAACCCTGCAATAGAGCTTAGTTTGTCAGAATACATTCCATATTTAATGGAATAGGTTTCTTTTAAATACACCTTTTTTTGTTTGGAATTACTGGAGTTGTGTAATGATGTGTAATGATGACAGAACTGGGCCATTCCTTTAATTGGAGGCTGTAAGGAATGGATGAACAATTTGTTCAGTATGACTTATTGAAAATTTCAGACTGTTTCAAAATGCCACACGACATAAAGTCACAGCCAATGCAGCATGATAAAAAACGGACAACGGTTGCAATTAATCTGGTTGCGCTTGGCTAGGGTAACATTTTTCAGTTTCATCAACATACTGAGCGTCATTCATGAAACATGAGCATGATGAATTTCTGTGTAAATTGTAAAATCGTTCTAACGTAAATTGATGCTTTCATGTTTTAGCATAAATGTATGTTAACAAGAATAAAAAAAAAAAAATCAGAGTCGAAAAAATTACAAAAATGTGTTAAAATTACACAGAAATCGTTAAAGGGATAGTTCACCCAAAAATGAAAATTCTGTGATCATTTACTCTTTCTCAAGTTGTTCCAAACCTGTATGATTTTCTTTCTTCTGCTGAACACAAAAGAAGATATTTTGAAGAAAGTCGGTAACCAAATGTCTGATGGACCCCATTGACTTCCATAGTAGGAAAAAAAAATACTACGGAAGTCAATGGGGACCAGCAACTGTTTAATTACCAACCTTCTTTAAAATATCTTCTTTTGTGTATAGCAGAAGAAAGAAAGTCATACAGGTTTGGAACAACTTGAGGAAGAGTAAATGATCACAGAATTTTCATTTTTGGGTGAACTATCCCTTTAAATGATTTTAGGGGGAGGGACATTCTTATCTAGAGCATTGGACAAAAATCTACACAGTATTATTTTTTATTTCTTTAAAATACTTTTATTCAGCTAGGATGCATTAAATTGTTGACAGTGATAGTAAAGACAATTACAATTGCAAAAAAATTCTATTTCAAATAAATGATTTAACTTTTTTTTAAATCTAAGAATCCCGTATCACAGATTCCACGAAAATATTAAGCGGTGTTTTCAACAGTGATAATAAGCAAAATTTCTTGAGGAACATATTCGAATGATTTCTGAAGGATCATGTGATGCTGAAGACTGGAGTAAAGATGCTGGAAATTCAGCTTTACCATCACAGGAATAAATTACATTTTGAACTATATTCAAATAGAAAACAGCTATTTTAAAGCTATTTTTTTGGGGGGGTCAAATAAATGCTGCCTTGGTGAGCATAAGAGTCCAGGTTCAGTCATCAGTATTTTTGTTTCGATTTCATGCAAGAGAAGGACTGAAATTTTAGATGCATCACTGCATTTCACAAGTACACTAGCATATCAAAGGGAACTCATATGGAGTAAAATCTACAGAACCCACAAAATTTGATTTCATGGCTTCTTTTGGCAATTTTTTTCTTGCTTTGGTCGTGTGGCAGTCAGTAGTCTCTCTCAATGTTGGGCTGCTGCTCATTCAACATCACAAAACAACCTTTTGATTCGCTTCCCACCACAAATAACCCTGATCTGCACTGTATATATATATAGAGTGTGTATATGTGTAAGTGTGTTGTCAGTCCAAGTGCACATATGTCTCCTGAAACCTGATACTGTGCTCACTAATGCATGTCCGGACTTGATTCACACTATCCATTAGTAACCTGTGTATGTGTGTGTGCAGGCCTGGAGTGAGTCACATTCACTGTTAGGTTCCAGAAATGTGTTTGTGTTCATGTGTGTAGTGGAGGTGCTTTTGTGATTGTACGCGATTGAATCCATGTGTGTCCTGTCAATCAGAGCTCCAGCCAACAGAATAATTCAAGGAAAACAGCTTTCTCTCTCTCTCTATGAACCTTTCTCTTTCTTTTTCTCTTTCGCTTTACTCCATCTCTCACACCGTTTACTCAAATGGAATCAATAAAGCTGCCCGTAATGCTGTAATCAGGGGATTTACTGCGTTCTTGGATCAGTGTAACTACTCTCACCCTTTGGCTACCAGTCGCCTTTTACCTTGATTTAAGACAGGCACTCCAGTGTTTTGGATGGGGAAGAGCTGATCTTAGATCAGCTTGAAAGCTGTTTATAAAAGCCGACTGAAACGCCAAAGCCAGAGAGTTTATTTCTCTATACCCAAACAGGGAACCTTTGATTATTTGTGCTGGTCGCTAAGGCATTACTATTGCTTATATACTTGAAGTCAGGGATTTGAACAAACCTCAAACCCTAAGTAATAATATTCAGTGTGTAACCCATCATGCTTGGTACCTCAAATGCAATTACCTTTACCTTCCTAAGCAACCAGACTTGCTTATTTTATAAATATTGGTGAAACTGAAAGATCACATTACACTAAATTAGTGATCGAGCTATCTAAGCAAATTTATGAACCAGAATATTAATTAATAATATAGCTAGTTAGTTAACTAGTTACGTTCTAGTTCTGTTTTGGTCTCGTTTTTATTCTTTGCCATGTTCCGGTTTGCCTGAGTTCTGTTTGCTAGTTAGTTTCAATGGCCACTGATTATATTACGCACCTGTTTTTAGTTCTGTTAATCAATTTGTGTATTTAATCCCTTAGTTTGTTCATTGCTCAGTCTCATTTATGTTTGTGTGGTAGTGTTCTATGACTTTGATAACTGTATTATCCTGCGTGTTTCCAAGTAAAGACTGTTGAATTTCCTGCGTGCAATCTTTACAGCCACATGTGACAATAGCAGCCAAAATTATTATTATTATTAATATTATTATATTGCTGTTGGTATTCATTTAATAATATTAATAATGTAATAATATGATTAAACTGCACTGTGATTATTTTGGTGTTAAATAATAATAATGACGCCCACACAACACCCTAGCAAGCACTGATACATCTATCAACTGCATAGCAACGCCCTAGCAACCATCCAAAACATCTATCAACTGCATAGCAACGCCCTAGCAACCATCCAAAACATCTGTCAACTGCATAGCAACGCCCTAGCAACCATCCAAAACACCCTAGCATCGTAGTGGGGATTTTTGAACAGGCAAGCACCATTACATTTTCCTGACAGAACGTGAAAGTTTATTTTTTTAATTCTCTGTGCAAAATCAGTTTATTGAGTGAATGTTCAGACTCAGAGCACGCTTTGTATGGTTCCAGGTGGATTATGCCATGTGAGAGTTTTTCATGCTTGGATATCTGTCACCCTGCCGAAACTCACTCAGCAAGTAATTTTTGAGACTGTTTGACTCAATTGAAATACTTCACAGCTCTCCCTGAACAAAAATTGTTTTTCTTTGAAGCTGACATCTTGTTCTTAGAATAAGTCAATGTTTGTACAAACTGAACTCTCTGTAATTGGTTGTTTATGACATCATGCAACATGAGCCCAATCAGCAAGCATTAGCAATGGGTCACTTGACCACTGTCATTATTTGGGTCATGGGATGTGTGCAGATGTATGAAAGGAGCAAGACAGATAAAAAATAGAAGCAAGAAGCCTTAACAACATTAGATTAATTATAAAGGCCATGAAGGTGTAGAATATAGCCCCTTTAATACTGCAGAGCAGCCCCTGTGTGTAGCTCTATAGCAGGGATCAGATCACTGTTTTAAAGGGGTGGTTGATTATGATTTCACTTTTCTAACTTTAGTTAGTGTGTAATATTGCTGTTTGAGCATAAACAACATCTGCAAAGTTACAGCTCAAAGTTCAAAGCAAATGGAGATATTTGCTTTTAAAGAAATCGTTTTTTAAAGACTACAACAAACGGCGGGTAGGGACTACACGACATTCCTCCCGGGTTAGTGACATCACCAACCCTAGAATTTACATAAACCCCGCCCCTGGGAACGCGATTTATAGATTATCATGACAGAATATGCTAATCAATGACTAGAAGATAACTACACATAAGCTACATAAATTCATCAACTAACCATTCAGAGATGTCCTGTTGCATTCTACATGTTGTCACTTCTTCTTGAGTCTCTCCATCATTGTCTGACTCCAAACATAAAAGGCTAAAAGTTTTTGAGATTTTCAGTGCATGTCTGTGTGAGGTAAAAGGACACAAGCTGTTGAAGCTCCACCCCCTGTGCGGGGAGCAGCAGCTCATTTGCATTTAAAGGGACAGGCACAAAAACGGCGTGTTTACGCTCACCCTCAAAAAGTGACTATTTTAACATGCTATATAAAAATATCTGTGGGGTATTTTGAGCTAAAACTTCACATACACACTCTGGGGACATCAAAGACATATTTTACATCTTGTGAAAAGGGCATTATACCACCCCTTTAAGTGTCATGAAATGACTTCAATAAGCCCAATGATGGAGCTGCATGACAGAACTCACTCTCTTGCAATATCCTCAAACTCTTTGGCTGTGTTTTACCAGGAGGGCTCCCTGGTGCAGCTCCTTGAAAGGGCTAATCAAGAGGTTTAAGTGGTTCACACACTTATCTCTGACTTTGCTGGAGTTACAGTCACTCTTATATCGGATAGGAGACCTCATGGAGCTGAATTTGATAGAGGGCCCCATGGTGCAGCTCTGTGATGTGACATTAAGTATATCAAGTCATAAATGATTTTTGACTCTCGCTCTCTCTTTCTAGAAATGTTTCAAGTCATATTTTACCCCAAAATAAAAACCAATTATAAAAATAATAATGATAATTATTAATATTTATTTACTTATTTTTACCACCAATGTTCTGGGTGCGGTTGCAACACCCTGGCAACCACCCAAAACACTGTAGCTGTGAATTTGCTGGAGTTACAATCGCTCTCATCTCGGATAGGAGAAATGTTTCAAGTCATATTTCACCCCAAAATAAAACCTTTTTTTTTTTCTTACTATTATTGCTGCTATAAATCACAATAGATTTAGCATTTATTTATTTGCAAAAACTTATAGAAAAAGTCAGTTTTAAGACTATTTAGATGCTTGTGTGATATTATTCATAGTACTCTCTTCCCAATTAATTGTCAGTACCATTCTATGATTTGAAATATATATATTTTTTGTTTTGTTTTCTGGGGTGAAATAAAGCCTTTTTTGTGTGTGACATTCACTCTTAGAGTAATTTTGAATAATGCTGTGTGTTGTTCCTATAATATCAGAAGAGGTATAATGGGAATGAACATGTTCCACACATGCTCAGTCAGCAGAACTCATAGGAACTGAAAAGTTCATGGCGTGTTGTTGTATGGTATAGATGTGTGTGTGTGTGTGTGTTTGTGTCTTCATTCTTCACATCCATTGTCTTCCACACACACCATCACCCAATCACTGGCTCGTTCTCCTCTCTTCCCGCCCCCTGTTGCTATGGAGACTCTGCTAAGTCTTCCAGGTGCCTCAGTGGTTGGGAAATACAGCAACTTCTCCTCGTTCTCTCTGTTCTCACTCACATCTTTATTTTTTCTCTTCTGTCCCAGCCTCTTCATCCTCTTCTCCTGCTCACTGTCATTTCATGTATCCTGCTTATCATATTTCCCTTTCCATTTCTCATTGTCTTTCCTTGTACAGTCCTCTTCTCTCTTTATCTATGTATCTTGATTTTCTGTGCCCTCCTTTTTTGAATGATTTTTTTCCCCTCCTCTGTTTTGCTCTTCACACAGAACAGTGAATGTCTTGTTTTCATCCTCCACAACCTCCAGAGTTCTAAATACAAGTTATTTTATTTATTTATGTATTTATTTCTCTCTGGTTGAGCGCTGATCAACACTTAGGCCACTGCTTGTGTATGTGGTGTAAATATGCATCATCTTGAATTTGCTCTCAAACAGGGTCAAAAAGCATATCTGGAACACATCACATTCTAAGAGTCACATTTGTGAACAAACACCTGATAAACATTGTAAATATTCTACACTGCCGATGAAAAGTTTGGAATCATTCATATTGTTAAAAAAAATAAGCCTCTTATGCTCTCTAAGGATGCATTTATTTAAACAAAAATACAGTTAAAACAGTAATGTTGTGAAATATTATTACAATTTAAAATAACAGGGTTTTTTTTCTATTTGAATACATTTAAAAATACCATTTATTCCTGTGATGCAAAACTACATTTTCAGCATTATTACTCCAGTCGTCATTGTCACATGATCCTGAAGAAATCATTCTAATATGTGGATTATCGATGGATAATCCATAATAAATGGATTGTCGAAACCGTGAAATATACATACATATATATATATATATATATGATGAATAGAAGGTTCAACAGCATTTATTTGATAAATACATAATTATTTACTGATAAATTTAATGCATTACCCCAAACCTTTGAATGGTTGTATATCATGGTTTCCACAGAAATATTAAGCAGAACTTCTTTAAAAAAATAATAAAATCATTCCAGTTAATATTCTTTTAACTGGTTGTGTAAATTATAAACAAGATTTAAACAAGACTGTTTAAAAATAACATAGACATACATTCTGCTGCTCTATGGTTGATAGTGACTCAGATAATCTGCAAAAAGCACAATTGATGCGTTTTTATCAGTATTATAAGTTCAGGGTCTGGGAAAACGAAAGATGTTTTACATCTGTGAGACGTGATCCGTTTTTAGCCTCCAATTCTTCATGCCATCTGACCCAGATCCTCACAACCCTCTTGGTGTGCACCAGTGACCTCCACATATATAAACACAGAGGTTAGCTGCATGTGTGTTTGATGCCCTCAATTACAGATTCAGACTCGGATTTCAATTACTCACTGCCATGGATCCTGGGGGAGATATTTCAACAGGACCAGCAGTGAGAAACATTGAGAGACACTGCACATCTGGTGTGTCCTGGCTCCACAGCCTGACCTTGTTGTACCTGGAGAACATACATTCTGACAGGCCTTGTGGGAAAGACATTAAAAGCCTATTAGAAAGATAGCAAACAGAAATAGAGCCTCCAAACTCTATTCCGTGTAGCTTCGTCCCCCCTTTTTGTTAGATTTTTTTTTTTTTACGACCTAAAGATTCTAAATGTAAAGAATCAGAATTTTCTAATTGTAAAGATTCAAACAATGTTTCCTGCCTAATTTCACTGAAATTTTGCTTGGCTTGCAAAATGGGCATTTTTAAGATTTAAGGTTTCAAAAGTATAGCCTACTCACAACACAATATATTACTTGGATAATTTTAAATCAGAAATCTTAACCTTCGGTTCAGTGATTGAGCAAATAATTCAAGCCTATTCAGTGAGTAAGTGAGTAACTAATTACATCTGTGATACAGACCAGTAACTCTTGTGTTCAGTTCAGTCTGATTTACCAATAGGTCGATTGTCTCATTAAAATGAACTGTGCCAACTGATTAATTTATTTGTGAATTGCATGTTGCACTGTACACTACCGTTCAAAAGTTTGGGGTCAGTGGAATGGAATTTAATGGAATAAATATTTTTATTCAGCAAGGACATTTTAAATTGAGCAAAACTGGCAGGAAATACTTTTGCTATATTCGTCAAAGAATCCTGAAAAAAAAAAAAATCTCTCACAATATCCACGAAAATATTAAGCAGCACAACTGTTATCACCATTGACATAAATCCGAGTCTGAGCCGGACCGAATGCAATGATTGGACGAACATATTTTGGTCCTGAGACTTCCACAGAAGATATATGTACAAAGTTTTAATATTTAGACCTCTTCTATTATTGATCGCTATCAGGATGTGAAGAGAGTTTCAACCAGAATAACAAAAAGTGTTTATGAAAAAAATTGCCTATACCCTCCCATTAACTTTGGAACAGTTGTGCATGTGCATTTTAACTAGAGATTTTAAAAGTTCTAAATCTAAAGACTATAAAGAAACTTTTTAAAGAGGTATTACATCTAAATAGTCAAAATTAACACTGCTCCAAAGATTCTATTGGCAGGAAACAAGTGGGCTCAGGAAAAGTCTGGAATTAAACTAGCATCCCCACTGAATTTATTATGTTGAACGACAGTATTATTTCTTGTTTTCATTTAGAGTTCCTTTAACCTCGTAATCTTTGCGTAATATGTTTGTTCATTGGAATGGTCAGAAATTTGGTTCCCACAACAGCTACTTCTAAACTTTACTCAATCTCTCAGTTCTTGTAAATGTTTCTAATGAGCTCAGCCCACCGGGAGTTTCCAGGCAGAGCTCATACAGGGTCACATTTGCATGGGAGTAGCTCATGTTGAATCTTCCAGCTTCTGTTGATGGTTTCCAGTAGTTGTTTTCAATTCTTAGTACTGAGATTTACATTTGTTTGTGGGATCCTTAGAAATAATCTGCAGCTGTTTGTACTTCATATCCCCAAAAGGTAAAAAATGTGGAAAGTGACGTAAAATGAAGCGAACAAAATGATTGGGTTTTCAGGAAACATAAGCTCAGGATTTTAAACAGAGATCGTGAATTTTTCATTATGCTCTTAAAAATAAAGCTTCTTTATCGGCATTGATGGTTCCATGAAGAACGTTTAACATTCATTGAACCTTTCCATTCCACAAAAGGTTATAGTGGGAAAATGTTCTTCAGATTATTAAAATGTTCTTCTTAAATGGTTCTTTTAAGAACTGTTCACTGAAAAGTTCTTTGAGGAACCATAAATGGTTCATCTTTGGCATCACTGCGGGAAATAAAACCCTTTTGAAACCTTTATTTTTAAGAGTGTAGTATGTTGCATTTTTATTTTTGTGAATCATTTTAAACTGTCATTGAATCGTTTCTAAACTCTGATTCAACAGTGAATTCGTAAAATCGTAAAAAAAATTCTCCATGTGGCATTTTTCATATATACATTTTTTTTTAGTAAATGTTATGCATCTAAATAGTGCTCTTTTGTACTATTGCTGGTATTATTATGAGTTGGTGGTGTCTATTATCATCTAGTTTGTCGTTTACATGTTTTGTTTCTTGCGTCTTCCCACAGATGCAGATTCTTGACAAGTTCCCAATCGAGGGAGGGCAGAAAGATCCCAAAAAACGGATTATCCCTTTTCTTCCAGGTGATTTTGGGAGGAATTTGTCCTCCCCTTCCTCTCCTCTGCACACACACACAAATACACAGACCTGCAAATACATGGTGTCAGCAGATCTGTCCACAATAAGTCATGGTTATGCTGGGACAGGGTCGTGCTTCTGTTCTTGACTTACACACACACACTCATGCTGGAAACAGGCACACGAGTCATTGAGATGAGCAGCACCGTTCCCTGAGAACAGGAGCCATCAATAAGAAGGAAAAGAGGAGAGCGAGACGGAGACACAGAGAGATCGAGACACGTTTTCCTTGCTGACGCGGCTGTTCTATTCCCTGGAAATGTATTGTCATCCAGCAGTCCCTCTGATGCTCTATGTTTGTTCTCACATCCTTCAGTATGAACACAAACTCAGATGATCACTGGCTCCATTGTATTATTTACTGGAATGCAATGCAATTGGTTGGATTACTATAATATTAAGTGGATTATAAAACCATTTGCCGCCGTTGTGAGGGAATATTAGGGTGTCAAGTGTCAAACCATTAAATCAATGCACTGTCTCCATTTAATTCCAGTCTGATTATTGGACTCCACTGGGACAGTAAAGAGGGACAGATCAGATTTTTATCGATACACTGATTACATCCATGCACTAGCAATATTTTTGTATTGATTTTCCTTTTGTTAAAAGGCGTATTCATATTTCATACCTTAGGATATATATCAATCCTTTTTGCAAACCTATTTGCGATATTTTCCTCAATATTTTAGGTCCATTGTCCTTGAATTTAAAGGTTTATATCTTGAAAACTTTATACAGCAACTTTTAGATACCCTTCTGCTTTGAATTCATCAGGTCTTTTTTTTTTTTAAGAGGAGGGGGCAGTAGGAGCACATACAGTGATAATAAAATATGACAATGAACAGATGAAGGTGAATATACAGTTGCTTTATAAATGTTTGTTTCATAAGGAATTCATTCTGCACGTTGCTGAGTATCTCTCAGTTTTTACTTGAGAATAAACAGCTTGAGACAGGAGAACATGACAGCTGGAGTTTGGTGCTACGTGGTGATCTTATCTCCTCCAAACGTCTGAATCTGATTAAGATGTTCCAGATCTCAAGAAGAACACATGGCGGTTCTCTTCAGTTGCTGCTCATGTTTCTGAACACTGTCTGATGGGTTGTTCTAAAACGCTCTGGGCTTAGGATCTTAAATCTTAAAAATCTCTTATTGTTGAGCCCTCATTCGCTTATTTTTCATTATGCTTACTTGACCTTGTGAAGTAGACCACATATTTGACTCTACCTTTTATTTTAAAGGCAAAATCCTATTCCGACGAAGTCATGTGAGAGACGTGGCCATGAAAAGACTACGCTTTATTGACGACTATTGCAGAGTAAGTTGCTTTTTTTCCTTCCTTCCTTCCTCTTTGTCTGTGCCTTTGTGTTTTGTCCTCATTTATTTTCTTGCAGCATAAAGCTGTATTACTTTATGTAGAAAACCATTAAACTATGAGAGGTTCTTTGTAAGACTTTTCCTTTGACAAACACTGTGTGTGTCACATGTTGTCATGGGGAAGTGTTGCTCACACGCATACGTGTGTGTGTTCAGCACATGATGTTAAGAACATCATTAAGAGTGTGGCTATGGCATTGGCGTTCCTCAGGGTTCAATATTAAGCCCCTTTATGTTCTGTACTGATATTCTTTGGACTACATTCCTGCTGTTCAAAGAAGAATTACCTAAAATAAATAATTTAAAATCCATTCAAAAAGGATAAGTACTTATTTTTTTATTTTTTTATTTAACAGCTAAAGAAACACTAATTCTAAAAAAAAGAATAATACATATTTATATAAAAAAAAACATTATTAATGGCATACGATGTATTTTAGGGTGGTCAACTTTTGTAATTAGGCTCTTTTAATTTTCTTTTAAAAGCAGTTAGAACGGCTTTCTAATATGCATACACTGACCAACTTGTTTAAGAAATAACATCTAACATTTCATAAAAAATATTGTATTGAAACTATTTAGAACCTTCAAGACCCATTGGCCTTTTGTTTTGACTTCCTCTAGTGGGTTTCTAGCCTTAAATAGTGTTGCCAGATCCCCGCAAACCACAAATTTCACCCTTAGCAACGGTGCTGCATTTTATGCATGTTCACCATGTCAGGTTTTGAGAGTGAATTTGCCTCATTATCAGAGAATATCTGCCATCTTGTTGAAATATGATAATGCTATTACACCAAACAGACACTTGCACTTATTCGTGTCCGCTGTCATGTTTACTTTGCAATAGCTATAGGTTACTGAATAACACCCTTAAGATTAGTTTGTGGGATTTTAACGACGTGTTTCTTCCTCCTCTCTATTTCTCCCTCTCTTTATCTTTTCCTTTCAAGTGTCTTGTCTCTTTTCCTTTCCTTCCACCTCCTTCCTGATGGAACAGAGCCCACTTTTTTTTTAAAACAATCCATGCACACACAAGTAGTGGATGTAAACAAACACACACACACACACACACACACACACACACACACACACACACACACACACACACACACACACACACACACACACACACACACACACACACACACACACAGAGAGAGCAGCTGTTAAACTGAGCTGAGATAGTGAGATAGGCAGCATTATGGGATGTCTTGGAAAGACTGCTGTTGTGACAACAATCTCCATGACATCCACACAAAGGACATTAAAAATACACTTCTAAAAAAAATATAACATAGAATTAATCTTAATGTAAATGTGTCCTTCAGATGCCCATTTATAATGTCAATCGATTAAAAGATTAATACAATACATTTCTAATTAGCTGCATATGTAAACATTTGATTAGAAATGCCCCTAAATAAAGACAAATCAAAGACTTTATGTTTATCAAGACTGAATAATATTAATTGGCAAAAAAAAAAAAAAAAAAAAAAAAAAGGTGAGGGTGGCATTTTTGGATGTACACATCCTTATGGAGTTAACTTTATGAACAGTTCAGGGGACATGTCTATAGTTTTATTTTATTTTGGTTAAATTTTGAATAAAAAATGTTAATCACAATAAATTAAAGGACTAAATTGACAGCCCTAGTTTAACATTTATTTAAACCAGCCTTTAATTATGTAGCAGTTGCTTATATGACAATTTGATAACTAACTTCCTCCAGATTTCCTCTGTCCTTTCAGTGTAGAACCCATCAACATCCTTCCATGAGAGAGAGAGATAGAGAGAGAGAGAGAGAGAGATGTGTCTTTGAAGGGCTTAAACGTAGGATGTTTACCAGCTATTTCCTCAAAGCTTTAATTAGATCTCCATTTAATTGCATTGTGTTCTTCAAAGATAAATAAATAACAGCGTTTACTCCAGGGATTCTTCAGAGGCATTTTGTCAGTCTCTCTCTCTTTCCTTTTTATTTTCCTCTGTTCTTTCGCTAATTTTCAAATCATGTTTGAGAGGTTTGAAAGCAGTTGGAACACAGAGTGAATTTTGTTAGACAAACATTTATGCAGTTTGTTGAAGCAAAATGGCGTCTTTAGAATGCCATTAAAGTATTTTAAACTAAAATCAAGTAGTGTTTTCTTTCTTTCTAGTATTGTTTTAGTAAAAAAAATAATAAAAAAAAACTCCTTGAGGTTTATTACATTTACATTTATTCATTATGCAGACTTGAATACACCTTTTCTGTGGTGATGTTTTAATTTGCTTAATTAAAAAGATTTTTCCTTTTCATCATCTTAGACATCCGATCCTTACGGAGATTTCAAAAGGAAACAACATTTGGTATAGTTGTGGATTCATTAGTCTGCTGTGTTTCTGGGTGGTTGTCTTGATGTTTTGATTGTCCGGTTTCATGTTCTTTCTGTCTTGTCAGGCGCTGGTCCGGCTTCCTCCCCAGATTTCGCAGAGCGAGGAAGTTCTCCGCTTCTTCGAGACCAAACCAGATGATATCAGCCCTCCCGTAGAGTGAGTGTCACACAGACCTTCACAAACCAATATCTGCACACTCTCCCACATAGAGAAACCTAAATGAAGGCAAATATGAATAAAATAAAGTGCTGTGTAGTGCTTAATGCACACTGCACTACAATATACTGAATACTATTTTTTAAAGTCCCACTGTAGTCAATAATTGCATCCCTTAAAACTCATCTTTGATCACCAAAATGACATATTTAAAAATTCTTCATGCCTTTAAATAGCTTGGATGTTTCATATGCTAAAGCCCGCCCCCCTCGTGATGTGATTGGTTACAAGGTTTGTGATGTCAGAAACACCAGCGATTTCAAACCGCGTCTTTGATTCACTGCAGTTTTAAGGAGAAAACACTCAGCAATGGTGTTGACTTATGAATTTGCACATGGTTTGTCTTAAAGCATATTAAAAACACCACATAGACACATAAACAACATTAAAAGCTTGATTTTCACCACAGGGGGACTTTAAAATAGTACTATTTTATTTATTATGGCATTGGAAATGGAAGATGTGTGAATTGCATTGTGGGATACAGTATTCCATGCACGGTTTTGTTTATATCATCTGGACATTCACTGTGCTGATGACATGCTGCACACTGTGCTAAAAAATGGACACACATGCAGACGTGCATGATTTCTCACACTCCCACACACTCTGCATGGTGTTGTGTAAATCTTAAAGCCTCCTGCTGTATTTGCATACTTTTCTTTGATTAGCTCAGTAAAAAAAAATCATAATTTGGCTCCACATCTTCATTGTAAGATAATCTGTGTGGGTTTCAGGAGAGGTGCAAATGCAGATTTTCTTCATTCTCCAGCTTTAAGTTACTCCCATCCCGACACATTTTAATCACAGTGATGCGATGGTATTGTTTAATTAACACTGATGTGGATATGCACGGTCCTCTGTGAGTGTGTATGTGAACGTCTTTCCCTAGGCTGGTCCATAATTAGCTACTGTGAATCCCATGAAAATTCGAGCCAAAAGAATTAACCTACAAAATGAATAGAGAAGGAGAAGCCCATGTTAGGAATAATTCATTTGTTATATACACTAGCATTCAAAAGTTTGGGGTCAGTAAGGTTTCTTTAAAGGGATAGTTCATTCAAAAATGATTTTTTCCAATCATTTACTCACCCTCAATTTGTTCCAAACCTGTTTGACGGTAGCCTTGAGACGGTAGACGGTACATGAGGTACATGTCAAGTTGGAACAACTTGAGGGTCAGTAAATGATGACAGAATAAAAATTTTTGGGTGAACTATTCCTTTAAAATAAATAATAGTTTTATTCAGCAATGACATATTAAAGTAATCAAAAGTGACATATAATGTTACAAAAAAATCTATTTCAAATCATTGCTGTTCTTTAAAACTCAAAGAATCATTTTAAAAATGTATAAAATATTAAGCATTTAATATTTTAAGCAATTAACATTAACAGTTTTCAACATTGATAAAAATAATAAATGTGTCTTTAAAGACATTTCTTGAGAAATATATTCTAAAATATATTATAATAGGATGGATGGAAAAGAAGCTTATTTGCAAAACAGAAAAAAGATAATTACGAGTTTTTATTTCAGTTTATTATAGAAACAGAATTATGAGATAAACTAAGAGGAAAACGTTTTTTTTGTTTTGTTGTTGTTGCAAGATATAAACAAATATTCCACGGCAGAAATCAAGCGTCCATAGGAAAAAGTTATTTTAAATTGTAATATTTCACAATATTACTGTTTTTCAGTAATATTGACTTCTTTCAAAAACATTAAAAATCTTTCCGACTATAAACTTTTGAACGGTAGTGTACATATACATAATAAGTATTAAATTAATTATTATTTATTATTATTTTTTGAGTGCACGTTTAAATAGTGATTGTCAGTCTCTCACGTTGTTGGATTGTTTTTGTAATCTCATATAGGCAGCCTTGTTTGCTGTAGTAGTGGGCAAAACAAACAAAAGTACATTTTACTTTCTGTAACCATTTTACTTTCATCCTTTTTTTCTTTTCTGTTTCTCTTGCACCTTTTCTGGACTCGGAGCTGTCCGTCACATACTTCTTTCAAATTCCCTGCTTTTTTTTCCCTCTGTGTGAATTTCTCCCTAGTGATATGAAGTAGGCAATCTATTTTCATGTTCAAAACACATTCATCATATGCTGCAGTGGCTACACACAACCACGCACTGACACCAACACACACACACACACTGCTCACTCTTTACAATCATAAAAAACAACAACTTCGTTTTGTCTGTCATCTACAGTGCATCCTTGAACACTCTCCTGATTTTATGTTGCTGCTCGTCTGTGTCAAAGTCCATGACAGTAAAATATGAGTGTGTGTGCTTGTGTTTACGTGTGTGTGTGTGTGTAGTATAGGTGTCCTTGTGCCCTACTAATTATAATGACTTATACTGTCTTTTTACGCATCGTGCCGCGCTACGGGTGGTTTTTATGTAAACATAAAACTGTCTGCATTTGTGATCGTATAAACGACAAGCAAGCGCTGCTCTATACTGCTCAAAACTCGCGTTTGAATAGTCAGTAGCAAATTCTTAAAATAGGAAAACATACAGGCTGTGTGAGTCAGAAGCGCCAGAATGTACATGCAAATATGAAATTGCTTTTTAGAATCAGCTTTGTGCACAGCCGGTGTTCGACCCCCGCCAAATTATTACCCCCCTAGCATTGGTAGGTTTAGTATTAGTTGTGGGGGAGGGGTTAGGATTAGGCAATCAGGTACTGACTTCAACTAGGGGGGTAATTATTTGGCAGGGGGTCGACATTCGGCACAACACCGGCCTTGCACTCTGAAAACAGTCCTCAGAAAAATGCACAGAACTCAAAATTTTTAGTTGGACTGTTCTGGAACAGTGTTGTAAATAAAGCTTAAGCACTGTTTTCTAATTGTGTCCTCTTTTGGAAGGCTAAACAAAGTAGTTTGGCTTTCGCAATGAAAAACACAGCGTCTCCACGACATGGTGGCGCCGGCGCAACAACAATACGGCGAGAATAAAAGTTACTCCTTTCTTTGTGTGTACATTTGGGCGTTCTTATGAAACTCTGCCCATTTGTGGGGGGGTGTTTGAAGAAGCGTCTTAGAAAGCCTTAACTTTTACAAAGAATATCTCTTTGGGTTTGAGACTTTGAGCTTTGTAACTCTGCAGATCTTATACTTGCACTAACACACTAAAGAAAAAGCATTGCATTATAAATATCTTTACTGTCACTTTTGATCAAATTAATGTGTCCTTCCTGAAGTATTCATTTATAGAAGCTTGTTTCCGCCACGGAATAACAAATAAAAAAGGTAATTGCAATTTTATATCTTACAGTTCTGAGAAAAAAGTCAGAATTGAGTGATATAAACTTACAATTACATGGAGAGAAAAAAAAAAGTGTGATTTTTTTTTTTTTTATTCTGTGGATTTTTTGTGGAACTATTGACTCATAATCCATATAAAAGTTCTATTTGTTGCCACACTAGTCTGTTCATTCCAACAGAGCTTTAAATGGCGTCTGTTCCTGTCATCAGTTTTGAGGCTGTTCCTCTTTATCTGTTTTAGCAGTGTATGCACCTGTTGTTTGGAAACTGGCTGTCTTGACTCTCATGATGCTGTGATGTGTTATTCAAATATCCAAGTGTTAATTGTCAGAGCTCCATTAGGACAGACACATTGCTGCTAATAGCTAAACAGCCTAATGTCACTCACCTCTGCAGGTGGATTTGTTATGGCGCTTGTTAAAGTGTGTGTGTGTGTGTGTGTGTGTGTGTGTGTGTGTATGGTATACAGACTGTGTCCTACAGTGAGCTGTATGTGATTGGTGGATAATATGTGGATACAAGTTAGAACAGGATAATTTCTTTACACACCTGGGTAGTCAAAAATGACGGGTATACAAATGGCTAGAACAAAGAGCGGATTACTGAATCACATTAAACCCTGCAATTTAAGCTATTTTGGTCATATAATGGAGGCATGAAGGAATGAAGACAGTATCATGACAGGGGTAGTGGAAGGTTTCAGAAGTCGTGGAAGACTGAGAATATGCTGGCTGGATAATATTACGACATCGACTGGTCTGTTTGGAGCTGGCTTCTGGAGCTGGCTTGTTTCATGCCATACGAGACAGAAGACTCTGGTCATTACTTTCTCATCCACGCAGCCAACCACCGCCAAACGACAATGGCAAAATGACATATCAAGCTGAGAGTACAGCCTATGAGTACGTCTCTCAGTCTCAGATATACGGGCTGAATCACTTGCAGACCAGCAGTTAGTAAATCAAAATGAAACAGGGACCCTGACGTTTAAGAGAGTGTGCCTGTGAGTGTGCATCCTATCAGCGATCAGTCTCTGCATGTGTTTGACTTTGGTTTGAACTGTAACTCACACATATTAAATTTGTGTGTCTGGCAGTAGATATATTTGGCCACACAAGTGTATGTATCTTTCTGTACAGTATTCTCTACCAGTAGCATACATTCTACATTCAGTTGATTCTTAACTTGTGTGAGACACTTGGAATGGTTTAAGTCTTAAATCCTAAAATTTTGTGTTCGCGTGGACAGTATAACAGTGCATGCGCGAGCGACTTGAGCGCTTGAAAACAATGTCCACTAGGTAGCGCACAAGTGCCGAACTCGTCTTTCCACACAAAGGAGTATACGTTGGCCCTGTCCCAAATGGCCCACTTCATGTACTTGATAACAAGATCGAAGGGTGTCCCATTTGTCATTTTAGGTTTCAGAAGGGTACTCATGAGCGCCCCCTTTCGTGGCTGATATCCGCCCTCGATGCGCACTTTTGCCGAGCCCGCACTGAGGCGAGCTCCACCGCAGACTTCTACCTGATAGGCAAAGCATTATTTCACGAAAGTGTGGATTCGGAGTAAGATTGCGAGGGCTTGCGCTCTCAACTGTGCGTGAGACGGAGCAGAATGTGGAAAATTAAGTATAATCAGGCCTTTAAAGCCACACTCACATGCCATCAACCTGATGTATGTCTGCAGCCATTCAGATTTCAGCAGGCTTTGTTACAGTTGGTTGAGAGATTCGTTTTATAGAACATACACTGCCGTTCAAAAGTTTGAGGTCAGTAAGAATTTTAGAAATGAATACAGCAAAGCATAGGCGGAGGGTGAACCAACTCTAGGGGAAGGCTAGATGCGATTCCTCCGTAAAACATTTTTAAATAGAATGTCATGAAATAATTACGTCACCTATCAACAACTTACACATCTCAGCATAAACACTCTTGTTATTAAGGTTACGTTCACAAACCACTATAATCCGAACAGGCAAGCATATGTGTGATCGAATAAAAAAAAGCCTAACCAAATATGCCTTACCCAATGCAAGCAAAACATACGTTTTAGTCAAATTCTGAGGTCTTCCCCAGCCTTCGCTCCGCCTATGCAGCAAAGACACATTATTCAGCAAGGATGCATTAAAATGATCATATGTGACAGTAAATAGATATATTCAGTGAAGATGCTTTACACTCATGTCATAATTTATAAACCTTGTTTGGTTCCTCTTTTTGTCTTTATCTGAGATTGAGGCTGAGATCCATGGAACACATCACTGTCTTCGCATCAAATGGTGGGATGGTTTGATTACTGTATGTAAAGGGTTCTAGAGGTCTGGTTTCACAAATTTATACACAATGTAACCATTTGCTTATTGGATTTTGCCTATTGGACTTAGCCCTGATTGGATCACAGTATAGTCAAATATAAGTGAAATATCTCGAAAGTTGAGTCACTCCATTTTAAAACCATTTACAGAGCTTAACGTCTGATTCTAACTGCACCATGTGTCAAAATGTTATAGTTGGCACAATGTATATGTATATGTTCTTGGCTCAAGTTTGTTGTGATTTAGAAAAACTTGACTCCGGACCCTTGCCTGTGCCTTTTGAATGATGACTCTTCTTTGAATCTTGGAGCAATGGACAAAATAATCCTTTTTTTCGGCTTTACTGTAGCAGCAGCAAAAAAACAGAACAAACAAAAAATCAATACTCAAACTTTAATTTGATGCAAATGCAGATATATCAATATATATCATGGTTATTGAATATGCACCATGGAATGCTCTTTAGCTAGGTTTAATAAAGCTAGACCATGAACAATAGAGGCTTGGTTGTCATAAAGAAAATCATTAAAAATTGTGACATTTATAATGTTACAAAATATGTATTTCTATTTTAAATAAACACTGTTCCTATGAGCTAACGCACTATATTTTAAATCTTCTGAAACCATAGCTTCGAATGACGAAATGACTGATTCACTTATTTTATAGTGCTTTATATTGAATATTTCTGGATGAACTATTCCTTTAAACGACCAGATCAAGCTAGCTTTTTAAATTGTCTCGTCTTTATGAACTCATGTTGCCAGATAATTACCGCTTGAAGCAGATGGTCATTTCGTAACATTACCTAGCCTTTCATTTAAGGAGAGATCTGGAGTCATGGAGTTCGTTGAATGGATGTGGAATAATGGATTGGTTTAATGTGGTCTGTCGTGAGGACAGTTGAAGTGAAGGTGAAATTTGAGATGCGTTTGTGCCATGTAAGTGTGCTGCCAGTGTTTCTGTTTTTAGATGGATATGAATTATTGATGCACTGAAGATTTCCACCGGGAAATAAATTCCCCTGAGGAAAACACACTGACACGTGTGAGCACTCTTGATCTTGAGAGCTTGCCCACTTTCAGCAAATACTGATCTATGATCAAATTTCCCACCTGAAGTAATATTCACACCATGACGTCAGTTCACTACGGCAAGGTATTGCCAAGGTTCAGATGACGTCATCCAATCTAACAATATCACATGACGATATCAATTCAATTAAGTGTAGAACAACACAAAAGAGAAAGACGAAACTGCAGTTAAACCTTAACCAACAGCATCAGCCATAGTCAGTTTTTACATTTACACAAAAAAAGTAAGAGGGTAAAATGAGGATCTCATAAAATGGTGAAGTCCATGTTACACAATATAATTATTACTTTATATTACTTACAATTTAATTACTTACCCAGATGTTGTTCTAAGGCCATATTACCTTCTTTTATTGGAATACATAAATGTGCTTGCGCTTGTCCATTTAAAGGTGCAGTGAGCGATTTCTGAGAAACAGTTGATATTCAAAATCAACCCAAACAAACACACCCCTCCCTTTATTGCTCCGCCCCCAAAGTGCACGAACACGAAATGCAAGTGTGGATGTCTCTTTATCATAGCCGAAGCGAAGCAAAATAATGCTTCATGAAAAATAAAGCGAAGATGACGAGCGAACCACAAGGAAGAACAAAAAATTAACATACAGTACACAAGAATACAAGCAAGAGTTGGTCGTTAGTCGCCAGCAGCAGATGAGCAGATTCGTTAAGTTGCGAATTTAACTTATGCGCAAAATTGGAATATCGCATAAAAAATGTGCGAATAAAGCACCGTTTCCATCCAGTGAGCCAGAGAGAACAAAAAAAATCGTCACTTCCTAATGAACTGGCACCAAATATCACCAAGAAAAATAGAAGTTGCTGCAGAAGGAGAAGTCACTGTATATAATAATTTCATATATCTGGTTAGTCCAGTTATGCCGTCCCATCGCAAAGTCACGTTTTTTTGATGGAGGAATTTATTCGGTAAATGTGTTTCCATTGTAGTTTATGCGCATGTTTTCTTACCAAACAAAAAGTATATCGGACTCAATTGAGCGCATAAGGTTTTTATCGGAATCTTTAGAATTTATGCGTATTTTGGCTTTCCATCGTTTTTTTTATTTTTTTTTATTATGCGGATGATAATGCGCACAAAAATAGGCGGATGGAAACAGCTAATGTTACTCACATATGGAGCAGAGATAACACAACCTCGGTGTCTGTTTTCAGGCCTTCTCGCTTAGGTCACAACACCAGCGTGTTCACAGCTTGCCCTTTGTTTTGTTTAGTGTGTTTGTTTTCTAACTACCACAGTTTGTGCCATTAAGACTTCTAGTGTGTGTGTGCTGCATGGCTGTTCTCATGGACAATGCAGGGCACTGTTGACAAAGAAACTCCTCCATTAACACAGCTGGGGGGAAAGCACTCTACCATCTGATGAAGAAAGACAAAGATGCTCTTTGAAAACTCAGAATAAGCCATGACTGATTCATAGTTTCCACTGCTCTGTGAATTATGGGAGTGCGAGTCAGACATTTTGTGTTCCAGATATAGCCTAAATTTGAGGGAAAACGTAAGTTTTATACTTATACTATTTGTGTATCGGGAGTGTCAGGACTGCAGTAACTACTTTTGTGTTAGATAACATAATAGTTCTCACAAAAAAGGAAAACATCCTAGGAAAAAATGATATCCTCATATATATTAAAGTGCCACAGAATAAGATATTGACTTCAGTCATTCAATTTAAGATTGATATACTGTAGATATCTCCTGGAGGACTGGAGGTACGCTGTTAGAGCCATCTGCTGGAAGACATGCGAATTTCAGCCTAAACCCCAATGCCATTATTTGTTCTTTTGGTCTAATGATGGATTTCATTGAACATTTCATGTTGATTATGGATCACTTTTATCACTATTCTGCTTTTATTCTGATTTAATTCTTTAAATCAGAGTATTTCTGTATACACAAATGTCATGCATTTATTTTCTGGATGTTTTCATTTTACCAAAATTCTGACTGGATCTGACCCCTTAGAGAAACTAATTTTTGTATGTTACACTAACATTTAATAACCACAAATTGTCCAAATGCATATTCTTGTATTTGGACAAAACTTATCCAATACAAATTGTATAAGTACAATCCAATTGGGATCTTATCAAATACAAATTATTGTATTTGTTTATATATAACAAATTAAATTCTTTAAATCAGATTTTTTTTTCTGTACATTCAAATGGTATGTCATTATTTATACCATTATTAGTATTTTTAGTATTATTATACCATTTTTAGTTTACCAGAAATACAGTGTAAATTAAAGTATTAGTGTAGAAAAATACTGCATTATATAGAAAGTATACTTAGTTTATATGTTAAATGTGAGCATATAAAAACCTGACATAATGAAATTGGCAATGGAGTGTAACTGTTATGAACACTAGAGGTCACTGTCACCCTGAAAACATCTGCTGGATTCAGTCTATTATTCTTATCAATTATTTTAAAATCGTTTTTTACTTCTTTTTTTATAGGTATTTTTAGGAACCAGTAATTATGTCTTATTTACTCAACAATACCAGTGTTCATTTGCATTTTGGGACTTGTTGAATGTTAATTTTGGACATTGCATGCTGAAAATAGAAATTACCCATTTCTGTGTTGATGTTGTACAGCGTTAAATTTTAATTGCAATGTAAGAATTAATATTCGTTATATATGCATCAGTAGCTTGGTTTATAGACCAAACTGACAGTCTTCTGCTGTGTGTTAGTTTCTCTCTCTCTCTCTCTCTCTCTCTCTCTCTCTCTCTCTCTCTCTCTCTCTCTCTCTCTCTCTCTCTCTCTCTCTCTCTCTCTCTCTCTCTCTCACACACACACACACACACACACACACACACACACACACACAATTTAAATGCACTATGGCTGGTTGCTTTCTCTGTCAGACACATTTTTTCCACTCAGACAGAATTCTTTACATATCAATAGCTCATAGACAAGCGACTGAATCCCAGGAGATCTCCTTCACACTACAGCATGCGTTCAGAACGCACTGGAATGCGCTTTACCATTAAGTTTAAAATAGAGTGTCACACAAAAGCTGCTATCCGGTACAATCAGAATTGAGATGTCATGGAACCTACTGTATCTGTGATAAATGGTCCTGGAGATTTTAAAGACAAAAAATATAGCTTTCAAATTACATCGCCATTCAAAATCCCAGTATCTCTTTGTCTGTCCATTAGTCCAAGCCTTACACTTACATCAGATGATCTGAGACAGATGGCAGTGATCAGAGCAGCGTTTCCACCACAACACACACATTTGCTATTTTAGACCATCTGATATTGAGCAGTCACTCTCTCTCTCTGTTTGCCAGCTGTGTACAGGGGAACGTTTTTTATTAGCTGGTATGATGGATGGTTGCTGGTAGACTGTGTATTCCCACATGGAGTGCTGTAAATCCTGACCTGGTTATCCTATAGTCTTTCTGCGTAATTAAATGGGGGTGGGTGGGGGGGTGGTGGATCTGACTTAAACCCCTTAGAGAAACAAGTGACATCTGATCGCAGTTCTGGAAATAAATACACTCAACACTACACAGGTGAAAATCCTTCAGAATCTATAGTTTCAGTGTATTTCCATGTTTTCAATTTCACTAATATTTGACAACCACAAAGTGTCCAGTTTCAGTTTATTCAATGTTGAACATATTGTAATATTTTTGTTTAAACAGGATTGGTTCAGAATTCTTTGATAAATAGAAAGTTCAAAAGAACAGTGTTTATTTGAAATAGAAGACGTTTGTCACACTGTAAATGTTGATACTCTCACTTTCGATCAATTTAATGCATCCTTGCTAAATCAAATTTCTTTCAAAAATAATACAAATAAAATCTTACTGACACCAAACCTTTGAACAACAGTGCATATGTAAATTGTATGTGATTTTTAATGTACTCCTGTGACATTTAAAGTGTAAATTTAATATACGAAAGATATATGCAATAGATTAAAAAATGTGGGGGCATGTCATCATCAACGTTTAAAAGGCTTAGTTCACCCAAATATGAAAATTCCATCATTTACCCATTGTCAAGTTGTTCCAAACCTGTATGAATTTCTTTCTTCTGCTGAACACAAAAGAATATATTTTGAACAGTGACTGGTCCCCATTGACTTCCATAGTATTGTTTTCTATACCAATGGAAGTCAATGGGGACCAGTAACTTTTTGATCATAAACATTCTTCAAAATATCTTCCTTTATGTTCAGCAGAAGAAAGAACTTAGGAGTTAGGCTGAAAGATGACTCAACAGAGTGCAGTATTTTTCCCATCGCTCGAGGGGGGCTGTAACGGTTTTGGAACCATTTCGCCATGTTTATGATGATGTTCTGCCAGTTTCAGCATTGACATCCACTGTATCTTCTTTTATGTTCCACAAAAGAAAGAAAGTCATACAGGTTTGGAGCAACTTGTGGGTGAGTAAATAATGACAGAAGTTTCATTTTTGGGTGGACTATCCCTTTAAGGGATTTAGTATGAAGTGAAAGACTCATTCAGTGGCGAGCCTGTCATGATTGGTTGGTTTAGGTGCAGACCCAGGTGGTCACTGGTCACGGTGACTGATTATTGTGTGGCTCCTCAGGGGGTTAATGCAGGATAAAACTAGTTCATTATCTAAAGTGGTGTTGCTGAAGGATCTGATAAGATGATCAGTCAAGGAAAGAGACAGACAATGAGACAAACAGAGAGTAAGTACAGAGGATAGCCAAAAATAATTGTGATTTAGTTCAAAGTTAAAGGCCTGTTTCATGAGGCGGGTCCTTTTAGGCCGGGGAACGTTCATGGAGCAAATTTATGTCGAATGTGGAAGGAAAATGACATCATGACAATGCTGATAGGCTGTTAAGACCACAAGAACATGCGGTAGCTCTTAAAGGGATAGTCCACCCAAAAATGAAAATAACCCTAACCCTAACCAAACCGTTTCCCATTATGGAAACAATGGAAGTCAATGCTGAAACTGGCAGAACATCATCATAAACATGGCGAAATGGTTCCAAAACCGTTACAGCCCCCCTCGAGCGATGGAAAAAATACTGCACTCTGTTGAGTCATCTTTCAGCCTAATTCTTAAAACCGGATGGGTTTACTGTTAGGAACCGTTAGCCTATTGCTCGGCATGGTCGTGTAACGGCCAACAAACATGAGTCAGTTTGGACCAGGTGGACAAAACTGTTCCCTCAATGTTTTTCCATCTCCCAAACAAATGCAGAATGATTTCATGAACAGCAGATTTCAGACACCTTTCAAGTCGTCTCCAATCATCAGATCTAAACATCATTAAACCTTTAAGGAAACAGTGTGAAGTTCCATCTCTGCAGATCTGGAGTGTGAGGGAGGACCGCTGTTTCGTGCTTCTGTGCTCTGTGTAAACATGCATCATGAAGGATTTGTTTTTATGAAATGTTGGATCTGTTTGTTGCTCAAAAGTCTGATGTTGTAACGCAGTTTCCCGTCCACACTGATGCAGAAACAGAATAATAACAGAAACCAGAGGGAACAGCCAGAGGCTCTAGTTATGAAACACTGCTTGTCATTTGTTGGTATTTTTTGCTCTTCTGTTTGTGTGTGTTTGTGTGTGTGTGTGTGTGTGTGTGTGTGTGTGTGCGCTGTTGTGTTCTTTGACACTTGCATTAAAGGAGGGACCCAAGCTGTAACAAAGAACGAGAATATTACAGTAACTCAGGATTGGTTTCTTTTGGGCCATCTATCAGCCACCTATCAATGGCATAACAATGACCCAAAACACTCTAGCTGCAATACACTAAAAACACTCGAAAACCTTACCAGTCGCATAGCAACACCCTGGCAACTGCATAGCAACATGCACTACCGTTCAAAAGATTGGTGTCAATACATTTTTTTAAGCGATGAATAGCAAAAGTGACAGTAAATACAGTAAAGACAGTTTATTTTATTTTTTAAAAAGTCTTGTGTCACATGTCCAGCTTCCTTCCTTCCTTCCTTCCTTCCTTCCGTCCTTCCTTGAAGGTTTTGATCCAGTAAGTGTTGAATCTGTTTGTAGTTCAAAAATCTTGTGTTGTAACACACAGTCCAGTTTCCTTCCTTCCTTCCTTCCTTCCTTCCTTCCTTCCTTCCTTCGATTGCATGATTGCACATCAAAACTGACATTTAACATATTTAATTTTAAAAATTTAAAAAAGCTGACCTCCCTGAAAGTCATTGTACAATTCACACACTTCACTGGTGTATGTGCTGGTGGTCACCATCAGTTTGACAAACACAGAACAGGCCTGTTATTTAAATATACCACTGCAGATGCCAGGGATGACTGTATGAAGATATCATAACAGAGGAAGCCACAAAATGCGATGCATCACTCGTAGATTTATAATACATTACTTGTATGGTCAGGTTGAGTGAACGAACCGAGCAGTGCCCAATAAGCACAATCTACCATGTTATGCCTTTCCTCTCCCGCCTTTCACTTAATAGTGACTCTGGGAGTTATAAAGCTGAGAACTGTAGATTTTTTGTCTAAAACTTTTGGGGCGACCCGTATATTACGCGCAGACAGCCCACTGAAGGGAACTGTGAACAGTCACTTCCAATAACAATAACGGTTTCAAGCGATAAATGTGAACTATTTACTTTGAGATACGCCTCAAGAGGTTAACAGCCGCAACAACTGGTCTGAAGGACTGTTGGACTGAGTATGATGCTTGATACAGATATTGGCACGCTTTAGTCTCTTAAAACTGGGAATTTCCCTACTGCATATTATTCATAAATATCATGTCCTATATGCGTCTTAATTGTGACAGTTTCCTTTTATACGAGACAGATAGCAGATCTCTCTGATTTAGGGCTTTTAGGACAGTGTCCTGCCTCTATTCGGCTACAAAAGAGTTCATTCTAGAAGGTTTGCAGTGACCTCATACCGCTGATCTGAAAAAGAGAGTATTCATTCTCCCATGGGAGCCACAAAGGAGGAGATTGAGCGAGAGAATGATGAAAAGAAAGAGATGCAGAAACAGATGAGAGGATGAAGAGCTTGTCATATTTTGGACTACATGGGGGGAATGAAGATATTAGAGCAAATGTCCTTAAGGGTTTTTTTGGGGAATACCAGCCATGAATGTGTGCATGTGCGTGAATGTGATCAGAGAGACAGTTTGGCATATTCTCATAATATGTATGTCATGTAAAAAACTCAATCTATTCAAATCCAACTATCCAAATCAGCCACTTCCAGTAACAGTATGCTTTGTTCACTCAGAAAAAACGTAATGTTACAGTCAGCAATGTGTAATATGAGGACGTGCAATGCTAAAGCCATTATGTAAACAGGTCATATGCTGCGTTTTTCCAGTCAGTAACACTGACACCGCAAATATGCAAAAAAGGACTTTAACCCAGGGTTTAGGTATGTGCAGTGTGAAACTGCAGTTTATGAATACCCAGGATTAACTGTTAACCCCGGGTATAGTATGAGCAGTGTGAAATGTGAATAAAGATAACCCAGGATTACATTTACCAGGGGTTTAGAATGACCCAGGGTTAACTATTTCAAGTGGGAAATCCCTTGAGATGCCAAAAAAACCCTAAACCAACCGCCTTGACCTGACTGCATATATATACGTATTAAAGGATCCATTCAGAATAACTAAACACAGCAACGGAACAAATCAAAACATTATCCTGAATGTGTGTGGAAACAACGTGAATGTACTGATGTGTCAGTGCTTCAAAATAATGTGCGATCAGTGCGTCGGGGTTGTTTATGCATCAGAGACTTCTCTCCGCTTGAAATGTCAGAAGAAACGCTTTTTTAAAGCAATTTTTAATGGTTTTATATGTTATTAGTGATTCTATTAACCATTGGCACATAACCACAATATCATAGAGAGAGCAACCACTTAGAAACCGCGTATGCGAAGTTCTCAGGCCAACTCCAACATAATGGTGCAGAGGTTTGCAAAAAACACTAATTTTCTTTAGAAAAATTCTTTTTTGTTATTCTATTTGTGCTTCTGTCTCATAATTCATCTTTCCATTTTGCGTCTGTCAGGATGCAACTGTACTGTATGTGTCTGCGCTTTTGCTTACTTTTATTGTTTGCTACATTGCCTATTTATCATTTTCCATAAATAGATCTCATCCCTCGTCACAGTTTAACTTCATTTTACGCTGATGGATAGGCGACACACACAGGCCGTGTGCCATTCTGATCTATTAATCAGGGTGTGTTAAGAGATCCGCCCTCGTTATGCCAGAGCCAGAGGATGAGAGGACGGCTGGGGGGGATAAAAGGATAGAGAAAGAGCCATGGTTCTGTTTGGGTCACATGATCAAATGTTGTGGCGATAGCAGCTGGCCCCTTCGATCTTAACACAGACTCGCTCCCTGCCCTGGCACACGTCTTGCTCTCACTGCATCTCTAGTGTGTGTGTGTGTGTATGTGTGTGTATGTGTATGTGACAGCTGTCTGCTGCAGGACATTGTATCGCTGTGACTTACTATGTCACTCTGCTGTTGCTTTTTTTACAGGGATTATGGATCCAAACGCAAGTCAGGTAAGACAGCCTTTTATTTACCTCTCGTCTCAGTGTTAAACCTGTTGCCGGGTTTAAGTACTAAGTTAGCCCTGCTCACTAACTCAGCATGCCCTCCCTGTTATTGCGGCATTGAATGACTTGCTGTTTTGCACTCAACTCAGGGGAGGGAAAGGGTTTTTGACTGAGTTTCTTTTAAGAATTGGACATGACTCAGAGGTTTGTAGAGCTCTGGGAGTGTCATCTGTAAAAGGTTTGGGAATAACTGGCAGGATTTTGAAAGAAAGCCACATGAAAGTATATGCATTTGTACTTCACACTGTTGCCAAAGTGGTCTCAGCCAAGTCGTCCGGCTGAAGGCACCGAAAAGCATGTAACCAACCTGTGCTTAGCAGTTGGTGCTTTTATTTATTTTTTGTTAATTTTTTTTTCTGAATGTGCATGTATAAATCAATAAGTATAATTATTTTTCAGACTGTTATTATAATGTTATGGCACAGTGATCTGATTTATGACAAGGATTAAATCAAGTTTCCTTTGCATAGCATGCTAGGGTGTGTGTGTTTTGAACAGCCGTTCTGCAGTTGGGGTGCATATCCAGACACACACACACACACACACACACACACTGGTGAACACTAATGTAATTGGAGTGAGCATTGGAGTTTCTGTACTCCCACACACATCCCTTTGAAACATTTTCCGTTTTTGATCTGTTTGCTTTCCGCTTGCACACACATATTCATTTGCTATTACAATATTTGAAATTCTCCATTTGGATTTAGTTTTTGTTTTGATGTATTAAATAATTCCAGATGTCATTTTGTTTTCTGTCCTTTCAACATTTATCCATGGAAGTTTGTTTCCGACATGGAATAATAATACCATTTCATTTTAATCGCGGTTAATTGCGACTTTTTTATCTCACAAATTAATTCTGACAAGCTTATATGTATCTATAATTTCAATTAGCAAAAAAAAGAAGAAAACTAAGTTTTAAGGTGCAATCCTGAATCTTGAATTTAAGTTGTTTGTCATCTTCAAATCTCATGCACATTAAGCTGACACAGAAGAAAGTTTTTAACATAAAAAGTGCCACAGGGTCTGTGTTGCAACACTTAAACCCATGTTTTGAGATAGAAACTATACTCATGTGATTCTGATGTTAAGAGCTGAATGTGTTTGGAAGGTAAACTGCACATGTACGATCACATGCATGTAGTTCAGCCTAGAGTCATTTATAGTCATTTTTGAGAAGGAGTGCAGAGTTATGGCCTTATACTGTAGCCATTTCAGTACAGTACATTTGTGATGAGGGAAAGCAGGCATACTAGACCAGATTTTAAAGAGCTACAACATTAAGGTTTGCAAATTTGTGTTTATTATGTAGGAAAAAAAACACACACACATGCGCGCCTCAAGTAGCGAAACTTACATACTGTGCCTTTAAGACATTATTTTAAGACATAAAGACATCCTTGAGTATGGTGATTTCAGGTTTTTAGGGGATTTCATGGGGATTTCAGGTTGGATCCTTTTAGTCTTGTCAAAACCTAATCCAGACAAACATCCACCCATAGGTATTGATTTTTTTTTAGACCAGTAAATAGTTATTCTTAAGAAACATACATAGTTTTAACCCCTTTGCAGTATTTATATGGTCTGCAGTGTTTTTTTTCAAATATTTGTCTTTCCATTAATCATCTGTTTGTTAATTCACATTTATTTGCTCTCACAACACTTGAAAATTGCTAACATTTGGATTAAATTTGACCAGCAGCTGAAGTGATGTAATAAGCAATTCCAGCTGTTGTTTTTTTCCCCCCTTCACTTCTCATTTGACAATAAATCATATGTAACCACTTATCATTAATCTGTTGGATCACTGGAATTTGTATTATCAACATCATCCTCTTTTCCATTCTGTTTTTTAAGATGACCACTGGATGTGCATCTGTCAGACATCAGTAATCATTTGTGTTAGCTGAAAGTGCATAACATCCTGAAGATGTTATACTAATTATTCAAGTATGTTTGGAAATTTGTAATTTATTTTTAAAGATCTGTGGTTTCAAATGGTCCCCATCTTTCTGTCAGTTTGAACGTCTGGCTGTTTGGTTTCCAACCAAATGAATTACCTCAGAGTTTAGCAGGTGGAAACTGCAGCTGAGGAGTGTCATTATCAAAAAGAAACTTGTTCTAGGCGTCCATACAGTATATCCTCTGGCAGATTCATTTGCTGATTCTTTCTGTAGCAAAACAAGTGAATGGCTGCATCCGAAATTGCATACTTCCCTATATTGTAAGTGAAATTGTGACAACAATATGGGACAAAAGAAGTTTGTCCGAATTCATAGTACTCATAAAAGATGGGTATATGATGGATAGGATTTCTGCTAGGTCACATGACAGTGATAACATGGCGAATGTAGTCATACAACACATCCATACTATATAGAACAGACTTTTTTTGCGCTCGCAAAGTATTAATTCAAAATAAAAACCTATGCTGTTTCGGACACTTATTTATGAGCTAGTCATTGAATCATTCACTGAATCGATTCTTTCAAAGATGCTGATTCATTCACGAACGAAACTGTGTGTTGCATGAAGACACAATGCTGTTGTGGATTTGTTTGGAACTGTTTCAGTTGGCGGAGGAAAAAAACAGACTATGTAACTGGCAATATTGTGTGTAAATTACTCATTATTAGCTTCCTGTTTATTGAATTGTTGTATAAAAGCAATTTGTGTTGTTTTTCGGATCATCCGCACGGCTGTGATTTGGCTCTAGTCTCACGTTGAAATTGTACACATAAACAGTACACATGCTCATATTATACAGCATTACTTAAATAATAATATTTAATACATTTGTTGTATTATATATTCACCTCTATTAATTTATATACTGTAGTAGTGACTGTATTCACAATATAGCATGGTTTCTCACTGCATGTACCTCATAGCTTAAGTATTGACGATCTGCTTATGCTTGATGAAAGTGCAAGTAAAGCATATCTTCTCCTTGCAATAGAAATAGGGCCTGTTCAGAAAGACATCTAAGCGTTTGCTTTTCCAGAATGCATATAATCAAACTGAAATGATGTGTATCATGAGACAAACTTTGATATTGCCATAGAGACTCACAAAATAAAGAAGGGTTTCCTTATAGGCTTAGGTAAACAGTTTAAAGAGAGAGGTCACAAGTAAACTTGCATTGCTTTACGGTGGCAGGAAGACAGGGGCTTTGCTTCCCTCTGAGGTGCCCTTTAACAGTATGTGATTACAATATAATCACTCACGCAGAGCATAATTCAATAGCATTACGCTATAACTGTGTGGCTTTACACAAATAAACCTCAGAGACTCAACTGAACCCTTTATGGTTAAAGGATTAGTTCACCCCAAAATGAAAATTTCCTAATAATTTACTCACCCCAATGCCATCCAAGATATCCATGTCTTTCTTTCCTCAGTGGGAGAGAAATTATGTTTTTTGAGGAAAACATTTCTGGATTTTTCTTCTAACAATGGACTTCATTGGTTACCATCGTTCACCAAGTCCAAATCAATGCAGTTTCAAAAGTCTTTGAAGTGTTTAAACGGGCTGTACGCGATCACAGATGAAGAAGAGGTTGTTATCTAGCGAAACGATAGGTCATTTAAAAAAAATAGATAATTTATAGACTTTTTACCTTCAATAGTTCGGATTGAGCTGATCAACAAACGGACAGGGAACTACGTCATCACGTTGAAAGGTCACGCCGGCGCCGGCAATACTATTTGAACTACTATTCATATTCATCAGAATGTTATTCATATACTATTCATATTCATATTCACTGAAAACTATTACTATATATATAATAGCAAACAATACTATTTGAACTATCCTCCTACATACGGTCGCATTGTAAACAGTGGGGCGGTACTTCTGCCGGCGCCGGCGTGACCTTTCAACGTGATGACGTAGTTCCCTGTCCGTTTGTTGATCAGCTCAATCCGAACTATTGAAGGTAAAAAGTCTATAAATTATATATTTTTTTTAAAATGACCTATCGTTTCGCTAAATAACAACCTCTTCTTCATCTGTGATCGCGTACAGCCCGTTTAAACACTTCAAAGACTTTTGAAACTGCATTGATTTGGACTTAAAAACGATGGTAACCAATGAAGTCCATTGTTAGAAGAAAAATCCAGAAATGTTTTCCTCAAAAAACATCATTTCTCTCCCACTGAGGAAAGAAGACATGGATATCTTGGATGGCATTGGGGTGAGTAAATTATTAGGAAATTTTAATTTTGGGGTGAACTAATCCTTTAAGAAGTAGAACCTCCAGTTAATGTTTTAAACTGCTCTGATATTCCTTATGGTTTGTTGCTACTTCTAGCCAAATTACATCTCTGTGATTAGTACGCATTCTGCCCATATCGGACCCCTCAAAGTCAGTTTTTATGTCTTCCATTATAATGCAGTAAACTCAATAAGTAAGTTATAACTCTCTAAGACCCTAAAGAGCTCAGTTTGGCTCGTTAGTCCTGTTTTCCTTGGGGACAGACCATCTTGACAAGCAGATGGGTTTAAGACACTTAAGCCCCAAATAGGGATCAGTTTTGGCCTGATGCTGCTATAGAAGACTGTCCTCTCAGAACTGCTCTTATGTCAACCTGAAGACACAAACCACCTGTTCAGAAGTTCAAAACCCTGAGGATTAGGTTAAGTGTGCCAAAACCATCTGATCTGTCCTTCAGGGCTCACAATAGTGGAAGTTTATATGTGACCTGCTCCAACATTTTGAGTCATTTTGACCCAGAGTTCTGTGCTTCAAACCGTTGTTTCAAGTGATTGTTGAGATATAGGGATAGATTTACTAACAGCTTGCAAACCCTCTTTTGGCGTTAAAAAACAACTATCAGGTTTTACTAAAGACACAGTGAAAAAAGGCGCGGACAGGGTTATTTTTGTGGCTGACCTTATTGCAAATGCATTAATTTGTAGGAGTTTCCCGTTCAGGCGCAAAATTTATGGCAGGAGAGTATTTAAATGAATCACGCAAGGTGATTTACTAAGGTTTGCGCTCGTCGATGTACTGGTGTTTGCACCATTATTTACCGCCCCAAAAAAACATGTCTTAAACCAGACGCTAGTTTCTGCTGCTCTTGGTAGATTGCGTTGGTCATTATGGAAACGATCCGTCTGTGTTCTTTAATTTGCTCGTCGTCAGTAGATCACGCGCAGAACTTTACACTCCCATCGGCGCTTTTTTGGATATGCGATTTTTGCGAAATATTGTTATAGTTTAAAATAACTCTTTTCAGCATCAATTTTTGAGTCTACAGTGTCACGTGATCCTTCAGAAATCATGTAATATGCTGATTTGGTGCTCAAAAACATTTATTATTAATATCAATGCTGAAAACAGTTGTGCTGCTTAGTATTTCTGTGGAAACTATTACACGTTTTTTCAGGATTCTTTTGAAAAATAGAAAGCTCAAAAGAACAGCATTTATTTAAAATGAAAATATTTTGTAACATTGTAAATGTTTTTGATCAAATTAATGTATCCTTGCTGAATAGAATTATTCATTTCTTTAAAAAAATCTTACTGACCCCAAACTTTTGAACGGTATAGTGTAATAGGAAAGCGATAGTTTTTCTGCTAATTTGTCATTTAGCTGCAACTTTTGTGCAAAGCATCTTATATAGTTTATCAATCCAGTCTCCCTTGAGGTTAGCCTGAGGCTAAGTATCTTAAAGACCCAGTGGTGATAGTTCACAAATCATACCTCCGTGAATCTTTGGGTTGAGCTTTGCCTGGATGTTTTTACAGACACTCCTCTTAGATTGTTCAGATGTCTTCCGGTATGGGCCCTTCATCCACTGTGAGGAAAGGACACGCATTGCAGTTCCCCACATTCTGCTCCTCGTGTGAGTCAGATGTGAAGAGGGAAATACGGAGGGTGGATTGTGGGGTTCTGCTGGAATGGGGTCAGTCAGACAGGCCCCGGTTTACGTGGCAGAGTGTGTTTAGTGTGACGTCGGACTAGCTAATCTTGTTTACACAAGATTCAGGGCTCTGTGGAGGAGTGGAGGGGCCATACGGAGAGAGAACGAGAGAGAGGCGTGCGGAACAGATGGGAGTTTTAGGGGATGAGGGATAGTTTTAGTGTGAGAGGAATGGTCATGCTTGTGTATGTATGTGCGGCGTGTTTGTCTGTTCTATTAATAGGGAGTGGGCTTAAATAGGTCAGTGTGGTTTTATGGTTAAAAAAGTTCTTGTTAATGATGTTTAATGAATGTAGTTTGACCAATTAGAGATATTAGCTACTGGAAAATAACAAGATGTTTCATTCAAATTTGTTCCAGGCATTTGTTCTGATTAAGTTGGCTTGTTTATAAGGAATTAATGTAATTACTGGAAAAATTATTCTGTCTCTAGAATTATGTTTAACTGTGAAAAATAATAATAATGAAAGCTGAATTTTCAGTGGCCATGTTGGCATTTTATATATTTATTATAATTATTATGTAAAAAATACATTATAATTGATAAAATTAATTATGATAAAAAAATATATAAACATTTTTAAGATGGATTTTGATGGATTTATTTTTGTTTTTAAAAGAAAGCCTCTGTCAGTGTTTTTATAGTTAACTAAAACTATGTAAGAAAACATTTTAAATAAACAACTTAAAATAAAACAAAATATAAATATTAGATGAACAAAACAAACATTTAGAAACGAGTTTGAAATAAGATTTGAACAGCTAAAGTAAAAATAAAAGATTTGAATGATGACAAAATGCATAACAATAGAATTCTTTTCATTTTTTAAACTTTTTATTTTTAAAAATATGTAATGTGAACTGCTTATAATATATATATATATATATATATATATATATATATATATATATATATAATATCTTTTTTTTTTAAGTAAAAAGTTTAAAAAATGAAAAGTCTTATTATTCTATTGTTATATGAATTTTATCATTTTTCAAATCTTTTTTTGAGTTTCTTAGTTTGAGTTTCATCTAATATTTATATTTTGTTTTATTTTAAGTATATTTTATATATATATATATATATATATATATATATATATATATATATATATATATATATGATACAAATCAACCCCTGAGGCTTAGAAGTTCTCCAAAAGTACCACTTAGGTAAAAAAAAAAAAAAAAGAATTTGAAAAGATGTTTTTTGTTTTGATTTGTGCAGTCTCATGTGACCTCTCTGCCAAAACACAATTGGTCAGCATATGGTTTGATTTTAGTTTGTTGATATTTTCTTGATTTTGCTGTCTACATGCTGAGCCTTCATAGCCAACAATTGAATCAGTTGAAAATATTCAAATCAACATAACCGTCTTTTACAAAGCGCCCAAAATATCTCCAGTGTGCTATTATGAATGCTCATGCCAAGAGATAAAACCACACAGATCAAAGAGTCTCTCTCTGTCAACAAGGATGTACAAAATGCACAAGTTTTCTATTTATCTTCATATATGTTTATGGTAATACAATAGCCTGGGTGAAACACAATTCCTTCCACACAAAAGTTAGAAAGACATATATGTTTCCTGTAATGGAGGTAGGTCGACCGTTTGGGGTCAGGAAAGAGACGTAAATTACAGTGAGAGAAACCAAAACAGACGTTCACTCGGGTTCTAACAGCAGTGACCTGAGCTTAATCGCTAGTGTGTGTGTATGTGTGTGTGTCGATTTATCATTGGTGGGAGTGGGAGAGATTGAGAATATGCTCATAACAGTGAGTGTTTCAGCGTTTCTGTGTGAAGGAAGGGTCAGAGAGGTGGAAAGTTAATATCTGTCAGATGTGAAGAGCTTCACTAAAGGGAGGGATCTGGGGGTATGGAGCATTTGTTAATCATAGACCTCCAAAGCACTTGAGTCAGTTTAATTCAAACTCCATGAAGGTTAGTGGAGTACAGTGTTGACCTCGAGATCAACCCTGAGCTGGAAAGGATTGTCATGACAGCAAAACAAAAATTCAATATTCAATACCTATTTTAATACTAAAGGAATAACATCTCATATATTTATTTTTAAAGGGGGGGTGAAATACTATTTCATGCTGCATACTGAGTTTTTTACACTGTTAAAGAGTTGGATTACCATGCTAAACATGGACAAAGTTTAAAAAATTAAGTTGTACGTTTGATGGAGTATTTCTGTACCAAAAATACTCCTTCCGGTTTGTCACAAGTTTTGGAAAGTTTTTTTCGAGTATGGGCGTGTGTGACGTCAGATGGGGCGGAATTTCCTTATACGGGTCCTGGGCCATAGATATCATATATAAACGCTAGATGTCTTATGGCGCAGTCACTTCCGGCATCACCGTTCGGCCATCTTGTCACAGGCAGGCTTAATGTAAGGTGAGTGATCAGCACGCACACAAATCCTCTTATCTCGCTGAAATCTTGACGGATTTACAAACGGTTTGGTTTCTTACAAACGTTATTAACGTGGCTATAATTTCGAATGCTTTAACATGTATGTTATAATTATTCATATGTATGCAGTGTCATAATTACATCTCTGACGTTTATAACAAACCAAACCGTTTGAAAATCGGTAGAAAATTGAGCAAGTTATGGTTATTTAAAAGTACATGCACCATTAAACGAGTGAGCGAGCTGTCTGTGGCAAGATGGCCGCCACGTGCGGACGTCGACCTCAATTGGCCAGCAGCGCGCATGAGACATCTAGCGTTTATATATGATATTTACGCGCGTGCACCCGTAGAGCAGAGCGAGAGAGCAAAAGCAGTAGCCTACACCCATCAAAGCACTGTGCTCGGCTTTAGGGAAGTATTTGCCGGATTTGCAGATCGTCTAATGCTTAAGGATGGAGCAGTCCCAACGATAAAGGTTCACGGTCGTGCGTTGGAACTGCAGGCGGTGAGTAAAACTGCTTCAAATGTCTGTGTGTTGTTAGCTATCGGCGCGTAAGCACAGCAAGTAAACAGTGAACAGCGCTCGTGATTCTTTAGCTCCGCCCACACGGCACGCCTCCAGCCGCTCGTTTTTTTCCGGAAAGACTCGGTACAGCCTATCTTTCTTTTATAAATATAATAAAACTAAAGACTTTTTGGAGATATGAAGGATACAGTACTACTCTATAGGTACTCAAGATTAACATGAGATTGACTGAAACTGAGTGTTTCACCCCCCCTTTAAAGTTAATATATGTTCTAAAAAATACTATGGAATATTTTTCCAAATAATTATTTTAAAGTGAACAGTCAGAAATGAAGAGCGTAAATAAATTACGAGCATTTAAAGATTTATTTTCTCCCTTTCTCGTTATTATTGTTGTTTAGTTAAAGTGACCCTATTATGCCTGCTATTATTCCTGCTCGAATGCCAGGCTATGGTCTCGACTGGCTGCCTGCGAACAACATCTTTAACCCGCCCTCAAACACTGTAGTTGTAGCTGAGGCCTGGTAGAGTTTGGTTTGTGTTGTCGAGAAGACGCTGTTTTCTGTGCTGTGAAAGCAAATCCACTTAGCATGCACTTCCAAAGGATGAGGACTCGGGGCTCGAATTGATACGATAAAACCGACACCATCGTTACTCTTCGTATCACTTATCATGCGCTGAGGACGCCTTCACAGCTGAAACTCAGATATTGTAATAGCCGTTTAGCATTTTTTAAGCGGCAGACCAATCACAACAGACTGAGCCATCTGACCAATCACAGCAGAGTAGGCCCTCGGAAAGGAGGAGTTTAGAGAGAACGGATCGAGTCTTTGTGGATACTAGTTATTTTATTTTTTTTATTAAATTTTTGGTCAACTTGGTATCAAAGTACTAGTACTTTTGACACCTGTATGCAAAATTATAGTTTTGCTACTTTTTATGCCGCAATGATGTTTAACATAATCTAGAAGATTTTGAATCTAGATCTGATAAAGTTTTGGAAGTTATTAGTGCTACTTTGAAGCCAAAAGGGGACAAAAATTTTACCATGGCGTTTGTTTGACGTTTTTTTTGTGAGTGATTCCCCAGTTCGCCTGTTAAGCTGATGCCATTCTTCAGTGTTCAGATCAGGGTTTGGGTGGGAAACAATCCATATGTTTATGAAACGCTAACCACCGCATGGATCACATTTTACGTTTTTATTTGTTGTGTTAATCAAATAGACTGTAGGCGGAAAAAAATGTCAGGAATGAATGGATTAGGAGACGGAGGTGTTGAATGGAACGGAAGGGTGGAGGGATATTGGGCGGGGTTCGTCCTGTGGGGTATAAACGCAACGGCGAGTACCTCTTGAATTCTGCCAGTTTTGAGTGCGTTCATTGTTTACACAGGTTAAATTACACCTCATTTTTTTTGGTGTCATGCATGCAAGGGCCTTTGCCGGGAATCCATTGAAGTGTTGAAAAGAAATAAGTTATAAAAACAAAGTAATTGTTCCTGACAGCCGAGACGTCTCCCCCGGTGCCTTCTCATATTTTTTACCGATAGTGACGTGTGACATTTCATTTCCTGATGGAGATCGGTCTGTGTGTGTGTGATAACAGAGGAGATATTAGGAAACTCTGCCGTGACCTCAAACCATTAAACTCAGCCGTACTTGCTTTCCAGGCCATAGATTTGTCAGAGCACACACACACACACGGTCACAGTCACATTGTTTTTCAACAGCATGTGATGCTTTATGGGTATTGTAACCAGATGGCGCCTTGCTTAATAACTCTGTTAAGCTGTGTGTTCACTCCACTATTTACCATTTATCCTGTATGGGATATTTGGCAAATCCAGTTAAGAAGATGCTGAGATATGTTAGGCAGCGGGATTGCATAGAGAAAATGAAGCCTATTTGTAGTGAATAAATAGGGACATTTAATAGTGTTTGTTGTACTAAATTTGTTTTGATAAAAACAAATCATTGGCAGCATGATATTCATTGCTGTGTTACATGAAATTTGTTCACATTACACCAATCTAAATGTGGATGAAAATAACTTTGCCACAAAATGATTCAATGGTACTAAAACTTGGCTTCATTTTCTATGAAGTATATCATTTCTTATATTTTACGTTTCCTATCATAGGACTAATGCTAATGGTCTATGAACAAATCACAAATTTGGAGGAAGTCTGTATTGCAGGACATAAAAAAGGTTACTTTTGGCTGGATTTTGTAGCTTGAAAACATGCAATGCTGGCTGTTGTGTCTTTTTCCACTCTGTTCTGACTAACATTTGTGCTCCTTTTCTTCTCCATTTCTTTCCTTTCCTCTCTTTTCCGCTGCCCTCAGTTTGGATGTACGGGCTTCAGGACAGTCCAACCAAGTCTGAGGCCTCAGGTAACTGCTTTATATGTGTGCATGCACTGTCACTTTTCCTTTTGCAACTCCTCAATGTGGCCATTTTTCCAGTTTTTAAAAGAACGGTTCCTAAAACAGCTCTTGCCCATAGTCCAACATTAACACTCTTCAAGCGCCAAATGTGAGTCAAAATTGACTTTGGCAAAGAAATAAAATGCCATGAATCACTATTTAACTTCATAAGGAATTGCAACATAATACATTATATTAATTTCATGGTCTGAATTCAATATAGTGATAAACATGACTTTTTAATAAAAGAGAAGTCCATGCACTAGGCAAGTGGTGTGTGTATGGAAATTGCTATGGGAATTTAACTGGCTAAAGAGGCGTAACAGATTGAACCGTTCTCCTAAAACATCAGGATGTAAAACCCTTTATTTTTAAGAGCAGATCTTTCAGGTTTGTGGATTAACATGTGGCTTATAAAGTTTATGCTAGAAGACGAAATATTTATAATAGGTGTTGCAAGGCTAGCATTGCAGAAGAAGACATGCAGTGTGAAAACGGAGGATGTAAAACATGACACGAGAGCCTGTGGTCCTCTCAGCGTTTCCCTGGGAAGTCTTAGAGACGACGGACTGCAAATAAACATTTCAGAAAAGAATGCACTCAGTTTTCGGAAATAAATGCTGACGCTCACAGAGCTGTAGCCCATGTGGAGTGTGTTTTCACCATGAACATCACACACACCCTACATAATTGGTCAGTTCACTGCAAAACTAAGAAAACGCACTGATTATATAACACATGGCATTTGCTTGTTTAAGTCCTTTCTAAAAACATCAACATGTCAAAATCCAGCTTAAAAAGGTGTTTTCTAACTTGTCCCAGCAGGTCATTAGCTAGTCAAATCAGTTTTTTTTTTTTTGCTGGTCGACCCATCTTAACAATTTTGAGCTAATATAGCTTGTTTATTGCTAGTCAAAGATTGCCTACCAGCTAATAACTATATAATGTCCGATTTAGACAAGAAAGAAACAAGTTATCATACTCAAACACAGCTACCTGTTTATGATGATGGATTAAACAGATGCTAATGGAAAGTTTGGAATTAGAACTGTTTTCTTTGTGGTGACTGTCAGATGGAAGGGAAATATATCTGTCATTGGCACAAACAGCGTTAAATGTCAGAAAATTTCACAGTTGACTTCAGCACAACCAGCAAGTATTTGGTTGAGCAATGCAGTATGTTGTCACGTTAGCATGATGTGTGAGGCAGCGCTAATTAGCTTGTTCCATATGAGGGTGATAGTGACAAGATACAGAACTCCTGCTCTGCTCTCTCTCTTCTCTCCCGCAGCGTCGACAGCACCGAACAACTGAACTCAAAGGATTCCCTATAATCCTGATTTAAGAGCTCGCGAGTGTTAAAACACATTGCGCTAGCAACACAGACAGGCTGTTGGCATCATGACAGCTTGAAAAAAAGTTAAAAAAATAAAATAAAATAAAATAAAAAGTTGTGAAGCAAAAGCAGCTGCTTGCCACCTCTTTGGCCTTTAGAAATTAAAAGAAGAAAAAAATATGCATTGCACATTTGATGTTTTTAAGAACATTTTAGACATTTCCTAGTAAAAGCCTCTAGGGTCCAGAAGACCACACCATGAGAAAAACTGTGAGAAAGCAACCACAGTGTTTTGAAGTTCAAGCACATATAAAGAAACTACAGAAGTAGTTCTTAGAAGTACAAATATATCATTTGAAGTTTTAGTAACTTTATGCAGAAAGTATTGAAATGCACAAGCCAGAAGCGTTTGATGTGTTATACTTTAGATATTTTCGTTTTAAAAGACGAAACAGCAATTTCAGCCCATTTTATTGCTGTCATGTTTTTCTGAGTTAAAAAGGATATTCAATTTAAAAACAAAACACTACCACTGAAAGGTTTGGGGCCGTTTCTTTTATTTATTTTTTTTTTTTTTTAAAGAAGTCTTATTGTAAAAACAGTAATATTTTGAAATGTTATTACATTTTAAAATAACTGTTTTATATTTTAATATATTTTAAAATGTAATTTATTCTTGTGATGGAAAAGCTGAGTTTATGAATCATTACTCCAGTCTTCAGTGTCACATGATCCTTCAGATATTATTATAATACACTGATTTGGTGCTCAAATAATTTATTTAATTTTTTATTATGATCAATGTTGAAAACAGCTGTGCTACTTAATATTGTTGTGAAAACCACAATACATATATATTTTTTTTAGGATTTTATTATAAATAAGTATTATTTTAGTATCGTGAAAATACTACTTGTCCATTCTACTGATTTGCACATATGATCATGTAATAGGGCCACTGGACTCTTAAATGGATAGTTTATGCAAACAACAACAACAACAACAACAACAAAAAAGGATATTCTTCAAAAATATACCTTTATGGAATAAATTAATTCATACAGGTTTAGGGCAACATAAGGATAACAAAATTTTTGGCTGAAATATCCCTTAAAGTCATTGATGAAGAAGAACAGGTTAAAGAGATTGTCAGAGGAAATACAAAAGAAAGAGAGAAGGATAGAGTAAGAGAGTGTTGCTTAACCCCAGCTGAAATGCTTTCTTTTTGCGTTTCACATAAACACAGCTTCTCTCTCTTTACTCGGCCCACTCATATGTTTCTATTTAAGGCTTGGAGAGCAGTCTACCCTGATTGGCGTTTTTCTCTCTCCCCGTTTCAGCCAGATGGGAGGAGGGACGGAGAAAGAGAGAGAATTAGAGTGAAAAATGAGAAAGGGAGGGCAGAAGAGAGGGTGGGAGGCCTGTTCTTACTCGTCTGATGAAGAAAAACTTTCTATTCCTCCACTCGCGAGTCACGTCCCCTACCGTAAACAGCTCTCTCCCAGTCTCTTTTCCCTTCCTAACATCCCTCCCCGTTTCCTCACCAAAACCTTCACTGTATTATGGAGACCCGGCATCACCAAGTCCCTACCGAGCTCTCGAATCCCTGAAGGAAATTTACCTCACCTTACTTTTTCGTGATCGTTCTTCCCCCCCATTCAAATGCGCGTCCAGCGAGGGCGAAGGTTCGTCTAAATGGCCCGTCGTTGTGGAGCATGCTCAGTCAGCAGGAGTTTGAGTTGCGCTAGGCTTCGGAGAGCGGATGGCGGTGTACAGGGGTCAAGCCGGAGGTCGCTGGCAGGGCAGGGTTGGCGGGGGAGGTGCAGGGATGGCGGGACGGTGGCTGACAGCCTGTTTCTTCCCTTCGCCGGCAGGACTGGACAGCAGTGAGCCCATGGTGCTGGAGCAGTACGTGGTGGTGGCCAACTACGAGCGGCAGGAGAACTCTGAGATCAGTCTGAAGGCTGGAGAGACGGTGGACGTGATCGAGAAGAGCGAAAGCGGTGAGTCCCTTAATGCCAATCACACCAAGGCTAATAACGATATAGTAACGATTCTAAATTCAAAAAGAATAGCACCACACCACAACCATAATGATAACGGCACAGAGAAACTGTTGGAAACACTTTCAAAAAAACAAAAAAAGAACAAAAAAAAAACATTGACAGCCAATCAGAATCTACCTGACTTTGAAGAGTGCAAGCATTTAAAGCGGCAAGCATGCTTATAATAAACAAAACTATATCATGTATTGGTGAGGACGCAAATATCATTATAGTTACCTTTATAGTTATCATTCTTGGTGTGAACTGCCCTTTACACACACACACAAACACACACACAAGCTAATTGGGTTACCACGTGGTATTTATTGGCAAAACTGGTGTATACACAAACCACAAACACACAGTCACCTGCAAACGTGAATTCTTTCATATGCTCATGATCCAAATGTTAAGCTGGTCTGTTTTATCTTTCTCGTCTTTTCTGATACATTCTTCCTCTTTGATGTAGAACTCTTTGTCCTTAAGACCCCCTGGTTCCCTCTTCTGACATTCCCCTCTCCCTGTAAATCTACAGTCTGGCTCTTGGCCCCACCTGGAGGTGTCGTATGGCCAGTTTTCTTGGCGGTTGGTGGGCCTGAACCCACTCCAGATCTCTGGGATGGAGGCCAGATTGATCTGGAATGTCCATGAGATAGTCATGAGAAGTTTGTCAGTTGGAAGATGTGCTAATGTATCAGGGTCACACACACCATTAGAGTTCATGTGGAATGTAGAGATTGACAACAACAATGGGAAGAAAGAGAGCCTTGCGTGTGTTTTTTTTTTTTCCCCTTTGGTTTGTTTTCCCAGATTAATGTTAACGCTGTAAATGTTTAAACTTAGTGCAAACTTTTCCTGCCAGCATATCTCGTAGCCTTGTACATTAGAGGTTGAACGCTGTCTCTTCCACTTTGTCTCTAGTCATGTTTGCCAAAAACTTGTTTGCACATCCAGAGAGTTAGTAATATAAACAACAGGATCTCAAGAGCTAGCATCATTCTGTTGAAAGAAAAAAAAAAGTTTGTGAGTAATCATTTTTTCTGGAGGCTTAGGAGGAGTTGACAGGAGTCATCAAGATGAGCAAAAATCCAGTAAACCCATTTGATTTCAATAATATCTTTGAGTAAGACCGATGTCTACTCAAAGAGAGCTTGACCTCCTGGTTTCAAACATAATCCTTTGACTAAACTAGTCTAGACTGAGACTGAAATAATTTTCTGTGAGACACTTTAGTTTGTTTGCTGCCTGTTCTATTGATTTTGGCACTGACTCATCTTTCGGATGATTCAGTATATTTTGGGGTGCCAGGTTAAAGTTAATTAAAAAAAAGAAAAAAAAAGTGGTTATACAATGCAAATATTAAAAGAGATTTTAGAGCAATGGGTCTCAACCTAATCGACTCCAAGGCCCATGTTGTCAAAGACAATATTCTAAGGCCCTCTTATCTAAACTGATTGGTTGGTTATTCTGCTATGATGAAAATAAACTACATTTAAATAATTTTTAGACTTATTAGGACCTATTGGAAGTTTGCTGAGGCCCCCTAGTGGGCCCCGGTCCCTTGACTGAGAACCACTATTTTAGAAAATGAATGCTGTTTCAAATTATCGCTTTATATATTTTTGAGCAAGAGAGTGCCATGATATCATACATACACTGTATCTTCAGAATATCTAGAGGAAACATTCCTCCTCTTCCATTGGATGAACCTGATCTTGAATACATTATGACCATTATAGAGTAATCAATCCAACAGTCCTATATCAGTCTGGTCAACACCTCAGATATTTGTTAATTTAGCTTTTATTTTACAATTTAACCCTTAGAGTTAAGACATATAGTTGTAAAAATAGCTAATTGTATCTATATTAGTGTCCACATAAAGAACTATAACGTTATATTTATTCTTCAAAGTTAGATTTGGGTTGACTGTCAAAGTTTAGGTTTTTTTCCCCCAGCTAAAAAACAACAACTCCAAAAGTGATTTCAAAGAATCCACTGTTCTCTTTTTAAAACCTTGTAGCTAGCATAGTTATCATTCTTTGTGTGAACAGACCTTTACTCTATGCCTTTCTTTTAACGGTAGATTACTGGTTTATTTGTTCAAGCCGAGTACAGATTTTCAGGTACAATGGCTTGTACTCATTGATTCTTACAACTGGACAAGTAATTTAATCACACAAAAGATTCAGAGAGACTCCAGGCATAAGAGTCTTGCTCAGGGTGCAGTTGTCCTTGAGTAAGAAACCCTTGGCTTCCTTAGCCACAGTTAAACTCCAGCTGTTTTACAGTGCAGGCAAGGCTTGACAACTTCGCTTGGGTTGGGAAGAGATGAACCACGCAGGGCCACAGGATTAATGAACTTGAGAAACAAAAGCAGAAAATATCTGAATGGGAGAAGATTATAGAATCTAAACACAGTGACAGAATCATTTAAAGGAATGGCTCAACCCAAAGACAGAAAGTCATACTGTACATGTTTGAGCTGTTACCAAAGCGAACAAATAATGGCGGAATTGTTATTTTTGAGTGAACTGTTCCTTTAAATCAGCCTAGGCCTACCCCTGGAGTGAACTGTCTGTCCTTCGCTGACTCCAGAATTCCTCAAATGTTCAAAGCATTTATTGAAACTGAAGATGAGCTGCAGCAGCTTGATATCACAGCACTAGAAGGCCATCCTCTAAAATCCCATCTCTTCAGCAGACTTCCATATTTTGTACTACAGAATTAAATTACTACCCTAGTGTATCTGTCAGAGGCAGTATATTTATTAAGATTGGATATCATTCAAACCAACTTTTTAATGTGGCTGAAATTGCGTTTATAAGAAGCGACTGGCAGAAGTTGGGCTGCTCTGGCTTCCCTCTAGGTCATGGAGAGGGAACGATGGAAAAATCCCCCTTGTCCTTAGTTTCATTATAGGCTAATGGATCTTGCAGGGCCTTAGATTCTTACAGAGTGGTTACAGTGTCACGCATCCCAAACCAATACCACCAGAAAGCATTCAGAAGTTTTTGTTGAATGTCTGTGATATAGATAACACAGTCAAAGCCATCAAGAGTTTATAGGTCAGTTTGCTGTTTTTGTCATTATTTTTTGCTATACTCTTCCACGTAAAAATACTTTTTTTTTTTTTTTTTTTGCAAAACCTCGAGGGTTATTTATGGATCAGGTTGGAAGTCAATGACGTTTGCTGTCACTGATGTTAGACCTGGCACACCACATCTTTGACACATTGCAAGTTTAAATATGTTGTCAGCAAATAGCTGCTTTTGTTGTGTTTTCCACACAAAGCTTTTGTATGGTTTTTGAAGACTTTGAATAAATCCCTTAAGTCGTATTTTTAAATTTTACTGTACTTTATTGTTCTTTTTTAAAACAACTGTAAATTGTCATCCACTTTTATACTATAAAACAGAGACTTGACATTCTGCCAAATCCCCTTTTCTGTGGTCATAAGGTGTTTGAAAGTATGTAATTTTCTTTTTTTAGAGAACTATATTTTGGTGAGCTAAAAAGAAAAGAAGAAAGAAAAAAATAACAGTGCTACAAGAAATTTACAACTGAAATCAGGCCTCAAAACATTGTAATGTACATTCTCTGCAGCTTTGTATAGAAAAGAGTATACTCTATGAATTGCAAAAAATAAGCTCTGATATTGTCTGGATGTATGATATTCGATGCTCATTTTGACCAATGGCTTTTGTAAACTAGTGTTCAAAAGTTTGGGGTAAGTAAGATTTTTTTTAAATAATACCTAAAACTTTATTCATCAAGGATGCATTACATTAATTAAAAGTGTCATTAAAAATATTTTCATAGATTTCATATATATTTTCATATAACACTATTTCCTATAAATGCTGTTCTTTTGAAATTTCTATTCATCAAAAAGTGAGGAGAAAAACAAAAATATTAAGCAGCACAACTGTTTTCAACAGGGATAATAGTAAGTAATGATTCTTGAGCAGCAAATCAGCATATTAGAATGATTTCTGAAGGATCATGTGACACTGAGGACTTTAGTAATGATGCTGAAACTTCATGAATAAATTACATTTTAAAATGTATTCAAATAGAAAAATTTAATTTGTGTTTTTGATCCAATAAATGCCGTATTGGTGAGCATAACCTTTCAAAAACATGAAAATAATCGTACAGACCCCACACTTTTTAAATGGTAATGTAAATTCTTCATTCTTCAAGTATTTTATTAGTAATTGTTAAAGAGAAACATTTATTATTCCATTGAGTATCTGAGCGAATTTAAATCTTTTAGCGCTTTTGGTTTTTTCACAGGGCTGCTGTGCTTCCTGAACAATGCTCTACTATGAAAATTGTTCTGTGCCATCAATATTGTGAGGTTCCCTTCCATCCTCTCGCCTCTCTCTCCCCTGGGTCCATTCATTCAGCCGGTAACCCCCGCATACTGAAACAGAGTCAATAGAGAGCTGCTCGCGGTCTCGGGTAGGCTGGTTTATCTTGGCTTCACTCCTGTTGGAGATCCGGTCCGTGGAGAGCCACGCTGAACCCGGACCAAAGGGTTCAAACATTTACATACATGGAGCTGTCTGAAAAGATCTTTATAAGCCTGGTGCTACACCTCTCAGGGGTCTCTATTGTTTAATTGATTAAGGTCATTGAGGTAATAGTCTTGATAGTAAGAAAGCCACAAAGTTGAAATAACTGGCTTGAACCATTTTGAAAATAGACTGATCAATACATTTATTTATTTATGTAATAGTGTGGCAGGGAAAATCAGTCAGTATTCAGGCTTTCAACCTTAAAGGGATGGGTCAACAACAACAACAACAAAACAAAAAAAACGAAAATTTTCATAATTTACACAGTCTCAAACTGGTATGACCTCTGTAGAACACAAAATAAGTTATTCTGAAGAACTGTTTACTGTCCATATAATGAAAGTCAATGGGGTCCAAAACAACATTGGACTCAATTGTGTTTGGTTTTTGAGACCTTTTTCAAAATATCTTCTTTTGTGTTCTGCAGAAAAATAGAAAGTCATACAGGTTTGAAATGACATGGGGATGAGTAAATGTTGACAGAGTTTAGATTTTTGGGTGAACTATTTCTTTAAGAATCTCTTACTACAAGAAAAGGGTCTATATAGAACCTGAACCGGTCCAGGAAAACAAGTGCAGGAAAGAAATAACATGTTTATGCTGATCTAAGACCAGCTGTTCCTGAACAAATCTCAACCACTGGAGCTCTTGAAATAAAAACCGCAACAATGATCTTAGATTAATGTGCATGAGCGACCGACATCATCAGCCTTTGAAGTTCAGACCAAAGAGAAGCATCCTCCACTGCCTCGGCTTTGTTAGATTACACCAAACCCATTTTGGTCCCAAGCCCAAAACCTGATACTCCAGCTTTTCAGGAAAGAACTTGAGTGTGACCGAATGTAGGCCAGACACTCCATTGGCCTGGATTTTGGAGAACGTCAGCTGAAATACCCTTCCAGTGATTTCAGTCAGAGTTAAAAAAAACATCGATTCTTTTTGAATAACATTAAGTAATTGTAAATTGAACTTTTTTTTTTTTTTTTTATCAACATTCATCAGAATTTCATAAATAATGTGTTCTATGATATCATTTGTTGTTTTCATACATTGCTTGTATCTGATTAATGATTTCATTTCTGTTTGCTACTTCAGCCCTAAAATAAGAAAGTGAAAGGCACTTGAATCTTTGGCTGTCTTGATAGTTTTTCTTTTCTTCTTCTTCTGGCTGGTTTGGATGGAGGGAATGTGTGGTGAAACTCCAGCTTTGAAGTTTAGGCCAAACATCTGCTCTCTCTTTCTCTCTCTCTTTCCTTGTTGTCTCTTTTGTTCAGCCTCTCTTGGTTCTGGCCTTTCCTTTCCTTTCCTCTCATTCAGTTCAGTTTAATTATAACAGCTGAACATCAGAATTGTATCACACAAGCTCAAATCTAAAAGTGTCATTCAGCAGGATATGACCAAATATTCAATACCGAGGGTCGAAACGGCTGAAATCCGTATTGATTGAACATTAATCTTAATGTTGGGAATGTTGGTGGTTATGAATCTGCCTGCGAGCATTATGACATCCTAATCAGATCTTCGTTTTCAGGCCTTTAGTGCTTAAAATGACTTTTTATTAAGTATTATATGCTGCTGTCTTTATTGGAAGACAAAAGTATATTTATTGTGTCATTCGTTATTCTTTCTTTTGCTTTTTTCATTCACTGTTCTCTCATCCATTACTTTTTCTCTGCATTCTTTCTCTCATCCACTCATTCACTGTTTGTCTGTTCTTTCCTCCTTCCAATCTGTTGTTTGTTCTTTCATTCATTTGTGAATGGTGATTTTTGTTATTTCTACTAGTGGCGGCAAAGGGAATTGCAAAAAAATAGTGATTTGTTTTTAAACTTTCCTTCAATTCTTCAACCAAACAGGTAATCCAAAACTCATACCACTGGTTGGGATAGGAGAAAGTATTAAACATCAAATTCTAATCTTATCTAACTGTGTACACGCATACATAAACAAGCTTACATGACCTACTCCCCTACCATGTGTATCGGAACAGAAGTTCATGGCACACACGTGCAGCTTTCACAAGAAACATTTCTCAGAAGCAGATAGGCGGTGTTAGATTTATTAGCCTGTTTTGCAGAAGCACCATCTTTCTCAGAAAGGCCTAGAACTTTTGCTTTGAAGAGCAAGCCCACCTGTATCTCAGCCGAAAGACTCCTGGTGTCTGTTTTTGTGTGAGAGGATCGTAACGTCCTGAACTGAAGAGGAGTACATAGTTACAGCATCAAAACAGCATTCCCATTGTCTGTCTGGAGCTGTGTGTGTCTGTTGTTTTGGTTAAAGAATTAGTTTCTGCTTTGTCAAGCAAAAGTTTAGCTTTGAAACTTGGCAGGCATAACGCATAGTACTTGGATTTTTCTGACTGTTCATATTCATTATTGCTAGATTGGATGTCCAGTATTTGAAATGCTCTCAAATGTCTCCTCTGAAGGTGTGAGATTATTTCTTTAAAGGTGCACTAAGTCATTCGTATATTGTCGACTTTGTTTATGTTGTCTTGGATGTATACTGACACCTATTGGTGTGGATGCAACATCACAGAAATGTTTCCAGTTACTACTGTAATTTTAGAAATAAAGTGAGCAGTATTTGGCTTGTCATGTGATTTCAACATGGCTGCCTCCATGAGGCCACCCACCCCCTAAAATAAAACAGCTTTTATTAGGCTACTGAGAAGACTACAGTCTTCATCCTATGTGTGTATACAGTTTTTTAATGATACATCATTAAACATATCTTAAAAGTACTATTCAATGTGTTAATGTGTAAAAAATAAAAAATAAATGACTGGGTGCACCTCAAATGTTGTTCTGAAAGCTGTGATGACACACCTATATACTCACAAATATATAAACAAATCCCCAATCATTCCAATGAAAAGCATCTTTGTGATGGCTAAACTGTGCGCAACCCTTGCCATTTTGCATTCTGATTGAATTGACCCTCTGTGCTTGCCGTAGACGGTTCCTGGTGTGCACAAACAGGGAGACAGTATCTCACTGAAAGAGGGTCAGTCAGGCAGGGTGGCCACAACCTGCTCTCAGCTCTCTCACAAATTCATTAGCAAGTTCATAGTACTCGTGTGTATGCGTTTGTGAGAGATTTGCTGTGTCAGGGTGGTATATATGTCAGTGTGGTCTAATTGACTCGAATTAATCTTAGGATTTCTGTATAAGCACTGTTGTGATTTTTTTGGCACACTGACTCAGCGCTAGTTTTCTGATCTATGTGTTTGTTTCCGTCTCTCAGTGTATGTCTTCCAGCTACTGGCATCCCCATTACATGGTTTTAAATGAGAGCCACTGTGGGTTTAAAATGAGCATTGCCATCCAAAAGTTTGGGGTCAGTAAGTTTTTTTTTGTGTTTTTAAAAAGACGGCTCTTAGGCTCACCAATGCTGCATTGATCCTGATCCTTTATAAATCATTCTAATATGCTGATTTACTGCTCAAGAAACATTTCTGTTGAAAACAGTTGTACTGCTTAATATTCATTAATTCATAACGTTCATAAAACTTTAATAAAGTAACTTATCCATGAACACGGTTTCTGCCTGAGTCCCGTCTTCCGTCTTCCGTCTTCCGTCTTCGATTGTTTTCCATCGGCTGTGGAGGTGAAGACGACAACTCCCATGATTCCACACACATTCACGGCGTCATCAAGCTAGGCCTTTGTTATCATTCTGAACAAACTACCTTTAGAGGCGAAACTTACATACTGTGCCTTTAAGATATGTCTAGAGTTTGAGGAGGCAATTTTCGGTTGAAACATATTTGAACGTAAAATGTGTTTATATCTGTATCATAGAACTTTTCCAGTTGCTGTTACATTTATCACACTTTTGTTACATTTATTGAGATTAGAGACTGTTTAATTAATTAATTCTTATACCTCCGGTTTCACAGACAAGGCTTAAACCTAGTCCCAGACTAAAATGCATGTTTGAGCTGCTGAAAGCAGTATCTTAAAATATGTCATTGCCATTGTTTTGTCTCAAGATACACACCAGTAATGTTTTTTTTTTCTAAGGCATGTTTATAAAAGCTACTTAAATGTCCTAATTGAACTAAGGCCTAATCCTGGCTTAATCTAAGCCCTGTCTGAAAACTTAATAGTACAGTCGACAATGTATAAAAAGAGGATGCGCAGTGTTAGAGCTCTTTTTTGTAAATTAACACTGACGGCAAATATTCAAATAACATTAACCCATAAGAATGTGAGCAGTGTGAACTGTGCAGCAAGTTAACCCAGGATTCTGTTGAGACAGTCCCAGTGGAGGATACTTTAGTTCAAGTGTGAAAAGCCCTGTAATATAAACCTTAATACTTCTACTTTAACTATATCAGACTAGGTTTGACTTTTAATTGAGATTTTCTAGGCAAATTTTGAGCAACGAAATGATAAACTCAAAAATCACATACTACAAATTTGGATTTTTTTTGCTTTTAGTATTATGTTCATTCTAGAGTTGAAGTCTTTATCTTGTGGTCTTGAGACCACATAAACATGGTCTGGGTCTGGGGCTCAAAACTTGGATATGGATCCTGGTTTATGGTTTCAGAAAAGACCACAGTCTATTTCCAACATACTGAAGATGATAATTATGTCCACCACAGGTCGGTGCGGCATCTTCACCCTTGCAAAGGATTTACAAGAATTCCATGACTGTAAACGCCAACAAAGCCACTGTACAAAGTAGGGTTTGAAAAGAAAGATGCAGTAAATTTTCTCTGTTTCAGATGATAAACTGGATATGGGGTCTAGCCTTGGTCTTGAAGGGTCTAGTGCATAATGCAATCACAAATATGTTACCGTTCAGATGTTTGGGGTCAGTCTCTTATGAATCTCTTATACCCATTTCTTAGGCTGCATTTATTTGATTAAAACTAATATTGTAAAATGATTTTACAATTTAAATATCTTTTAATATATTTTAAAATGTAACTGTGATGGCAGAGCTGAATTACTTCAGTCTTCAGTGTCACATTCGGTGCTGAAGTAACATTTCTTATTATTATTAATGTTGACAGCAGTTGTGCTGCTTAATAGTTTTGTGGTAAATCATAAAATGTCATAAATGTCTTTACTGCCACTCATCAAACACATCCTTGCTGAATAAATTCTTCTTTCTAAGAAAAAAAAAAAAATCTTACTGACCTCAAACTTTTGAATGGTAGTGTGTATGTGGAGTGTTTAAGTATTTTTGCACATGTGTGATGTGGGTAAATAATTGTATTCTAAAGCGTACAGTATTTGACGTCATTATTGGCCCGTGTTGGTTTAGAACATTTGCTGTTGATCACTTAGCGCCCTGTCAAAAGACTTTGCTTCTGTGCCATTATGATGTCAGAGCTAGATTACTGCTGACTGATGACATCACACTGTTATGAACAGCTTTCCAGCAATACTCTGTTACCTTGGCAACAGGCTCGCTCAGAAAGATCTGTTTCAGCTGGAGAACCGTTTTGAATTTTCATTCATTGGCGTTAACTTATGTTAGCTTTGTATTTAAGTGTAACTGTGCCAAATATATGGTTTTAATTCCATAACCTTAGTAAATTGTAGTTCTGCACATTTGATGTACTCAAATGTCCTTTTCATAAAGGTTGTATGAGCCTCTCTTGGCATAACACTCTTTTTCTTTGACCATCATTTTTGCTGCTTTGTTTTTAAAGCTGCTCAGAATCATATTTGAGTTATTGTGGAAATGTAAAAACAACAACAACAAAAAAATCACAATCCATATTTCAAAAACAAATAATAATCCTGACACCAACCACATTTAACAAATTCAGACACATGAAGGAGGAGCTGAAATACATCAATTTAATTGATGAGGTTATTTTGGCCGAAAACGCACAAGCACACACATATAAACTCATAAAACATGTCATCATGTTAGTGGCTAAGAGCATGTCAGACACATCCAACCTTCCTCATGTTTGACTGTACATACAAACACAATAATGTTCACCCTCAATGATATTTATGATGCGTGAGGCCTAATTGATCCCAAATGATACACAGGAAGTGTATTGAATTCATAAAAGCATCGCCTGAAACTAACACCAGTGAGAGTGTGTTTGTGAATATGATTGAAGCCAAAACATTGCATCCCATCAGATCAGTAAAATCCAAATGTTTGTGCATTGGTGTTTGTTTGCAAAGCATAGACGTATCACCTTTCTCTAAACACTGTGGTGAAAACAGAATCATTTATTCATGATATCAATCAGTATTTTGCACTATATTAGTTGAAAAATAATATCTTATGGATGTTTTTTGTAGGCTGGTGGTTTGTCAGCACAGCTGAAGAACAGGGCTGGGTTCCTGCCACGTACCTGGACTCTCAGAGCGGCACCAGAGATGATCTGGACCTGGGAACATCTAGATCTGGAGAAGGTAGGACACACCAATTACACTCTCTCCTACTTTCCCATGCACAAACACTCTTATACCCCAAGAAATCTTCACCAAAACCAGTATAAGATGACCTGTTTCGCATCTATTGACCAATCACCAACTAGAACCGTACAAATTGATTTTATAATGGAGTATACCAAAGTCTGTATACTAAATTTTATTTGAGAAGCTTCTGTTTGTTTGAGAAGAAGAGTGAGGACTTAAGGACTGTGAGAGACCATCGATTGGAGAAGTAGAAATAAAGGAAAGAAGGGCGGCGGCTCTGTCATAAAAGTGCTGCTATCATTTCTTTGAATCTATACATAATAAATTACTTCTTCTCTAAAAGGTTGCACATTGGTTGTACTTCATAGTGTGTTATAACTACACACCATATTGAATCTGGGTGTTTCCTCAACTATGGGCACTTTTGGCCCTGTGAACTTTTTAAAACATTTAGACAGAATTTTATTAATTTATTTAATGGAGATTCCCACCAATGTGTCATTTCCACCACATCTCAAGTTACGTATTGTGTTTTTTAGCATTGTGTGGTTGAAACATTTCAGAATAAAATGGCATTTGAAAACAAATAAAAGTGATGAAGATCTTAATCTTCATCTAACCAACAGACAAAGTGGAAATCTGTTGGGTTTAAAGTTACAATGAAACAGAAGTACCGACAGATCTTTTATTCTGTGTAACAGATTATTAAAAAAAGAAAAATACTGGGTTCTTTCCATCAGATGTTGATTGGATGTCCGGCATGCATCAACAGAGAGAAGTTTGTCGTCTTCTGTCTCAGAAGATCGACATTTTGATTAAACAAACAAACAAACAAAAAATACATTGATGAATCATTCACAATAAGATGTACTGTATTTGCAAAATAATTTTCATTTCATGTCAAATCCTGGAACATAAACTGGCCAAAGTTGAAGAAACACCCATCTGTTTTCTCACTGCAATGAAACAAACATTGAGAAGTCTCATTATAAATTTGTCCCTTTCTAATCCTCCTCTATCGTCTTCCCCAAACCCCAATCATCTGCTGCCATCAGCATTTCCAGAAGCACATTTTTAGCTGCATCTTGAAATGTATGCCACTGAAGAGCTCAATGTGTAAGATTAGGAGTGGTCAGGCTGGAGATAAAGCTTCCGATACTATCTTTGTCTTGAATAGATCGAAACATCCCAACACAATTTATTGATCCCCAAATGGTAATTTACCTTTCCATTAGGCCACAACAGCTTCATTTATGGATGTTGCTGCAGTTTTTTTCAGACTGAACTTTATTTGAGATAGACCATCTACTGTTTCTTTACTTCCACACCTTTTTTCCTTTTGAATGTATGGAGATAATGAGTGGTTAATATACAGACCCTTTCCAAAAAATTAGAATATCATGGAAAAGTTTATTTATTTCCATAATTGCATTCAAAACGTTAAACTTCCATAGATTATATTTCAAGTATTTAGTTGTTTATTTGTACATAATTTGGGCTTCCAGCTCATAAAACCCACGAAAACAGGATTTCAAAAAATTAGAATATTACATGAAATCACACAGTAATTACACAGTGATACCATGGTCATTGAACCAGGTTTTGGTTATTTTGGCAGTGTGGGCAGGTGCAAATCCTGCTGGAAAATGAAGTCAGCATCTCCATAAAGCTTGTCTGCTGAAGGAAGCATGAAGTGCTCTGGAAATGTCCTGGTAGACGGTTGCGTTGAGTGGACAGCACAGTGGACCAACACCAGCCGATGACATGGCTCCCCAAACCAACACAGACTGTGGAAACTTCACACTGGACTTCAAGCATCTTGGATTGTGTGCCTCTCCATTCTTCCTCCAGACTCTGGGACCTTGGTTTCCAAATGAGATGCAAAATTTGCTCTCATCAGAAAAGAGGACTTTGGTCCACTGTGCTTTATTAAATCCAGAGTCAACGCAGCCGTCTACCAGGACATTTTCAGAGCACTTCATGCTTCCTTCATTTTCCAGCAGGATTTGCACCTGCCCACACTGCCAAAAGAACCAAAACCTGGTTCAATGACCATGGTATCACTGTGTAATTACTGTGTGATTTCATGTAATATTCTAATTTTTTGAAATCCTGTTTCCGTGGGTTTTGAGTTGGAAGCCCAAATTATGTACAAATAAACAACTAAATACTTGAAATCGTTTAAGCTGTGGGCCCTGAATCTATAATCTATGGAAGTTTAACGTTTTGAATGGAATTATGGAAATAAATAAACTTTTCCATGACATTCAAATTTTTTGGAAAGGGTCTGTATATACTGTATAATAAGATACATGGATTTTCCACTCTCTAACACAATAAAAAGCATAAGCACTTTATGTGCACCACTAAAATCCAATAACACATGTATTAATCCAAATACTCCATTGCTTGCCATCATCGCTCAAGCCAAAAACCCTCCTAACCTATCACAAAACTCTTTTCTTTCATGTAATATGTCTTCATCATTACACTAATACCAGTGTTCCTCCTGAGTTATTTATGTTGAGTTTGTCATGTCTCTGTTCTCTTTCTGCTGTCCTCATTCACCCGTATCAGTTACTAAGAGACGTAAGGCTCATCTGAAGAGGCTTGACCGGAGATGGACACTAGGGGGAATAGTCAACCGCCAACAGAGCCGAGGTGAACACACATGCAATCACGCATGCCTGCATAGACTGATCACATGCAAGCAGTCACGCGTGTGTGACCAATCTGCATGGTGCGTTTGTGTGTTTGTGCAGGTTTACGCAATGATTAGCTTGAATACGCACACAAACACGCTCTTTAGAAACCTAAACTCTCTTTCTGGATAAAACTTCTGGATTCTGGCTCCCAAAGCATGCTGGGTGGTCTGTTTCATCTGCGCTCCATCATAAAGTCTTTATTATACTTTGCTTGCTTTAGGTCTCTATTTGTGTATATGTGTATGAACTCAAAATGAGTTAATTAAGACTGTTTGCAGATGATGAAAATAAAAGATTGGTTTAGAAGTACAGATTAATTCTGAAATATTGTAGTCTGATATCTACAGTATATGCCTGAAATCTCATGTATGCCATTAGAGTTCAAAGTTCCAGATTCTTGATTATATAAGAGCTCAGACTGGTTTATGGTAGTAAATATTGATTTGGTTCTGGTCTAGCTGCTTCATTTTCTGCTTTTCTATTAAAGCCTACTAACCAAGTATCTCTTGCAGGTTAACATAGTTTAAAGTAGGAGTGTTCAATCCTACACTTGGAGGACCAACGTCCTGCAGAGTTTAGCTTCAACCAGCTCCAAAATAGTCTGAAGACCTTATCTGTGTTTGAAATCGTCCCCTATACCCTCATTCACTTTTGCCTACATTACTTCACCAATATAGTCCACTTGAAGGAGTGAATGAAAACGAGTGAGTTAATTCAGATACTGATTGTGTTGGAAGAGCATTTTTGGAAGACGTTTTTGCATAGTTTGTGCTTGCTGTGATGATCATTTTAACCGTAGCAAATTGGCATCTCCAGTAGTAATGAAAAGATTTATCTTAAACTCTTTAATGGAAACTAACATGTATAAACCTTAATTAAACAATTTAATAATCAATTAAAAAGGAATTTATACCTGTATTATATTACTCTGTACCCACATTGGACCAACGGTTTGGAAAACGAATGTATTGATGATTCATCTGAATGAATGAATGAATGAATGAATGAATGAATGAACGAATGAACGAATGAGGCATTTATATAGCGATGATTCATCTGATGTGCCATCTTCTGGTGAGACGTGGGAATTCATTCGGCACGACGATCACAGTGCATTATGGGCATTCTCTAGCCATTGAGTTTACATGAGTTGTACACTTGTTAATGCAGTGCATTGTGGGATTGAATGAGTGAACTCGATACTGCCCACTATGGTTTCGGATACCACTAAAAATGGCTGTCCCTTCAAATAGTGGCCTATTTAATACAGGGGGGCGTTTTCGTACACAGCCCTTGGTTAGCTGGTTGAAGTGTTTTTAAGTAGGTTTGGAGCTAAACTCTGCAGGACAGTGGCCCTCCAGGAGCAGCTTTGGGAAGTTGTTCCAAAACCCTCAGTCGTTCCAAACCTGTACGACTTTTTGTGTTTGTTTGTTTGTATTTTTGTCCATACAATGAAAGTAAATGGGGAGCAATGTTGTTTTGGACCCCCATTTAATTACTACCATTGTATGGACAAAAACTTCAACATCTAACATCAAACATATTTTTTTGGCGTTGTACAGAAGAAAAAAACGTCATTCTGGTTTAAAAAAATATATAATTCTGAATTCAGCAGTCAGATCTGGCATCCTGCAGTTCACACATGAGGTTTGACCTTTCAAAATCCCAGTGTTTAATTCTAGACCTTAAATAATTACTAATGTCTAGACCTTTGGCGGAATTGTATGTTTGTATGGTAATGAGTCTCCTTGGAGATCTGCCGTTTCATGTTGAGTCACAAGGAATAGACCTCCACGGTTGTAATTCCCGCAGTTTTCCATTTGTGTACTCTTAGAGTGTAATGACTAACATGTCATGAACACCATGCACATGGCTGTAAGTAGACTCTAGACTAGAGCATGCTGGATCTGGAATTGGTGGGAGCTGATAAGAGCTTCACCTGCATTGGCAAGTGGATGAATATCACCCTGACTGGGACTGTGTGAATGTCTACTGAGACTCCTAATCCCCGGTACACATTGTACGATTTCTGTCTCAGATGAAAGATGACCAATCATGGCAATTTCTGTAGTCGTGGCTCCTAAATGGTGATCCTACTGTAGGTCGTACATTGAGAGAGGTTCAAAGATGACCGTTGTCACGGTCTTGCGACCAAAGATAGCCTGCAATAATTTTTTGACAGTGTCATAAATTTATCATGATCATCTCACAGTGTGTTTGCTGCTACGACCTACGTCTACTGACTAGCCAATAAAAATGCAACATGAAATGGCGTATTGATCAAGGCGACATGTCGCTAAAACTATATACCCCAAGCTCCATTTGCAAAATTGGCATGCCAAGTTGGCCACTTTTCCCTTGTCCATATTCTCCTCTTTCACATCCTCTTCTCTTTTTTTCAGCGCACATAAAACCACAGTTGCCAAAAGTGTGATTCATCTTGCTCTATTTGTTTACAGCTAACGCATGCTGATGACGTTTTATTCTTCTATACTAGGTGTCACCATCGTACAGTCTAAATATATGTCATGCCCAAGTTTATTAGATCCATGTCGTACAGTGTCATTTGTAATGATGATTGCCGAAATCACACAGTCCGTAGCAGGCGTAAGATATGAAATACCAGGTCTTATGTTTATGGGATGAGTTATGATAATTAGTCTCTTCAAATCCTCCAACAACCACCACTAACAACCGTGGTAACTATGGCATTTTAGGCAAAACTATGGTTACCGTGGTCAAATTTGATAAGTATCATAAATTTTTCTCTTTTCTTCTGAAAGTGGCTTATGCAGATTGGGATAAAAATTCTGGTTTTAGATTGGATGTGACACTGTTACAGTAACTGCCTTTCCCTCATTATTTCTCCCTTACTTTGCTCTGCATCATTGGAGAAGTCTTTGGAAACTCACAGTGGAAATTGTGGAAGTAGGTCATTGGCTCGCTGTGTGTGACTGCATTTAATCCTGTCATTTTTTTTTACCGTATACATACTAATGAGTCAGAGAGCACCACGGTTGATCCAGTGACAAAGAACAGCCAGGAGTTTCAGAGGGAACGTTTCTCCATAAACACAAGTTGCAACCTTCAAAACAGGTCAGAGGTTGTGATGGCTTCAGAGTGGTTGCTTGAAATAAACGAATGATATTTTGTAACATAATGGACTGAAATACAGTACTAGGAGCCCTTGGACCCTAATTTACAGCTAAGTTCTCAAAAAAGTACATTTGATCCACGATGAAAATTTTCATTTATCATCATTTATTGATGATATTGATGATCATTTATTCACCCACATTCTCCAAACCAGAATTGTAATTTATTTATCTTTATTTTAAGTACTATTCTTCCATATACCACAAAAGGAGATGTTAGGCAGTATGTTCATGCTGCTCTTTTCCATAAAGTGGAATAAAATGACAAAACAAAAACAAAAACACACCATAAAAGCACCATAAGTGTCTTGATGTTGAATATTGTATAAGTAAATAATGACTTAAATTTAAAGGGATGGTTCATCCAAAAATTTAAATTCTGTCATTTACTCACCCTCAAGTTGTTTCAAAACCTGTATGAGTTTCTTTCTTCTGCTGAACACAAAATAAGATATTTTGAAGAATGTTGGTAATCAAACAGTTTATGGACCCCATTGACTTTTTTTCCTCTTCCATACGATGGAAGTCAATGGGACCCATCAGCTGTTTGATTACCCATTTTCTTTAAGATATCTTTTTAGTTCAGCTGAAGAAAGGAATGCATACAGGTTTGGAACAACTTGAGGGTGTGTAAGTAATGACAAAAAGTTCATTTTTGGGTGAACTATCCCTACTTGCTTGATCAGACATGGTGAAAAAAAAATCATAAAAGGTTCGGAATGACATAAGGATGAGTAAATGAAACTATTTTCATTTTTAGATGGGTGCAGCTCAAATTCAGACAACTCCTGCCGGACCGAGCACGACTTTTTGACTTTTTTCAGCTTATATGAAATATGAAAAGCAAGCTAGCAAGAGTTTCAGGAAGGTCAATATGACAGCTAGAATGATCTGTGTACCCACAATCTCTCTCTCATTTCGTATCGCAGTGGTTTTTAGGTCACGGAGGCTGAAGGAGAAAATGCCTCTGTTGGCACACAACCCCACAAGAGCATGCAAAACTCAAGTAATGTGTTCTGGACCGACCTGACTTTTTCCACCGTCCAGAACAGTCCATGAAAATACTGCTGACTGTTGGGAAATGTGTTTTTGAGGCATTTCTTTTTGTGTGTTTTTAGCATTTTTACCCTTACATCTCTCACTCCTGTTGGTTGTCATCTGTCCACACTATGACTTTCTTCTGTGGACCTCAAAAGGAGATGTTTAGCAGAATGCCTGCAATCAGCTCTTCTGCATTTGGTAAAAATGATTAGTGTTGGTTTTAGGTCAGAAGTTCAGAATGAGATCAGCACAGGGTAGTTTCTTCTCTTTCATATGTTCACTTATCAGATTTCCCAGCTTGTCTGCTCCCGCGAAAGAATTAAGTGTTGATAAAGACGTTACGAAAGAGAGTGACTTACTGCCCTGACCTCATGTCATCTGTTGCTGGCAGACTGCGTTATTCACTGCTTAGAAAAACTACATATAGGATATTCATCTCTCTTTTTTGTTGTTTTTCTTTTTCAACACTTCTCCCACTATTAATGTGTCTTTTTATCAGCTCTATTTCTGTTTCACTAAATCGAAATTTATAGCGTTGCTCTGAGCAGACTGTAAGCTCTTTCGCAAAGGGAAAGACATCAGAGTTTGATATGTAGATGTTAAACACAGTTGTGTCATATGTAAACGATACTGAATAATGTTTTATGTGGGTTTTTAGGGAAGATAAATGCTTTATAAGATCTCAGGAGTCTTCAGTGCAAAATGGTGGGAATAAAACTGGTTGTGATCTGTCATTTGTCTTACTGGGTGAATCTTACAAAACCTGTCATGAACATATCCAGGACATATTTTAGCACAAGATAAAAAGAAAATTATGTCTAGTTTAGGACCATTCCTTTTTCTTTCTTCTTTTTTTTTTGTAATGTGAGATTATTTTCATGAGAATTAAGCAAATATTTCTTATTATCATTATACAAAACAGTCTCATTCTCTTTACTGTAATGGGAAAATAATATATTTTTAAATTGTAAAAATGGTAGTATGTGTTGTCCTATCTTTAATATATGCTGACATAATGTCCTGATGCATTATGGTGATTCTATATTCCTAACGCAATATGTAAATCTTTTTTTTTTTTCTTCATGACCTTGATATGTTTGTATAAGACTGACCCTGCTAGGTATTTCATATGGAATAATACTAGAACCGGAGTGGAGAGGCTTATGATAATTATTGTGTCTTGGGCTTGTATTGCTCTGGTTACAACAGGCCCACTGTCTCCTGGAGGTTTCGTTAATGTTATTACTATTGACGGATTGTGAGATGATTGTGTTATTGTGCCTGTGGTGAAGGGTGAGTTTTGGACCCGTCTTAATGCAAACTTTGTGGTTTTACTTCTGCCTCTGTTTTCCCAAGGAGAGTCCCTAAATTTGTAAGTTTATAAGTTAGCAGTTAAATCCATTAGTCAACCTCCTTTCACACCACAGAAAAGGCAAAGACCCAAGTACAGAAAAAAAACAATACAAAGAAGTCCTTTCTCATTCTTTTTCCCTTATCTGTCTTTTTTAGAGGAGAAATATGTCACTGTCCAGGCGTATGGCAGTCAGGGAAAGGATGAAATCGGGTTCGAGAAAGGAGTAACCGTGGAGGTCATCCAGAAGAACCTGGAGGGATGGTGGTACATCAGGTAATCAATCTGGACCTCACACTTTAAGGTGGTATATTATGGAAATATTTGCTTTTTTTTATTATTTGGTAATATCTTTGCTGATGACATTTAATTTCTTCATTGAAATATGTCTGGTGATATTGCATTTTGGGTCTTCAGAAACATCTGCACTACTAGAGTTTACTATGTTATCACTGTATTAATTGGTACTGTATATAGCAACTCTCAACTGCTTGATCATATATATTAAAAGTAGGATATATAGTACTAAATAAAGTTAGATATGTAAGTATATCCAACTTGATCATATAAAGCAGTATATACTATTGGCCTATAGCATATCTCAATTGCTAGATTGCTTGTTTTTAATGAAATGGAAACTAAATTACCGCCCAGCTCTAATCTAAAGGCATGGTATTAAGATATTGTAAGATATACTGCTTTGAAACCACATGTAGAGTGATTGGGGCTGTACATGTACATATGATGCCATATAATTAGTGTGTGTATATATATTATATATGAAGTGGCTTATACAGTAGATGTTTCTGCATATTAAGGATACATAGAAAAAATTACAGTTTTACACATTTTTTGCAATCTCTGGATGGTCAGTACGATTTCATCTTACTTAAAACGTTATGCTGCCCTCTAGTGGTCAGTAGGAGAATGGTTAATGGATTTTTTTTTAATCCCCCCCCACACACATTATTGTTTTGAAATATGTGTAATACTGCTATAATACTATATGTGTAATATGTGTTGCAGGTATCAGGGTAAGGAGGGCTGGGCCCCAGCCTCATACCTGAAGAAACTGAAAGATGACCTTTCCCCAAGGAAGAAGACTCTGACTGGCCCTGTGGAGATCATTGGAAACATAATGGAGATCAGCAACCTCCTCAACAAGAAGGCTGTAAGCGAGAAGGACATTCAAACTGATGGCGAGGCCACCAGCCCTGAGCGCCACATTTCCAAAAGTGAAATCAGTTTACCTATCCCATATGCCCCAGAGGCTGGAGTGGCACCCACAGTGGTCACTGGTTTGGGAATGAACTCTGGATCTAGCGCCGCCCTACAGGAGAACAAGAGCAGGGCAGAGCCGGGGTCGCCTGCCATAGCCCGGGTGGCACCACACAGAGTTGAGATAGGTAAGTAAACAGATGGTTTATGACATGTATAACTTAATGTATACAGCATTCACATGTTCAGAATATAATGGAATAGAAAAGTTAGATATATAAGACTCACAGTATTTATTTACTTTATTCAAAACAAGTACAAATATAATTAAATTATTATTTTTTAAATGAATATAGCTATATGTTTTATATTTAATATATAATCATATTTAATTGTATAATTATATCTCCATATTTGATATAATAAATATGTTTATGTTCCTGTTATTTTTGCACATAGGATTTGATGCCATAGGTAACATTTCTTTGTGGTAAACAGATATTTCCTAACATTTTGTCCGGGTGTTGTGTACCTTGATAGTGACACATTCACTGTCTCTGTTGCTCAACATTCAGCCTGTCAACTGCTGTTTGTTTGATTTTTGTTTGTTCTTGTGCTTACTTATTTTTCTAATGCTAAGTGCACACTATACAACTGAAAAAAAAATGTCCCATAGTGCTGTACTGCTCACATTACATGACATTCATTCTTGTTAAATCTGTTTTGTTGTGGATGCTGAGATGCACACACTATTATTTCACCTTAAAAGGTCCTTAACAGACAGCATATGATCCCCGGAATTAACTAAAACTAAGTGACTGATTCTATTCAAATAACAGCAGCTTAAGTTGTATGCTTGGTACTTTTTGTTAATAAATCTAAAAAACAAAAAAGATGAAATATGACATTTAAAGAGACAATGGTTAATGTTCTATTTTCTCATTGGCTATTTCTTATCATTGCCCTTGTTACTTAAACATCATACCCAGGCCATCACATTTCTCACACTACAAGATTTCCTTCTGATATTTTTTTCTTAAAACATGCTTGTTGTGAATGCATGCTTGAGTGTGTTGAAACACATCTCTGAACTTCTCTCTTATAATGAGGGTTAGTGATGGCACTGTAATCCAGTTTGGCTCCAAATTGCCTTTGTTAAATTTTTTTTTTTTTTTAAAGTAACAGACAAATTGGGAACTCTCCTATTTTAATGGCCTAAATTTGATTAAAGTATGGTAATGTTTGCTGTCTTGAGCTGAGATGTTTTGTATTCAACTGGCAGGATCTCCAAACCTCAGACAGAAACCTCCTCCTCGAAGAGATACAAATCTGGTAAGTTAAGGGGAGCAAAAAGCATTTATAATCAAATTTAATTCATAGAGAGCAGCATTTATTTAGACAGTAATGTATTTTGCTCCAAAACTCAAGGCATTCCAGTTGCCCAAACCTCCAGAGGCCCCTACTGTGGAAGCGGAGTACTACACCATAGCAGAGTTTCAATCCAGTATCTCAGATGGCATCAGTTTCCGTGGAGGACAAAAGGCTGATGTAAGGCTGATATATTCTAATATATCTGATATATTTTATTTTTCAAAAACAAAAATATCATTTGACTAATGAAAACAGAGTTTAAGTTTAGATTGCACTGTATGATATATATATGCCATTGTATAATGTAAACATGTAATATGTGGTCTTCAGGTCATAGAGAAGAACTCTGGTGGTTGGTGGTACGTCCAGATCGGGGAAATGGAAGGCTGGGCACCCTGCTCCTACATTGATAAACGCAAGAAGCCCAACCTAAGCAGGCGAACCAGTACACTCACCCGCCCCAAAGTTCCACCCCCTGCTCCACCAGTCAAAAAACAGGATTCTGAGGAATCACCTTCTCTGGGTGGCTCTGCCTCCAAAGCTCCAGAATCCCCCACTCAGTGTGTCTATGAGGAGCCGGAATATGACGTTCCTGCCATTGGTTTTGAATCCGATCTGGACAGTAATCCTCCGAAACAAAAAACAAATAATTCCCCCAAACCAGAGCCCCGTAAGTTTGAAATTAAAAGCAATCCAGCAGCTGCCGAAAGGATCGCACAGGCTGGCAAAGCGTCACCTTTACTAAAAGTGATGACCTCCCCCTTGAGGAAAAGAAACTCATTAGAGGATGTCAATAGGGAGGAAGTGATCTATGAAAATGAAGGGTTTAGGTTTTCCTCTGATGACTTTGCCAGTGGTTGTGATTCGGATACACCAAGGAGTCTCACATTGGGTCGCAAACCTTACGGGTCCTCTTCTGGAGGAGGCAAGCCCCTGCGGAAAGTAACGCCGGATCTAAGCCGGAGCCACTCTCTTGGTCGTTCTGAGAGACACAGCCCCAAGTCATCATCAGACGAATCAGGACGCAATCCCAAAAGAGAGCCTGTTATGCGTAAAGATGTGGAGATCCGGATTGGTCAGAGTCCTTTAGCCAGACCCAAGCCAGTAGTGCGACCTAAACCTTTGCTTACAAAGTCGGAGCCACAAAGTCCAGAAAGAATGGACATCAAAAGCCTACGTCGCCAGCTTCGGCCCACGGGAAGTCTTCGGCAAGGAGCGGTCCGTGCAGTGCGCGGTGAAGATTCTGAGACGGCTTCCATTGTGTCCTCAGAGGATTCCATCTCCTCAAGAAGTACCTCCGATCTCTCCAGCGTCTATTCCAAAGGTAGCCGAGGTGGGGAATCCGACCATGAAAGTTCGATCTACAGGACCACAGATGCCTACGAACGAGCCCAAGAGTCAGAGGTTAGCTTCCCAGCCGGTGTGGATGTTGAGGTGCTGGAGAAGCAGGAAAGTGGATGGTGTTATGTCCGTTGGGGCAATGATGAGGGTTGGGCGCCTACTTTCTACTTGGAGCCAGTCAAGCATACCCATAACGTCGGGGTTCAAGAATCCCGTGATGGCCCTCTTGTGGATCTCGGTAGCACCAACAAGTCCAACAGCCTCGAGAAAAACGAGCAGCGTGTTCAGGCCCTTAACAACCTCAACCAGCAGAACCTGAGGAGTATGAGCAACCCTAGCCCACCAATCCCATCCAAACCACCAGGGGGATTTAGCAAACCAACCGCAATGCTGAATGGTTCAGGCGTACGGATGCGGAACGGTGTCCGTCAGGCAGCAGTGCGACCGCAGTCAGTGTTTGTGTCTCCCCCACAGCCTCTGAAGGACACCAACATCCATACAGGGTCTTTGAGGAGAAATGAATCACTGGGTGCTGGCGACCACTTGAGGTCCACAGGAGTAAGGCGAAACTCCTCCTTTACTGCCGTTCGACCGCAGCCAGCGACCGATGTGCGGGTGAGGGCTGGGACCACCATTACAGCTCCCGTCGGAAGTTCAAGTCCCTTGATTTCCCAGAGAAATGGAATTCCAATCTCTACAGTAAGACCCAAGCCCATCGAGAAGACACACCTCATTCACAACAACCTTCGAGAGGTTTACGTATCTATTGCTGATTACCGTGGCGATGAAGAGACCATGGGTTTCTCGGAGGGCACTAGTCTTGAAGTTTTGGAGAAGAATCCAAATGGATGGTGGTACTGCCAGGTTATCGATGGCTTACAGGGACGTAAAGGCTGGGTACCGTCTAACTACCTGGAGAGAAAAAAGTAATTCCCCAAAAATGTTTTAAACATGCACAATTGTAATCAAAATGTAAAAAGACGAACTGACTGAAGGACTTTTGGTTTGAAACGAGAGGGACAGAGCCTTTTAGAAAGGAGTTTACATTAAAACTAGAGTAATGCAGGTGAATGTTTAGCAAAATACCTGCCGAAACTTTATGCCAAATGGGTGCCTTCTTACATCTTTCACTGAATGTTAAGAGGAATTGGTCAAATACCAGTGAAGCAACGAAAATACTAAACTTCAACTTAGTGCCATAGGCCTACAAGTACTGAAAGCAACAAACTTATTTTTGTTACAACGTTGAAAAGAGAGAAAGATAATTTCAGCATAGATGCATAACAAGATGTGCAAATTCAATCTTAAGCACTCAAAAACAAGAAATTTCCGTTAAAAATGTTTTGAACAGAAAAACCAACTTCAAAATTTTATCAAAGCATTGAGTGCATTCAAAAAAACAAAGCATAACTTTGATTGTCGTTTTTTAAAAACGTATCATTTTTTAGAAATTGTTTTGTGTTGATGTTTTTATATCTTCCTTAGAGATGTATTTCTGCTTTCTTGTAACATCCTAACCCATCAAAACATTCACTGACTTACTTCCTGTCCTGATCAGTTGTCGTAAATAATGACGGATCAATCTCTTTTGTCTTCCCCATTCTATATATTCGCAGGCCAAAATGAATAAAACATGTTCAAGGAAAACAGTCTGTGAAAGCTATATGCATAGATCACCTCATGCCCGCCTCTTTATTGGGTTTAAACCCAAGTTTAGTTTACAAAGTGCATCTGGTCATGTTAGGAGGGTAGACAGCTTCAAAGGAGAGGACTTTAGATATTGCTGCTCTGTGTGTGCTAAGTCATGAAATTAGGACTGGAAAATCTTATGTTTTGCTCAGCATTTTATCCCAGGGAAGTAGTAACATAACATTGAGCCAAAAATTTGATCACACCAAAGAAGAATTACAGACACATTTTGTTTTAGAGTTAGTATTTATTTGTATGGGTACAAATACAGTGTATTCGACAAAACCTAAACCAGGTTTCAGAACAGAGAACAAAGTATATTTAATTGTTATATCTGGAAGCACTTGATTTTTTTAACCCAAAGAAAAGCACATTAATATGCAATGTTAATTTGTACGTTATGATATTGCTGGGCAGTATTGAATCTGAAGTTACACAATAAGCAGTTTAAACTTCAATCATTTAAGAATAGCTCTTCATTTTCCGTCAAAAGATATCCAAAAAATGATCTTAGTCCATAGTCCAATCTTTGTTTTCTTTTTTTAGACGTCTGAGCTCAGAATGGTTACTTCTCCCTGATTCAGTCATATAATACTCATTAACAACAGCATCAAACAGCTGATGTTCAAGACTGCTGAAATATTTTTCTAATGAATAGTGTGAGCTCTTAATTGGGTTTCGCACTACTTTGATTTATTTTTTTCTGCTGGACAGTATTTTAGTGTTAAACAGTTAAAACATTAATTACCTGCTAGATTGCAGTTATATTCTATTAAGCAGAAAGTTGTTTATTTTGTCTTGTTTGTTGGTTGGTTGTTGTGTGATCACACATGGACAATAATGATGAATGAAGTCGTTAATTTGTTGTGAATCAATGCATTTGAACTTTTTCTTGAATGCATTGGTTAAAAGATGCAGTGTACTTCATCAGCATATAATTTATTTAACAACATTTTTGTTGTATTTATTATTTTAATAAAAATAAAAAAAGTTTTTTTTATTGTCATTTGACACATGTGACACTTGATACTCTTGGTAGTTCTGTAGTAATTGGCTACTGCTATATTCTGAGCTTTTTTTCCTACCAAGATGATTTTTTTGTCTCTTATGTAGGACTTTATTAATCGTACTCTTGAAATTCGATTTTTTTTTTTAATTCATGGGACCATTTCCCCCATGTTTTTCCTCATTATTTATTAAATTTCTTTTTTTTTTAATCAGGAATGCATTTTCAACCAAGCTGAAAGCTGCACCTTTAGCAACTATGGACACTTCCTTTCTCGTTATTGAGCCACATATAATGCCAGATTATTTAAGCAAAAAATCATTTGTTCTTATTTTAATAGCATCATACCACTTAATAAAAAAAAAACGACCTTACAAAAAATCTAAATGATAATCAATCAATCCTCCTAATTAAAAGCCAGCATTAAAATGGGAATGATCAAATAGCAACTGTCATAAATTTTATAATTAAAAACAGCAGGGCTTTATAGTTATATAGTATATGTGGATCCCAAATTGTGACTGGACCAAATTTGATTTGAGTGTTTCTTTTAAATGTTATCTTAAAAAAAAAAACTAAAAAAACCCAGCAATAATGGAATTTTAAAGTTCTAATTTGGGTGATTTTTTTAATTTAACGTTAAAATTTGAACATGAAAATGAAGCCATTGCACTCTCAGTTGCAACTCTCCTTTGACGATGGCATTATAGAAATGTGTCGACTCACTACAGCGCAGCAGCTTGTGATGGATGTTTCTTATCTCCATTAACACTATGCTTTTTCTTCATTTGTGCCTATAGAATTTACAAGGGAACTGTTAAGTGTCAAACTAGTTCTTATCTCATATTACTTGTGTATCTGCTAGCTTTGTTTTGTGTTTTTATTTATTTAATTTTTCAATGCGTTTTTCAGGAACAATGTTGTGTTTTGCTATTTTTTCTTCTTCTTTCTCCTGTTCACTTTTGACATTACTCAGATGGAATGAGGAAATGTGCAATACAAAAACAGGCATCTCATTAGTTAAGAACCATAGTATTTGGAAAAAAATCTTTGTTTTTACTTTTCATGACAATTTTATGTCACATAATGCCTGGTTTTGTCCCATAGTGTTTTTTTTTTTTTTTTTTTCAGTTAAAAAAAGTGCCGGAACGTGCTCAGTATGTGTTAAATATCCCCTAATAGATTGACACCTTCAGTCTGCCGGCCAAACATTTTGACTTGATTTCTGCATTCACACTTATGCATTTACAGTACCCACTGAACCGTATCTTGCTTTAAGGGGTTTAGTGACCTCTCAGACCCATGGTGAATCCGTATGGAAATAATAGGGAAGCATGGGCATATCTTATTCTCAGAGGCATTTGTCAGTTCAGCCTGTCGAATCACAAATCTGAGATGGCGGGGTAAAACCATCAGCAGCCATATGAGCGTCGCACCACACACTGCCAACTGCTCGACATGTCTCTTTGACATCCGCCCCTACATTGCACCATTAACATGGCAAACACGACTTCTCTATCCTAAATCCCAATCATCGACATTAAGGACTAACATTGTCTGTTTCCTTTAAAATGTTTGCCCAACAACTAACAAGTTCATTTTTAGCATCATTTTACTCTGAAAGTCCAGGTTTCATTTTCCACACCTTCAAATAACATGGACTGCATATATTTGCTTCTCTTTCTGTCTGAATTCATGAATATGAACTTTTACGCATCGGAACGCATGTACTGAGAGTTTTAACGAATTTCGCTTTGGTTAAAAATGAGGAGAGTTATAGAAGACCGTCTTGGAGTTTCTGGTCAAGAGAAAAAGAGAATTTTATGAGAGTTGAAATGTCTTCACATTTTTCTATTGAAAAAGGCCCTCTCAGAAAGAGGCTTGCTATGGTTTTTGCTTAATGTTGTGTTTTCTTTTCTGTTTTCCTTTTGTGCGATCACATTAAGATATTAAGGTTTCCGTTTTTATGGTTAACAGTTTATATGGATATATGGCATGTATTTACGGGAATGTTCCAGGTTCTGTGACATGCTGTCGAAAATGATTTCGTAAAAACAGACGAAAATCGTTTGCACCGACACCATCTCATGAAAAAAACGTAACTATTTTATGAGGTGGCGATTTTATATGAATTTGCACGATGTGGTTTGCACAAAAATGTAAAGCTCAAAGTATAGCTTCCGCGCGACGTAATTGTCGTCATCAGGCGGGTCCGCGTGCAGCCCAATTTTTGTGACCGACCGCGTGGACGGTGCGCAACTGCGCACGTGTGAGTGACTTGAGCAAAGGAACAAACAAAGTCCACTAAATAGTCTGTACGTGCCGAATGCGCACACAAAGGAGTACACGTTGAAAGGCTTGCGCGCTTAACTGTGTGTGAGACGAAGCAGAACATGGAAAATTAAGTACAACCGGGCCATACGTTTTTTTTTTTTTTAGAATTGTATGAAGGTCCACCTTCATGAATTTGTACAATGTGATTCGTATGGAAACTTACAATATTTCGAAAAAGTAAGCGTGACGGTCCACTTCAAAACCTAACCGTCAGTGGGCCGTAAGAACCAGTACGAATGAGATAGTTAAAATAGTTACGAATTGCAACGAGAGTGTGTTGGTTTGCACACAAATACGTATAGGGGAGAGTGGGGTAAGATGAGCCAGTTTTTACTTATGTGGACCTCAAGGCAAGGGAAATTGAGACAGAAGTGCAGTGAAGACATCCACTGTTAATTTGGGATGTTGCCTATAAACTGAAAATTAAAAAATGCACCTATGACAAAGAGCCTTGAAAATATGACCTCAGAAAAAAAAGTGTTCATGTGACTCAACTTACCCCAGGCTAGGGGTAAGTTGATCCCAGTCAGTAGGTAAATTGAGCCATCTGGGGGTAAATTGACCATCCTATCTTTCACTTTTTTATGCAAGCATAATAATAAAAAAACTTGCCTCTTTAAAATAATAATTTAATAACACACTTACCTTTCTAAACAATGTTAACCCTCTGGGGTCTGAGGTGTTTTTGGGGCCCTTGGGATGTTTTGAAATGCCCTGACATTTGTGTTTTTTTCAGTTGCTTATACACATATTAATGGCAAAGGTGTAAATGCACTATTTAGCACAAAACAGGGCTACCATAATATGTGAGCAGCATGTATGTACATGTTTGTATTTTTGAGAGAATAATGTTTATGCGTGGTTATTAAAAAAACAAAATCTTCTCCCCAAATGTGTCACTAATATAAAGCACAATACAAATAATTTAAAGAGAAGGCTTATATTGACCTTTTAAGATTTAGCTTACATCTACCTTGTAAATATATGTTTTGCTATTTTATTAAAAAGATTACAATTACAACAACAATTACAATTTCAACAATATTTCAAGTGTACTTTCTTTGTAAAAAATAAATTATAGGCCTACATTTTACTATATGTATTCATTTATTTGAATATAGCCTACATTGGAACAAATACTATAGTAACATCTTAGTTGATGACTTTATTTTGACAAAAAAATAATAATAATACTGTGCATATATATATATATATATATATATATATATAACATATGAGCAGAAATTGCTAAACAAAAGCTTATTTGATGTGGCAGTAGTCTATTTTAAAAAACTTTATAATTTATCCAAAACTAGTCAACAAAATATTGTCTTTCATATTTCGGCCGACTGTATCGTTTTTATGAAATATTAGGGCATATAAATGTTAATTGCAGTTTATACCATGGTCTGGGTGAATACTCGATTCTGATTGGCTGCAGGGTGTCCATTAAAAAGTGATAATGTACACCTAGGAAAGGCGTCCCGTCAATTTGCCTGATGACAGTTCTAAATGATTGCGCTGGCTCAAACTCACTGATCAACTGCTGCGGTCGGGTCGCTGTGGCCACGTTGCTTGGCAAAGCCTGTATACGGGAGATATTAAGTGACCATGTGACCATCGTAAGTGACCATGGTATTACCTGATAATGGACACCTCGTCGGGCATTAACCCTTACTTAATATGTTGCTTATACAAAGACATTTTATTTCAACACATTTCTGTCGATTTTCTCCATTTCAAAAAGGTTGAACCACTGGTTCAATTTACCCCACATCATTTGGCTCACTTTGCCCCATAGTCACCATTTTGGTAAAAACGGCCTAGCTTAGCAATTCAGGGTAACCTTTAGCTTAATGATTCACATGGTTTTAAATGTTGACAAATCACCAACATGTACCATACACAACTTTAGACCTAGATCAATTTTCTTTGACAAAATGGCTAATATACCTGAAATGCAGAAAATTTACTTTAACAAGCAAAAAAGGTGTTTTTGTGGAAAAGACAACTTCCTTCTTGCCCCATGTGCTTCTCCTCTTCACAGCAATATAGAAATGATGGAGTCCTTCAAAATGTATGGTCCCATGACACCAAATGTGCATAGTTGCCTAGAAACAGGGGGTGGGTCAACTTACCCACTGGCTCATTTTACCCCACTCTCCCCTACAATACTTTGCACTGAACCTGGAACATCCCAAATGCTCCTGAATCGGAAGAGACAATTGTTACTTTAAGAAAAGATTGTTGGTGTATTTTTGTGTGTTGTAGGCTATTCTGTGATGGTTTGTGTAAAGAAGTTTTTAAATGGTGGAAAGAGAAGGTGAATAGAGAGAGTGTTTGTCTATTATGTTTGGTTAGAAGGGAATCCAGTCAGGTAAGGTTAGGCGTGATTAAACAGCTCTAATGGATTTGAAGAAGTGTCGGCTGTGGAAAGAAAAGCAAGGCTTTTTGCGATAATTAGCACTTCAGAGTGCTTGCAGCAGCTCATTATGGTGTCACAGTGGTACTGCGTTGTCATAACAGCTCTGGTGAGGCACTGCATGTGTTCTAGAAACACACTAGTTATTTCTGTTGGAAAACTGACTGCTACTTAATTCAAGCGAGCAGCCTTGTCTTTGAGGCCATTGTTTTTTCAGAACATAACTTTGAGTACACGTGCTGAGGTTCAGAAACTCGCGAATGTATACCCACACCAGTTTGCTGCTGCTGCAAACCTCTTTATAACAATTAAAAAGTTGCTGACAGAATGTTGCTGGCTCCTCGTCTCCAGGAGGAGCAGGCTTACACGCGTGCTGTGAAATCATATTACCCGAGTGCTCGGTTAATTACAGATGCTTGGGAAGAGCGGCGTGAATACAAATGTCACACTGATTGTGGATGTCGAGCTGCCGGGGGGGTTGGATCAGATGGCGAGATAGATTGATCGTGTCTCTAATGGTTCACAGCATGTCGAGATGTATTAACATCATCAAGAGGAATCATTTGAGCTTCCCGTGTCAAGGAATGGCTGGATTTACGGAGGCGTCCATGTTGGTGTAAAACAAAAAGATGTAACAATGTACATGATTGATCGATTGTGTCAGGGTGTTATTTACTGGGTATTACAATTGCGAGTTTCATGCCTGAGAAAGTCATGGATGGATTTATATTTTTGTAGCTCAAAATTATTTAATTGCCAATAATTACAGTAAATGATGAATTGATTTGGTTAAAAGGGGTGGGAAGTACCTGTAATTAGTTAAATATTTCAGTATTAACAATAATTCAACTAACATTACATGTGACCTTACTTGGATAATAAGGAAGTAGGCCTATATTAGGCATGGATTAGGATGGAGAGAGATGTATGTGTGCACACTGTGATGTATGAAGTTTTTAAAGGGAGTTTGGTAGGTTTTAATTTGGTAGGTGTTAATTTGCATTTATGTTCAGATGCATCTGTGTTTGGTGCGAGGCGACGGCGTTTTGTGTTCTTTTTGATGCAAACAAGTGAAGAGAGGGAACATGCTGCGGCAGTCTAATCTCTTGCTGTTTTCTGTCCCTGTCTCTGCTTGGCTGTCTGCACTAATTATCATTCCTCTTCTCTTAATTAACAGCAAAAAAAAAAAATAATAATAAAAAAACAGCACACGAGGCAGGTAACGTCTCGCTTAAAGGAGTGTTTTGATGAGTGTCACTTTCTCTGAAAGTTAAATTGATTGATTGCCTTCATCATGCATTCACCTAACAGACTGCTGTCTGTGTGCAAGGGTTTTTCTTTTTCTTTTAAATATTATCTTATACATGTACAGCAGATTCTTGGACAGTCTTTGTAATCAAAGTACTCCTTAAGTAATTCTTCAAGCAAAGTTGAATTCTCAGATAGGAAGTGAAGATGCCTACATGAGTTGCCACATTGTTTTTCTGTTACAGACCATCGGATGTAACGGATGTTTGGATGGATATTTGCAAACCCTCATAAGATATATTTAAAAAGTGTTCCCTTGGACATAATGAGAGAAAGCCTTGCATTGATATTATTCAGCGCTCAGCCAAATCTACATTTTGTATGCATTTCTTTTAAAGATCTAAAGGTCTGCATAGCTTTTAATTTTCAGCATTTTTGTTCTGTGATTTTTACTTTACGTTTTGTTTTTGTACCTTTTTATGTTTACATTGTATCTTGCATTGTCCTAACGGAAAACACAATAAAATGTATCCTCCTTGTTCTTAAATTTCACTGTCATGCTTTGGTCTCCATTTAGCAGAGCACATTCATTCATTCAGAAAGGAAAAGAAAATTCTGTCATTGGAATAGCATACTAACACTACTTATTATAGTATTTAAAGCATAGTATACATACTTCACACAATTTGCACATTTTCTGTATGCATGCATGGGCTACCCAAATAATGGAAAAATGTAGGCCTATATAACTGACACGGCATCACAATATCCCACAATGCAAATGCACCTTCCATTTCCAGTGTGAATAACTGAAAGTAGCCTATTTGTAGTCATTTTTAACATTGACAAAGATGTTTGAATAACATGTAATAAAAAACAAACCATATACATTTCTAAGATGATAACTACACACATACATGAAAGGTCATGTGATAACAATTGTTAAATGCTAACGTGTTACCATATTATTATGGATGATCAAATTAACAAATGTAAGTAGGCCTACATAGGCTATAAATTATGTGCACAGTAACTCACCTCCATAAATAGCCTACATATCATTTGACTGCAAGTGGCAACACAGTTTACTGAATATTGTATCCCGGACCGGTAGATAGAGGATGAATTTGCACTAGCAATGTATACATTTTAAATGGTGAGACTTTAAAAGACTATAGTCTTCAGTTTCGATTCCCCAAGGAAAGTAAGACCTGATGTTTACCTTATAAATGTTTACCTTGAATGCAGTTTAATTCGCTTTGGATAAAAGCCTCTGCTAAATACGTAATTGTAAATTAATTTATTATAATAAGACTTAAAGTCAATAATTTCTGTTAACATTAGCGCAGAAAAACGCCTTGAACCTGTAGTAGACGTAAAACCCCATTGTTTTTCGCGTGTGAGGTAACATAACGTTGACATTTTGTATAGCCCTTGGGCGGGAAGAAAATTTAATACCGTGACCGTCAACGGTATCAAACGGAGAAGCCTATCTATCAATAAACAAAACTATGGATGTAACTCTGATATTCTGCAGATACTAATATTTGAAGATATGTGAAAATTTTAAATTATTTCTAATTGTTTGTAAACGCTGTCATAACCGTCACAGGAAGGATAGGCCTAACAGGTTTGATTAGGGGGAAATAAAGCATGATACACGTATTTTTGTCCATTAGGGGGCAGCCTTAAGCAGGCTTAACCATCTTGTCAAATGACTAAATCCAGATGGAAATGAGTGCGTTAACTGTGGGTCTCAGAAACATGTACCCTTAACCATGAGGGGAGATCTTCATCCTCCTCTCAACTTTAGAGAAAATCATCAAAGAAACCTTTCATCCTTCGTCGGCACACCTCTGATCTCAGGCATATCAAGTAGACTTACTCCTGTTACAATCCACCTTTAACGTCTGATTCAGGGTCAGGTTGCCATCATGGTTCATACGGTATATTTTCAGACTTTGATAACCTATAGTTAGTGATCACTTTATAGGAAGTCCAGTTGACTTGACATTGTTTTATATTATAGAAGTGTAAAATTGTATGCACTTGAAGATCAATTGATCAAGAGTGTCAGAAAAAAAAAACTATATTTAAACATGTATTTGAACAAAGAGGGAACAGAATAGACACCACTCGCTGAAATGCATCTGCAAAGTTTATTGACAGTCATCTTTGACTCAGACAAAACAAATCTTCATAAACTGATCACAGACATAGGAAGAAAAAAAAAAAAAATCAGACATGGGTTTGAGTCAAAAATCGAATGCCACAGTAAGCCGAGCCATTTCTTGTGACTAAATCACTACTGACCTCATCGACTCTATGAATTAATGATTCATTTAACACAGCCCTTGAATGAACCCTGGGAAAGGGGAATCTAACATTTTTTGATTCATTATTAGTTTGGTCCCACTGTTCACCAATGGGTAATGAGTGAACGAAACACACTGGCCATAAATGCCGAAAAGGAAACAAGAAAAGCAATTCCAATATTTTTTTTAAAACGTATACAAGAAAAAAAAAAAAAAAATTGTCATCAATATTGAAAAAATATTCAGATTTGATCAGCATTATTTAAGGTTGGGGTGATAATTTATGCAATCCCTGATCCCATTTCTGGTTACTTCACAAAACATCAAACTTTATTTTTCTGAAACAAACAGAAAAATTGGGCAATGTGCGAATATGGCTGTTTTCATTATTTCTAGCTTTGATTTAACAAATAATTCTAAAAGAGGAAAGCTAAATAAGGTAAATGACATTTACCACAGATTCTGCAACAGACATCAGATTCAACACATCATACTCTAAATAAAGTACATTACAGGGTCGACAACAATCAAAAGCAAATCCAACAGTGGCGCGTCAGTAAGGACTGTGTGTCCCTCTGTAGGTCCTCAGAAAAACAAGGTGGGAGTAGCGATTTCATACAAGCATTAAATGATAGAAATGTGGTGTAAGATTAGTACACTTATTCAAACAGGATTAGCTTCATTTTGTCCAAATATCAACATAAAGATGATGTCCAAAAAAAAAAAAAAAAATTTACAATCAAATTTTATAAAGTGACAAACACAAATATTGCCCTTATATTAACACCCTAAACTGTGCAAAAGACATCATTAGATAAAACTAGGGTGAAAGAAAAAAAAGAAATTGGGGGGAATATGGATGATCTTATAAAGTGACTGAAATTGACAGAAAAAGTGCCAGAAAAACTTTGCTAAAGTTTTCCAAAAATCTTAACAAAAGATCTAATCAGAAATATAAGGCCTTCAGGACATTTTCAGAACTGGATCATTCAATTTCACCATAAACAGACAAAATACATAGCCAATGAAATCATAAAACCTGATATCAAAGGAAGTGTACATAATCTTTAGTTTATCCTGCTCCCAACATAAAGTTGGTTGTGATTGTTTACTGCTAAGCCCCTGATTTGTGTACTGTTCAGTATAGCATGAATACAAGAAAGCCAGCACAAAATTCAAGAAATACATTGCTCTATAAACCACAGAGGATTGACAAGCAAAACTGTACAATCATAAACTTCGGTCCAATAATTCAAAAGGAGAAAAAAATAAAATAATAAAAACAAAGCGCTATAGAAACACCTCAGATACAGCTATTGTAATAGGTTCCTCTAATTAACATAAATTAACATTCAAAAGTGAATCACCACTTCAAACGATAGAGTAAAACTCTTAAGAGAATATCCTGTCGAGAGCGACGGGGTATTTTCTCGACACGGTGTTAGCATTGCCTGTAGGAGAGCTGGCTAATACTAATAGCAGCATGGATTTAAGCGCCAGCCGTCACGATCGCTTTACACAAGCTAACTGGCTAGTTATGAACAATATTAACCTGCAGTCAGTTATAGATCACTTGATATTTCTCTTGTGCTGCTTTAACATCCATACGTACACACAAATGCACATTATCGAGTCCTCTTTTGCTTATTTGCCATGAATTGCAAAATGTGATCTGGAGATCTAAAAAAGGCTGTTCCAGCATTTAATGTGGATCGTGGGATAAGTGACGTTCATAGGAGATCTAGAACCAAAAATTGAAACTGCTGATGGAATATGACATCTAACCTTACCAATCTTATAAAACATGGTCATGCCACATTTCTAAATTGTTCAAGATCATTAACTCTTTCCCCGCCATTGACGGAATTTTCCATCATTTATCATGAGACGAAGCTTCTCCGTCACTCACTGACTTCTCCGCCATTTATGAGACGACGCTTCCCCGCCATTGACGGAATTTTCCGTCATTTATGAGACAGCGCTTCCCTTTCCATTGCTTATGCACGTTGTAGTCTTTGAAAAAACGTGATTTTCTCAGCTTTTTGTTCAAAATGTTGCTTTTTTTAATGAAACTTACCCACAATTCAAGCGTTGATAAAAAAAAGAATGCACGAAACTAGAATAAAACGTTTTTTTTATTTATTTTAAGCAGATGCTCTTTTCTTTCTTTTGCTATATTGCATATTCAGATACTCATCCAACAAAATATTCTGGGGGCCATGAAATTTTTGTGAAAATGATCAAAAACGCTGGCGGGGAAAGAGTTGCATAAAGAAAATAAGCCTGTTATAAGACAATTAATATATTTTTTTGCATATTTCACCCCAATTTTCATGACAATTGGGGTGAAATATGCCACGAACATTTTCTTACACATGTTTCGTGACATTCATTTATGCGGCTCTTCGGATATCAGGATATATCAGGTTCAAAGTGAGATAAAATTCACCTCTCAGTGACAACCTTAGATGTCCTCCTGTTTCCAAGAACATATCCACTCAACTATATCCTACAGCAGCAGGACTTTCTAAAAAAATTATCCTTCAGTAACCTCAATAAGATATGAGAAGTCTGCTGTCAAATGTTACTTTTAACATGAACGTGGCCTTGGATGGCGAATCTGGCGAATATCTTTGACCCTGCTTTTGTGTTTCTCAGCACCAGCAGGGACACTGAGCCAATCAATATGTTATTTAATCAGTGGCCTGCGCTCACTATTATCCCCATACACACCATTTCTGGCCTACAGAAACTCTACTGTGGGGGGGCTGGGAGAAATCTGGATTAACTGTGCAAATCAAATATCCTCTGACCACAAATGACTCTTTCATTGGTTAATGCCTCAAGGCTGTTTTCTAGATTTTGCTCTCCATGGCAACATTGCAATTGCTTGAGCAGAAAACCCAAAGCTTGCGTGTTGGGATCGACAGTCAAGAACAAGTTCACAGTAAATCAAGGTTTGATTAGGCCAACATGTTTTAGGGTCGTGAAGTGAGGTGCTCTACTTAAACCGCACTTCTCCGTGGCAATCACATTTCCCAGCACCGTTAGACGAATTAAAATATCCAATATTAGTCTTCTTTTGTCCAGAAATGAGTCGTTATATAACAATCTGCCACATGACTCATTGGTTAATCATTCCTGTGTATTGTTATAACAAATGATTTCTCTTTAATTCCACCAACGTCCTGCTTGTTGAACACACGCATAAGCAAAATTATAGCAGACCGGTTAGCTGATTTTACCTGCTACCTACCAAAGCTTCAGATTACATTACAAAACACATGATCAAATGCTCATCAATGCACAAAGACCTCCAGATCAACTCACTTTAGAGCACATAATAAGGACAAGCTGTCGGTTGCACAACTAGCATGAAATGTGAGGTATGAAAAAAAGCACTGTACCTTTATATCTGTATTCCTATCTCTGTCTCAGCCCAGCACAGACAAAAATTGTGAAACACTGAGACATTTTTGTATGAATTTCATCAGTGAAAGTGCCTTAGCTGGTCTGACTAGCTCTGAGGACAGCAGAAAAAAAAATAAGAGACTGTAACACTTGAATATGATTCCAGCTTTTAAGGATGCTATGAATAAGATTACTGCAGTCTGTTATGGCTCACCGAGAGTAAAAGAAATGCGAGATGTGCATCCTTGAATATCTCCTGCATCACCTGAAATGTCCTGAATTTGATGAGAAACTGCCCATGATTTTTGTCTTACATCAGTTGAAAAGCCAGATGCTCCTGAGGATCAGCAGCATCACTGGTAACCATAGCAACAGAGACTTGAGCATGAAATACAAAAGACCTTTGCGAATGGATGCCTGAGCCTTGAAGGTTCGAGGGTTCAAAAGTCATCGCCGTGGGAACGGAGACCCATGCAGTGCCAGAGAAAGTCCCTGAACTGTGACACCAACCCTTTCTTGAAACAGAGATCTATTAGAGATCCTTAATGGCCCTTATGTGACTTGGGTTTTGGGGGGTATGGGCCCCCCTAAGTGCTCCGGTAGGTCTTTATAATGTCTTTGATAGCTCTCCTACAGATAGGACAGCTAGCGTTGGCCATTTTTTTGAGGCGGAGGCCACAGGTGTAGCAGAGACACATGTGTCCGCAGGCGTAGATGACGGTGTCCACTGTGTTTTCATAGCAGATAGAGCACTCGTCCGGCCATGAGCCTGAGGCAGATGGGAAAGTGGGTGATTTGGGGAGACTGACGGGCGAGTTGGGTGTCGTTCCTGTGACAGAGAAAGACATGAAAAGAATGGATTACCATTTATACATTTTGAATTGTAGTAGTTGCTCCAGGTAATTAGTTCACATGAGGCTTTCAAGCCAAAAAAGGATGCAACTGTGTCATAAAAGTTTGTGTGAGAAACAGATCAAAATACAACGCATTTTTTTACATTTGCCAAAAATCTTATCAGTTGATAATAAAAATGTACAAATCCTGAAATATGATAAACATGCAGACCTTCAGTGGAGCTGCAGAAGGCAGCAGAACAGCCGTGTTCATTTAAGATGGGCTCTGGGCTTCCACCACACAGGCCTGAGGGTGAGAGGGGCGAGGCAGAGGGCGAGCCAGGGCTGGACGGGTCACGAGCATCGCCCAAGAAAGTGGAGCCTGAATATGCACATCGTATATAAAAACAGGTGACAGACTTTTTAATATGATTCCTTTCAGTTCTACAAATAATGGATTCTGCACACAAGAAAAAAATATTTTATGACTTTCATCACAAACATTCCACACTTCGCTCATTCGATCTTTCCCTGAAGCCATAATTTTCGCAATCCTGTACTGTTAAATATGACCGCAGGCCTCTGCTTTCTGACTCCCAGATTTTGTGTAAAACCAATTGGATCAGAGATTGAAAAATTTTATGTGTAATATACATCACACAGTCAGTGAACATAGTTACCGCCTCAGACTGAGACACTTTTTTTTGGTGCAAACCGTAGGAGACATTGAGCTGTAGTCTATCATAAACTTATCAAGGAAGCTGGTATTGTAACTGTGTCTTCACAGAACAACATTGTATTTGCTGTATTTGTGGATGTTATGGGGGTGTTTGTTTCACTAATCTCAGTACATTGTTCTGGCTGTTGGAGCTTCAGGACGAAATCTAAATCTGACACCTTTAAAGATCATGCTGGCCTGAGATTCGTTAACAGATCCGACACTCAAGCGACCAAAAGGGGAAGCCACCTCTCTTTAGCAAGAATTTTAACTAGCAGACCTAATCTATACAGCTTTTCTCTCACTGACCGAATCATTTGGAGCAGTTATTGACTTGACTTATTGACCGCAAATAAATTCAGCCTATTTACTGATTGGCTGTTATATAACTGATTATATATGAATATATATATAGCATATATGAATATATGCATATATGAATAGCATATATATATATAGCATATATGAATGCTGATTGTTCATATAACAAATGATACATTTTGGGTTTTGTAATAAATGGTATTTTAATATGAAAAAACCCCCATAAAAATCTGTCGATAAGGATTGTTTTAGTTTTAGAATATATGATTATATATGATGTATATGACCATGCATATTTGAGGGGTGGTGGTCTGTTCTTATAGAATTATTAAAATAATTATTAAGGAAACCATTAATTGGAATCTGAATCGGAACCAGACTTAATTTCCAACCTTTATAATGGCCATGGTAAGATTTCAGGGCCTTTTAAAATAGAGCTGAGACTGAATTAAATTGAGCTGACCTCATTTCTAGTATGCTGGATCTTCTGATATACATATAAATGTGTGCATATGAGGGAGAATTGGCTGAAATAAAATGCTATGCTGACCTAAAACCCATGAATATACTCTCTCTGAGGTTAGCCTATATATGCGTGTAGTGTGCATTTACTCTGGATGAGATCTATGACAGTATTAGAGTTAATAACATTAGGAGTCGGTGGGATTCCCCAAGGTTCTGTCTTGGGTCCGTCAGTGGTGTAAATTATACATGTGTGTTTTCTTTGCTCATACAGTATGCAGGTCCTACAGTGTGATCCTCGATTAAGATGGAGTCAGGGTGAGGGGTTATATATGAGATGGGGTCCACAGAGCCTGATCCTTTGTGAGCTTGACATGCCATTCCACCTTCCTGTCATTCCACACATAGATGCATCATAAATCCCCTTCACCAGGCCTCAGCAACTGGCCCTGGATCACAAGGGCCAGGCCTCTTCAAGAGCATCTCTACTAGATTAACAGAGACACAAGTACAGCTGAGTCTCTCTAACCTCCACCCGTAGAGGGAAAGACTTCAAAAAAAGCTATTAGAGAAAGTCAGCCCTCTTTAAAGCCCTTTGCTATGTGTAAAATGAGCACTATGTGTCAACATGGCAGAAAGTCTTTTCTATATTTTGAATACCAAAGAGGTACTGACTAAACCAGCTTGCGTGGTATAAACAGTCACATCGTTCATCTGTCAAATAGTTTAGTTTATTCTTAAGTAAAGCTGTGAGCTGTGTCCTACATCAGGGGGTCTCGAACTGAAATTACTGGTGGCAGTGCACTGTTTTCAGTATGCAAGTGGTTTGATTGAGAAAAATGAGCAGACGTTAATTAAATGTCACTTTTAGTCAGGTTCACACATTCACACTGAAGTAGCCTACATTTCATATGTGTATACACTACCATTCAGAATTTGTGGATATATATGTATCACGCGTTAAGTGATCAATTAGCTAGCAGACACACCTTGCGATACCAGATAAACTGCGGATGGAGAGAGACAAGAAGGAAAATTTTTGTATTGTGTTTGTGCATTTCATTTTCTGGCACTAGATTTAATTACTGTCCTTGCAGGGCAGTGAAATTTAACAGACAGTAACCTGTATGCATACTAACAGTCACTATTCACATGCTGAATTGCGATGGGTTCCTTGGTCTTCCTTGGATTTATTTGCATTCTGAATTGTGTGGTCTTAAAAATATAGAAACGTATCTTTACTATACGGCTCTCTGGTATACTTGATTCTTCTTGATCAATCATAACATTGAGCATAGTTTTACAATAAACATTGTCTATGGCAACACAGGGGTTGCTACTTTCATATCTCTAGTATCCTTCTGCTGGCTTGGTTTTCTTTTCAATTCCAGTCACTAATTGATGGCATTTTTGTGAATCAAAATGATGATCTACTTGCAGATTAGTAATGCTATATGGATTAATATTTTAATTGTCTTTATTTACACAGAACCCAATTCTAAAACCTAAGCTTACATAAAACTATTCTTTTGCAGCATTGCAAGCTCTAGTATTTCTTTCAGATTTCCTCATATTTCACACCTTTTATTCTATATTCCTGCTGCCGTTACTGTTGAATAAGCACAATGAGAGCACAACTACAATGACGTTTTGAACCTTGAATCTTGAAAGAACAAAAACATTATGCTAAGAGGGGAAATCGTAATGCGAAATGGAGAGAAGAGATGTAAACGAGAGAAATGTTCTCAAATGAATGCTCTCAAATGAAGTGTGAATCGCCCACTCTCCTCTTCACTTTCTCATTTCCTTTCCTTCGCCGCATGCTAATGAGATGGGGTGAGTGCATGTGTGCAGTGTGAGGAGGGAGGGCAATGTGCTTCCAGCGACACAGACATCTTGGGAAGTGCAGACAAAGCTAACGCAGGTCACACTCCTCCCACTCATTCTCCTGTAATACGTCCTGTCTTTAGCTGTGCATATACAGTACTTTGTTTAGTTCAAACTTTGCTGGGAGTTTGTCAGTCACAGGTGTGTGGGTGAGACCTGGAGCAATGTCTGGTGTTCTGAAAGGTTACTGGAGTGCTTCTGAATTTGTTCAAATCAAATGAAATTTTAATGAATCTGTCAGACCTAGCAACAGCACAGTTTTGTAAAGTTCTTTAATTGTATATATTGAAGTGCTTTAAGGAATTAAAAAGCAAAGATTATTTTAAATGTTTTTTAAATTTAAAAAAAAAAATATATATATATATGGGAACCCTCCTTGGGTTTAATAAGCTGAGATGCATAAGCAAAATCCTTACATTTCAGTGTGAAACTGCATCACAACCCTATTTTATGATAGGACAAAATATGTAACTATAAATAAAAGGACAGGACTCGATGTCATATTACGTAAAGCAAGAATTGATTTGTGAAAAGTGGCATTCCACACCTGAAATGTGAGCATTTTAAACACATTTTAAGCGCCAATTCCAGTTGGACTAAATGGGTAAATTTTGATGTCAAAGCTGAAAACTGAAATCATACCAGTTTGTTTTGTGTAGGAATGCACGATTTAAACATTTTGGCTGATACTGATAACCGATAATTCTTTATATCTGAATGTCGGTAACCGATACATTGGCTGATAAATCTAAATTCAAATTTGTATATAATTTTTGAGAGCCTGATTACTAAACCGAATGTCTCACCATAAAAAACGATGTCCCAAGCACACAATTATAATGTTCTTATTATAATTTTAGCCTATATGACAGACTTGCGCAGCACATGTTGCACTGAACTGTATTTTCCTTTTTTGAAGTGATTCCAATTATATTTCAGCAAATTCAAAACCATCATGGCGAACAGTGTGCATCTGCAGTGTCTCAGCTGAAGGAAATAATCCATTATTTATTCATTATTCATTATTAATTTTCTCAATGAGACGATAATGATAACATTAAATATGTACCGATACTGATATGGTAGCCAATATATCGTGCATCCCTAGTTTTGTGGAAGTCGGACTAAGACATCTAGATAATGCAATGCATTGTAATAGCATGCTTACCTAGAATCCTCAGCTGTGTGACAGCACCATGCAGTCCAAAGAACATCCAGAGCGGTCGTGAGTTGTCCACACACACCTGCATGCCCACATTGGTGCCATTATGACTCAGAATTACTTCCCCTTCCTGTGTGACCAGGAAGCCGAGTATATCGCCACTCTGCAAAGCACTAGGCACCCTGCACACTGCCCAGAACTCCTTACGGTCTACCAGCGCTTCAGGATTGTAAGGAAGGTCACTCGGGCGAAGCACTGCGGGGTCACATGATGTCACACCGTATGAAAGAGACCCAAAACGAGCAGGGCTGGACTTAATGACTTTGATGAAGATGGTTTCGCCAATTCGCAGCGGGCGATCCGTGAAGACCAGCGTGCGTTCTTCACGGTTGTGTTCGGATCGTGCCACGGTCTGTTCGTTAAGGGTTCTGATGTGGGCACCTCGAAGCTGGTGGAAACGTAGATCACATTCCAAGGTGTGAGGAAGCAGTGTTGACTGCTGGGAGTTCATGGAGTTTTGAGGAATGGGACAGGCAACGGGAGCGGGAGGGAGTCGAAGCCTGGCATCATCTTGTTGCAGGTTAAGATCACATAGACTGACGGACAGGCGGGAGGTGTCTACTTCATGTCGTAAAGAGGTGGATCCACGTACTGTGGTGAAGGATCGTGGGCGGAGAAGGTCTGGAGGGACGACTTCACTGTCTGTGGGACAGAGGTGAGATGCACAGATTAGCTAATTGTTTTATATAGTATTGCCTTATGTAATGGTTAAACCTAGATAATTGACAATCAGCTTGGATAATATCACCGTCTATCACTGCGAGCCTTAGTGCTCAATTCCGATTTATTGCTCAGATCAGATTTTTTTTTGTAAATGTCACCAATATCAGATTCCAGTGTGAACAGATCATGGTCCTGGACTGACCCGCATGCGCAAAAGAACTATAAAAAGACGGAAGTAAACATGGAGGACATTAAAGTAATCGATTACGTGTTTATTAATATTTTGATCTGCCGCCAAAGCTAGCGAATTTAAGCGCAGGAAATATAAAAAACAAACAAAGAGGAGGATGCGAAAAAAGAGCAGTTTTTGGTAACACTTTCCAATAAGGTTTCATTAGTAAACATTAGTTAACTATATTAGATAACATGAACTAATAATGAACTGCACTTCTACAGCATTTATTAATCCTTCTTAATATTAATTTCAGCCCTTACCAATACATTATTAAAATCAAAAGTTGTATTTGTTAACATTAGTTAATGCACTGTGAACTAACATGAACAAACAATGAACAACTGTATTTGTATTAAGATGAACAAATACAGTAATAAATGTATTGCTCATGGTTAGTCGATGTTAGTTAATACATTAACTAATGTTAACAAATGAAACCTTATTGTAAAGTGTTACAGAGTTTTTAAACATTTATGATATGATCCCTCATGTTTTGCTTGTATAAAGAGCTGTCACTGAGTTCTGACACTTCACTGTCCTTCCACTGACTACCTTTTGCAACTGTCTTGATAACGTCGGGTATGTAAAATCTTTGAAGTGACTCCCATGAGTGCAGAATTGTGACGGATGTTGCTCTAGAGTGACGAAAAAGTGGCATGCATTCTGATTGCAAAACATCTGACCTGTAACTGCAAGTTTATTGGTGTTCATCTTTTTTTTTTACATTTTAATTCAGATTGTTAACTAAATTTAAACAATTTAAGACTTATTGGGGCCCCTCTTGCTGTTTGCTGAGGCCCCCTAGTGGCCCACAACCCCTTGCTTGAGAAGCAAGCTTGAATTCTGAATGGTTTTCAGGCAATTGTCAACTGGGAGAACATCTGGACAACCAGTTGAACACCAGCTTGACCAGACTATTGCTAAAAAAAATGCATGCTACAAAGACTAGTAATACAACAAGCATAAAAAATAATTCAAAAATCTAACTTGAGTCCTAGTTACTGTTCACATCTCTGGACAGTTAGTGTACAAATAGCTACAGTTGTTTCCAAAATGGCTACCAAGGAGTGTCTCTTTACATTCTTTACCATTTATACCAGTTACTTAACCGGCTACCAGGAATAGAACTTTATAGTAATGTTATAGTAGGCTAGCATAGTACAGCAATCACAACATACCCTCTGCTCCCCACCCAACTGCCTAAAATAGCAAGAAATATGAATGAAATGCTGCGCTAGCAACATGCAATGTGTACACCAGATTTAATTCCCCATTCCCTAAAATAGCATATTACAGTAGTTTAGAGGTAGGCTAGCTAAGCTTATCATAGCTCAGCACTCAAACAAGCTGAAGACTGTCGTGCCTCCTTTTGTAACAGATAGCCCTGCTGGAGTGTGCTCTGTATTTAGACCTCATCTGTGCAATCGAAGACAGTCAGACCCCAGACAAAAATATTAGCACTAAAATTGGCTGCCGGTGCTAATTAGCTCGTTAAAATTAGCCCTTTCTCCATAACATTGATAACTTTTTTAAGAGAGGGAGAACATTATTTAACCTACTCAGTGAAATGTATTTCAAATGTAAATCAGCATCAGAAATTTGCTTTTTCATTACAAAGCAAAAATATTTTTATGAGGAGGCCATTTTTTCCCCATAGGCATGTAACAATATTTGACATATTTTACAAACATAGAAATGGTTAAACAGAGAAGGAAGGAAGTGACTTGAAGATGAAAAGAAGGTGGAGATCAAGAAGTGTGATAGAGGATAAAAGGAAAGTGAGAGACCTTTCCTCCAGAGGGCCTCTCTCTCCTTCTGCCTATATTTCTCTTCCTGTGTCTGACTTTATATATCCACATTGACCCACAGAGACTGTTGATTAGCTCCCGTCTCAGATAAACCCTGTTAGACACATTTGCACTGTGTGTGTGTGTGTCTCAGCAAACAAAAGTGAAAGAGACAGATCAAGAAAAAATGATTCGTCAACCCCCCTATATTTAGCTTTATAAGGATGTAACTCATTTTCATCAGGATGAAAGACGGAGAGTGGTTGACTTAGAGATTAATCCCTAATATGCAAGGCTACTGTACAAATAGAATGAAGCAATTTTTGTTTCTATGTTTCACAATAAAAGTCAACAAAGCCTTATTAACATGACTTAGGGGATAAAAACGGATTACAATATCATAAAAGAATTGAAATGCTTGTGTAGTACAGATAGGGTAAGTAAAGACTTGTGTTCCTTTTCTTGTGTTGGTTATAGGGTTCATAGTCCTTTCATGTTAGCTATAACATTAATGTTAACACATAGGTCTTTTTTTTGTAAAGTATTAGGCCTGCCTCCATTTTCTGATCTTCCTACTAACAATATCTGACTTGGATATTCATGGAAATAAGCAGCTATCCCATTTAGCAGCGATAATCCCATAATCGGCTCTCAAATGACTCTCAGATATTACATCACTCTAAGATAAATGAATCTGAGTACGTAGTCTTTGATTTGCTCACAGAAAATCTGCCTAGATGTTTTCAAATTCATTGAACTGCTGCATGAGGTGTCCCAACATATGACTTAATTTTCCTTATTGATCCTTTAAAGGCATTTTTCTGGGAGCTTCAAAGTGTCTTGGAAAGAAACAAGTGTGGTAGTCTGAGCTAATTAGTGAAATATTAAACACTCCAAAGGAGAGCATGGGGACGGCCCAGGGGCACTAACTTTATCACAACCACAAATTTATTAAAGTCATTTATGGGAAAGAAGGGGAAAAAAATCTCTGGAGATAATAAAAGACATCATTAAAATGAGAGCTTCCTTGCCTCCTTTGAGTAAAAGTACAATTTACCAAATAACTAAAATGAAAATGATTTACTCGCCTCTATGTTGATCCAATTTTATGATTCCTTTCTCCAGTAGAGATGTGTTTTGAAGAATGTTCAAGCTGCTCTTTCTCATTTAGCAAAAGTATATGGTAATCAGAAAGCCCTCTGCCGTAGCTTTCAAATCTTATTCTCGATTGCACATGTTCAAACTTGCCACATAAAGGACATTGGCATAATGACTGATAAACCACTTTTCTGGTGCCTTTTTATCCACCAGAAAGCCTCACAGCCCTTGGTAACTGTATGCTTTGATTTTATGAAATTCATTTTTTTCTTAAAAAATAACAACTTTTTAAAAAAAAATTTTATTGGGGTTTGGGTGATTATATGATGGCAGAATTTCTTTTCTGGATGAACTAACACCTAAATGCATGGTTAAAATCCACATGCATCTGAACCCACCGAGTTGGATTGGGCAGAGAACGGGATAATGACATCACCGCAGGGGGTCTGGCTGGAGTGCGCCTCAGATCAGGTTCATTAGAGTAAAGCCATGCTGTAAACAGGATTCATGCAGGCTTCAGTGGCCAACCTCCCTAGTACTAACACAAACCTAAAATCTAGTTTGAATAGACAGGACACTTCTCTCTGGACAAATCAATTAAGAGGAAAATGGAAGTGGACAGGAATACAAGCAATGAGCAAAAATTGTATTGAATGCTTTTAGGTGGATGTTATCCAGCTATTCTTACTGTATGTTGTTCATCCCTGTCTCTCTCTCGCCATCTCATCCCTGTCTCTTCATGTTCCTATCTTTTTTTCCCCCATAGCTTTTCTCAATCTTAGTGGGACTATAATCAGATCTGTCCCAGGATTCTGACTGAAAACAAAATTTTGTGCAAAATAGACAAACAGAAAGGCAGTGATATTATCAGTTTTACAGTGACAAAGGCTAGATTCACACAGTCAGTGTTTGGGATTGATAATCATTTTTACTAACATGTGACTTGAATTGTCTTGCTCACAGTAGCGGTTTGAATACTGTCTGGATTAATGATTAACTCAAGTCAAGCCCCTTTTCTGTTCTTATGATATCAGTGAAAAACGCAAACATATGACTCAGGTAAATATTAAAGATGATGTTCATACACGTTTTTTATAGGTTTTATTAAAGGAACCGTATGTAAGAAATGTATTTCAATTAATCATAAACTGGCCCTGATATGTCACTATAAGAAATCATGTTCATTTCAAATACTTATATCACTGACAAGTCCAGCCAGGATATTGTCATTTAAAAAGTGAAGTTGCAGCCCTCAACTGATGTTGATGTTGTCATGTTGTGTTTTGGCCTGATGCGCCACCCTTCACCTATCTACCAATCACGAAGTCAGTAGTGTTTCGGCATCCGGGTTGCCAGCTCTGCTCTAGTTACCACAGCTACATAGCAGCCTACGTTCCTGCTGGATCCTGCAGCCTATCTGGCAACCTCGAGTCAAGGGGGGAGGGGGAGGGGATACACCGCTCTACAGTAATTTGAAAGTGATTGCAGTACCAGTTTTGGCCATATGTCACTTTAGTTTTTTTTTTCATTAGTTTTCACTATATCATTGTTAGGTTTATTTTGCTTTTATAGTTTTTTCAAGGTTTTGTAATAGTTTGTTTAATTAGCTTTAATATTGTAGGACTACCAACATTTATATGCCGTGAAATTAGTTTAAATGCTATCTAGTGGCATGTTTAATGCAAGCGAGTTGTAAGTTGTTTTCAAGTTTTTAATATATTTAATTTTAATATTTAATATTAATTTGATCATGGAATGTTTTCAATTTGACTTTGAGCATCATGGCAGCTTGCAGAAGCACATAGCATGGTCTATAGGATGCCGAGTTCTTGACTCTAGCTGTCAATATGGTTTTTATATAGCTGAAACACAAATTGTTTTGGACATCTGACAAAATTGGCTTAAATCTGTCTGCTCTGAACATTCATCAACACTCTCCAAAAGGATGCGTCAGACGCCTGAAGGTTTGCCTACAGTTTCCATGTGATATTCTCCATTTTAGCGAACAAGTGAGTGCTAATTACTGAATGAACTTGCTGAGCCACTCCGATGGAGTAGACATCAACTCCAGGGTTTGTGCATGCTCTGACTGGGAAGCTTGAAGGAAAGGGAATGGAAAAAGCAAGGGAGGGGCAAAGTCAAGAGAGCGTTCGTGCCAAGATGTCTATGACCGGTGGCAGCTGTTGCCCCTCTAATTACCCTGCACCTGCTTGGCTGCCAATCGCCACATTTCCTTTGTCTCATTGGCAGCTTTCACACAAACCTATTCTGCAATTTGACTGGCTGAGACCAGCTCGTAATCTCTTTGAAAATATAAATCTCTCTAGAAAAAAAAAAAAAACGAATCCAGGCTTGCGCATTATTGTGGTACTTCAGCGATGGGACGCAGCTGCGCTGACAAAAAGCAAATACCCATTTTGATTGTCCTTTTTTATCTAAGGTACTTTTTTTTTTTAGCACCAGGCTCCAGCACCTGTTGGGCTAAATACAAAAAAGCAGTGGAAAATTAGCAGATGAGGCTTTTGATAAACAAAAGCAGCTCTTGGTTCAGTCAGAAAGATCCTGGGCGGGAATGAAATAGCCAAAAATGGAAGTGCACGTTCTTTGCACGTTTACAGGCACTGTATAAGGTTCTTATTAATTTTTCATTCTCGTTTTTATTTGATGATTTAACTTTTTATAGAAGCAGCTGTATCATTTTTGTGCATGTCATTTTCTCATTTTAATGAAAGGACATTTTTAGTTCTGTCTCACAAAGCTCATGATTGTATCCCAGTTTGTTAGAAGGTTCAACATGAACAAAAAACTGGACGTGGGAAGAGAGCGTGGGGCCCGCAGGGCAGCGTGATGCTGGTGCATATGGCTCATGTAAGTGTGTGTGTGTGTGTGTGTGTGTTTGAGAGAAACAGTAGGGGGAGACAGGAGAGGTTTCAGTACAGCGTGTTGGCTCTATGCCATGCTTGGCTGTTGGGTCTCTTTGTTTGGAATAATGGCCACACAGGCAACACGTGGACCCATTGACAAATGATCTCTGGGTCACAAACCTCCTTCCCTGAGGTCATTTCTCACTTTCTCTCTCTGAAACACACGTATTTAGCCAAATACAATCAGAAAGCCACAAAAGACCCTCCATGTGGCTCATATCCAATTTTTAGTCAGGCCAAGCATGGTTTCCTTGCCTCACATAACGACTGAAGTTAACATGGAATCCGAATTGAACCATTTTACTTTTACAATACACGTTCCTGGTCTTACTGGTCTTAATGATTGAGTGGTGCAGCTTCTAAAGAAATACAATTTTTGTCTTGGTTGTCTTTTATTAAAATGCTGTAACGTTCTGCTTCTGGAACAAATTTCTTTTTTTGTCAGCTATATTACAAATCCCATTTATTTCTCAACCCCTCGCCTGGGGCTGGAAAATCACACTAACCACTTCAAACCACAAAAAGCAAATAAGACTAGGCTGTGGATTATGAACTCATTATGTTATTATTTTCCATGTTTTGTTCAATTATTTGTTTTCCCCCACCCCCTTACAGTAACAATGTTCACAGTCCAAGGCTTTTCTCAGTTGTACCACCATGATTAATTAAACCCAGCAAATTGAAGGCATACTGAGATTTTGCACCAGGACTCTGATCCAGGAAATATGAGAAGGTCTGTGTAGCCCTAAATACGTGGATGTTTATCTAGCAGTCTATAAACTGATGTTTGCCCATAACTCCCTCAAAGAGGCCCTGAAGTGCTCTGCCTATATATAAGACAGCCACACCTTATCTCAGCAGCACTGTCCATGTTTGGATGTCCCAAGGCCTTGGCATGAGGAAAATGAAGGAAAAGGGGAGTTCTAAGTTTGGAGAAGGGATATAAGGACACTTAAAGGCAGGAAAAGGAAGGTGTTCTGTTTTGGGGATGGGTCACGCTACACTTTCCCGCTACCTTGAGCACTCTTCCCAGAGCTTCCTGCGTTGGTGTGAGCTCTTAAAAACACAATCTGACCCCATGACAAGCACTTCTTCATTCTTTTTCCTTCTTGTACTCAAAACATAAAATACTGTCAAATAGCCAAATGGTACAACATCTGTTGTTCTAATTTCTTTAATTTGTTCCTCCCAAATGCAGCTGGCCAGCCAAACAAATGCAATTACTACTGTTAATAACCCTGCACAGAACAACCCATCAGTCTTTCTAATTCACTCTATCTGGCAGAATAGTGTAAATAGTCCATATTTAAGATATTATTTTTGGAGGATTATGCTTTCGGCATGGGACTTTCAATTAGGGATATTTAGCCTGGAATGACTGACCGTAGCCAAGTCAAACTTTGCATGTCAATCAAAACGGGTCTTTTTGTAAACTTAAAACTCATTCTTACTAATTTCGTTTCTAATTACCCAGAATGCTTTCCTAGAGCAGAATATTTTTAACGAAGGAAAATGAGGACTCTTATTCCACTTTAATTAGATTTTCTCACAATATAATATTTTCTTTCGCTAGATTGCTTGTACTGGGAACACAAAGTGAAAATTCGGTCATCATTTACTCACGGTGATGTCATGCCAAACCTGCAAGACTTCCATTCATCTTCGAAACAAATATTTTTATTTTTCATCTACATACAGATATTTTTGATGAAATCTGAGAGATTTCTATACTCTCCATTGACAGTTCAAGTTCATAAAGAGATCGTAAAACTAATCCATATGAATTGAGTGGTACAGACCACTCTGAACACAAAATTTTCTGAACACAATCGTTTTATATGCTGAACAGATTTAATTTAGGATTTTATTCATATGAACATTCATCAACGTACACATCAGTTATTATAAATGGAAGCTTAAGCATGTTTGCTTGATGTGTGAGAACCAATGAGGTTCATTCTCGTGTGTTACGCAGCACGTTTGAGCTTTTCATTTTTGGGTGACTTGATCTCAAATGACTTAAACAGATTCATACATTTCACATTTCTGTCTGTAAAACGTTAAATATGGCTTCTGTACCAGACTTTCACTGTGGGATCTTCTGATTTTAGTCTTGTTAGTCACGTCTGAAATGTTCAATAGTTATCATCAAGGTTTCAAGTTTCCATCCAAATCCATCATGCAGTATAGTCTAATAAATAATTCACATTTTTATCAGTACAAAACTTTGCATCTTAGTCACAAACCACCTGCAATCTGGTTTAGGTGCAGGTTAGGCTGTCAGTGCTTCAGGGCTTGAAATTTTTAATTACATTCTAGAATTTTAATTGAGGTAGCATACAGGAAATTGATGTAATTGTGTTTTTCATTGAAAAGCAAAGCTTCAAACTTTGAATGTTGTTTCGACTAAGCCTTGCTTTATAGTTATAGTTTAAAAGTTTAAAAGCCTTGACATTTGAAAGTTTATCAGCTTTTTATGTAGATGTATTGATAGACACTGAAATTTGTATTTAGTTTATACATTTAATCATATTTAATAATTTAACTTTTGTGGACCAGAGTGGAAGAACACTTTCCCAGAATGCATTACCTGCGTTGTATTTGTTTGAATTGCAATTTCGTAAATTACTCTTCCTGTCATTCCAGTTCAAATTCCAACTCATGAATGTAAAGGGTGCAAATTCTGGCATGCAAATTGGGAAACTGTATTTAATACAAAGGTTTGTGCCACTATATGATTTTTGTGGGGTGAATTGGTGCTTTCCAAAAAGAGGGTTTACCAGCATTTGCCGCATTTAGCCCGGCCAGCGTATTTCAGGAGAGGGTAGCTGAGGGTTGGGTTATTTATTAAACAACATTCCAGCCTCATTGCATTTCCAAATGCCTTAGGGGACGATTTAATTTCACCATTATATTCTGGAACCCTGAAAACTACACCACACTAGCAAGGTTCAAGGTCCTGCATGATTTTAATCACATGCTAGAAAGAATCCCGCAGAACTGTCATGGTATCATCTCCTAGCTGCAGGGGCGATAAAGAGTGATGAGGAGCGGATATTACTGGAGAAAAGGGAAGTTCAACAGACAGGAGATCACAGTGTGTGAGTGGTTGCCTCTAAGGAATGAATGAGTATTTACGTGCAGGAGGCTGGTTTACTGCTCATAGCTATATTTTTCCCTGTCAGAGTTTTATTAGTGACAGGGAGAATTTTAACACCTTTCAGAAGCAAGGATACAGTATATCAGTGTCACTGCCTATTTTAAAGTGACTGCAAAAGCCTTCTCTTAAAGGCAAAGTGTGTAATTTATGCGCCACTAGTGTCACAAAATAGAACTGCAGAAATAAAGTTTTCAAACAGGTTTTCCAAACACCCTGTCATTGGTTGGTTACACAGATAGCCACGCCCACAAATGCACACCATTGGTTGAGCCAATGCTGCTGTGTCAAGCTAGAAAGTAATTTAACCATAGGAAAATAAAATCACCTTTAACAATGCTGCTCTTAATTTGTACAGGCAAGTAAAAAATTTTTTTTTTTTTAAATAGTCTTTCTCAAGACTCAAGATTATGATAAATCATAAAATAATCACAGTGCTTTATGAGTTATGGTGGATTTATTAAGGCGAGACACGGCAGGCAAAAACATCGATTTTTCATGCAGTGGTCAGTTTTGAGATTTTGGGCTAGTTTACTCCTTCAATATGTGTTCTTTCAAGCTGCTATAAAGAAAACGTTGAAAATATACATTAAGATGTTTATTTTATTACATTTTGTTTACTTGCGGCAGTAAGTTTCTCCCGAATTTACCAGGAAGTTAGCATTCCAACACACAGATAGCCGAGCTCCGTGAGCCTCCGTCTGTTTACTGAAGTCTGTCATGACCGGTATCGCTGTAAAGATCTGAGTCTCCTGCACAACGCTATGTAACCCAAATATGGGCATTTCCTTTCTATCAGTAACCAATCGTGAATGTCCAAAGGGGGATTTAAAGCTAACAACGATTTCTCATTTAGAGCCATTTCAATCTTTAACTGCCGTTTTCTCAAAATGAGTTTTTTGTCATTCTCCAGTATAAACATCTCAGCCTATGTAGCACCTATGTACACCAAACTTTCCAGTTATACACTTAGCAGTATTCTGAAGATATTTTCAGAGGGATTTGTTAATAAATCATTCCTGGCCTGATTTATGTGACATTTTAATCAAAAAAATATGGTTAAAATCGATTTTTTTAAGCCTATGGACAGTATATTTTGATTTTCTAGGTAATGAAAGCATATATCCTGAAATCCCTCTGAGTTTTTTTTTTTCATCTTGTTTGTAAACAAAATGAAAAAAAGAATTTTGCACCTGGCTTTATCATATGTTCAGATCTATCTACCGAAAATATATGCAAAATCGTGCATATATAATGAGATAATGCCTAATTTGCATAATTAAACATACACATTTCTAAAACTTGTAATACATTTTTTTTATATACTTGTGTAAGTAATCAACTGAGGAAGTTTCATGGTGATATCTATTATTTTAAAATTTTACCCTATTCACCTGTAGTGTCTCGCCTTAAATGTCAACTTGGAGACTGTCCTCGAATGCATGTGTGGCAACTGTAGCATCAACTTCAGGCCAGGATCAATGTACGTTTCAGCAATGCATGCTCATATACACCAGGCATAATAGGCATGTTATTCAGTTGGACTGGTACCTGAAAGGATCTCAAGCCTTAGTGAAAGCTGTGTCGTAAGTGTGTGTACAATCATCTGTATGTGTGTGTGTGTGTGTATGTTTCAAATTCACAGGTGCATGAGAAAATTTCATCACGTATTTAGGCCTAAGGCACTTAAAACAGAAGATAAGGCTGAAATTACAAGAAAGAATTTATGGCATCTGTACAAATGGGCCATAGAATGTTTTCAATTAATCTTAAAACCTCATTCTATAAATGAGTCACAAATGGTTATTCCATTCCCAATCAAAGCTGTATTTATCAAGCACAAGAACTGAGGAACAAATGAAAAAAAAAAACATTTCTTTAATGTTAACATGAAACTGCATTCACAATGGTTTTTCTTCTGAAATGCGACATTTCAGAGTAAGTAAAGTGACGTGAAGGCCTGAATTTGTCCTCTGCATTTAACACAGAACAGTTGGCAGCCATTCACTGCAGCGCCCGGGGAGCGATTCGGGGTTAGGGGTCTTGCTCGACCATCAGATTACAAGTCTGACTCTCTAACCATTACATCTCCAACCATGTAGGACAGAATATTAAAGAAGAAAAATGTAGGTTGGGACTTTTATCCATTGGGATTTTCATTGAGAAGAGTGGGTATTCTAGACCACAATGAAGCTAGACCTAATTTTGAGTTTTTATATGATTGTGGAGGACTACCCCCTTCCGAAACAGCTGCCGTCAGCCACTTTTAGCCTTTTAACTGGGACGTGGAAGCTAAAGGTCAAGTTCACCCTCAAGAGCATTACAATGGTAATGCATTATTTGGTGATTTGCTAATAATTTATTGTTATTTGTTATTATTATTGACCTAACCTTCACTGCATTAATGTCATCCGGGATAAAATTATTATTTAGAAAGCCACCATTATAAACAAAAGTAACCCAATACAAAGGCTAAATCTTTATTGATTGATTGTGCACCAGGGGTTCACAATAATACCAAGCAAGTGTATTAAGAAAGTAAATGCTAAATAGGGTCAATTTGTGATTGTTCAGGCTTTGTGTACTGTCACAAGTTCCCTTCCTGCGTCCTGTAAATAAGGGCATTACATGTCAGCCCACAGGAAATTGAGACTCAAATGTGATTGTTTCAGTTCTGGCATCAGCACTCCAGGAGCAACGTTTGATGGAAATACAGGAAGAGCTCTTTTGATCTTGCTCTGCAGGCTCTACACACACTTACAAACCCTTCTGGGAAGAGAAAATGTGACGTATTGCTGTGAGATAAAAAAGCGTGGATATACACACACATTTCAAATGTCGGATGAATAGTTTGCTTTTTTGTGTTTGTTCAAAAAATGGTCTTGATACGTTTCTAGTGCACTTTCAATGCCAAACCTTACACCTATGCTTGTGCTATCTTGGACAGTGTTGTTACCTGCTAATATAGGCGGCTAATAAATAGTCAAAACAAAATTTATTCAGACACCTTCAACATTTCTCACATTATCACACTTTATTCCCAGAAAATGGTAATAAAATATGACAAAAACTCAAGAGTTATCAAATCAGTTGATATTTCACTGGTTTTGGCCATCCTTCTGTTAGACTGTCTCACAAATGAATTAGGTTAAATCAATTAAATCAGTTAAATCAATAGGTCAACCAATTACCAGGCAATGCTTAATTTTGTTCAGTCTGTGGTGTAAAACAGAATACACGCACACATTCTTTTGTTTCAGCGTGGCAGTGGACCGTCGAAGAACACAGGTTCAGCAGTTCATGTCAACGCTGTCTTTGTGAGGCAAAGGTACAGATAAAGTTACTCGCACACGTAACGAAACACATCCCACACCGTGGACAGATAGCAGACAGAGAGGCTGCCGTCAATTGCCACAGAGCTCAATTAGGATAAATGGAGCTATCTCTGGTGTATGTGACCTGGTTCTATAATTAACCCTGGGGGATGACAACATTAAAGCCTGCTGCATGTATGCGTGTGAGATGTGAATGTCTCGCCTCTTACCGCCAAACCTCCACTTCAAGCACAGGCACCCGTGCACACAGCGGTACATCAAAGCATGGCGTATGGTATGCTCTGCTCATGACAATGTTGACTGTGATTATATACAGCAATACATCCAGACCGCTGCCTTCAAGTTTAAGCTCTCTGATTTACTGTGTGTTTAGAGCAAGAGCTATTCTTGATCACACACTTGCATAAACAGTAAAAAAAAATGGTTTTCACGACAACTTTATAACTATTAGCACACATTGTAAGTTCTAATTTACAATATGCTTTACATAGGGAAAAAATCACTATTGCACAGAAACAGCCGTTTTGCACTTCACAGAAAAAGTAAGAACACAACTTGATAAGGGAGGAGTTGTTGCCGCTGTATTCCTGGACTTGCGTAAAGCCTTTGAATCATGGTGTCCTTATTTCCAAGCTTTCCAAGCCACTAGCATGGCTCTCATCTTATTTGTCAAATAGGATGCAGTGTGTTAGAATCAAAGATGCACGCTCCAGCTATATGAAAAACACATTGGCCGTGCCTCAAGGATCTGTATTAGGTCCTTTACTTTTTAGCCTTTATATTAATGATCTTCCACAGCACTGTCACAGTGTTGATATACAATTATATGCCGATGACACTGTTTTGTACACCCATGCAAAAAATGCTCAGCTAGCAGCTGAGAAATTAAATCATGCCATGCAAGGTGTTGTTGAGTGGCTTGAAGAATCTTGTCTTACCTTGAATATTAGCAAGACAAAAGGTATGTTCTTTTGTAAAACTAAGGGGCAGATTCAAACTGCAGACATTTTTATTAAAAATGAATCAATTGATATAGTTACTGATTTTAAGTATCTTGGTATAATTTTAGATTCGAATCTTAACTTCAAGAAACATATCAAGAAAATGACAAAAACAATAAAATATAATTTGGCAAACTTTAGACAGGTTAGATCGTCCCTCCCTATGGATGTAGCCAAAATATTTATGCATGCTTGAATTTTTTCACATATTTCGTACTGTATCACCTGTTGGGGACAGGCCAGTGAATCTGCCATTAGACCTATAGAATCATTATATAAGCAAGCTATAAAAATCCTTGATAAAAAGCCATTTCGGTACCACCATTGCAAGATTCTAGAGAAACACAATTTATTGAGCTTTGAAAATTTTAGACTCTTTTCAAACTTGACTCTAGTGTATAAGATTCTACATGGCCTGGCCCCTGCATGTTTATTGGTTTTTGTTTGTAATCGCCCTGCAATTTCTGTAAAATCTACCAGAATAGCGTCTATTTTTGACTGTAACATACCTTTTTGCCGTTCAACTTTTAAACAATCTGCCTTTTCTTTTAAAGCCACTACACAGTGGAATGCAATAACTGATGACATAAAGAGCTGCAGTTCCATTAAGAGTTTTAAATCAAAACTGAAACCTTTTCTGAAGACCACTCAAATATGTACCCACTGACATTGATGTGGTGCTGACAAAGTGTGTTTTGTGTATGTGTGGTTAGGGGGTGGGGGGTGGTTTGAGTGTAATTTGTAGGACTGCAGATGTAAATTAGCCTATGGCTAACTCTGGTACAATGCATCAAATGGTAACATTTATGTTGGAAATTGTACATGGTCCTTAATAAAAAATTAAAATAAATAAATAAAAAAGCAAATTTGAGGAAAATTGGAGGAAATTTTGACATGCACCCTAGTTCAGAGATGTAATGATGTCCGATTTGTGAACAAATCATTATTTTCAGTCAGATATTTTTTCAATTAATTAATTCAGTTCACAAAACTGGTCTGAATGATTCGTTCAAAACTTTTTTTTTCATGTTGGAGTTTCGGAGCAACCAGTTTATTATCCCAAAATGTTAATGTTTAACTAAAGTAAAAAGCACTTTTAAATTGATAAATGTAAGCTTCAATCTTTCCCCACAATTGACGAGATTTTTCAGTTTTTATGACCAACGTTTCCCCGCCATTGATGAGTTTTTCTGGCAATCCATGTTTTCACTGTTTTACGGTAGGGGGCGCTATAACGCATCATTGCTTACCCACATGAAAGCTATGCGATCATCAAATATTCAACAGAATATAAATCAAAACTGTTTAATGTTACTGAATGAAATGTCGAACCCACAAAGAGGTACAGGACTCTACAAGCTTTGGGGGTGTAGAATAGTGATGTAAAGTCCGATTCATTTCCGAGAACCGGCTCTTTCGGACAGTTCGTTTCAATGAACCGGTTAAAAAAAAACTATTCATCGGTTCCTTACGTCATCACGCAATGATGTCACCAATCATTGCTTTTCTAACTACTCAGTGTCATGTTATATCAATGAAATACAAATAAAGTCATATGTGTCAACGCATATTGAAACGTTCAAATACAGTTACTTGTGTGAACGCATTCATTTTAATTCACGCAAGTTAATGGTGTTTGTGGTCAGTTTCATTCGCTGATCCTTCAAGTCGGATATGACTGACCAATCATGGATACGAGTTTCCTAAAAGTTTCGTACCTACAGCACACATTACAGACATTGATGTACAAACGCAGATATGCTCTACATGTCTGTAGAAAGTAATAAACCATTATAAACTTAAACCGTCTTATAAACTCCTTGATTTAGCTTAACATATAATCTTAAAATATAATCTGCATGCACAATAAGCCATAGTAAAATTCAGGTTTTTCCCATGTTTTAATAAAAAAATGTAGGCCTATTTAATAAAACTACTCATAAGAAAACTAATGTTCGATTCAGTTTTTTTTATATCAAGAACTTTAAGTGAGTTAACTCAAGCAGAATGGTTTGCATAGGGAGGAGACGGGCAACAGCCTTACACATGCATGGCGAATGCGTGATTGCTTGATTAGCAGGATTTCATAGACAAAGGGCCTTAAATGACAAGAATTTGGGAGGAAACTGGAGAAAATTGTTTGTTCATGTAAGGGAAAAACATAAGCGTAAAATATTTTTTGCATCTAAAATAATGCGCACGAAGTTCAATGTCTAATTTTCACCATTCTCCAAAAAACTTTTGTATACCTGACACTGGGCTTCACTCATAGCCACACTAGCAAACAAATTTCTCTGTAAATTGTAAAAAACAATCTTGTGTAAATTACTGAATTGAATGTGACAATTAAAGATGCACGTTAAGTTTTTCTAATTTAAAAATCAAACTAAAAACAAACTTTTAAAAACAGATCATTGCTGTACAGTATTTCGTTTCACAGGCCTGTCCTTAAACTATGCGGACAGTTATTTTTCTCACCCAGCAGTTGCACTCCTCTGGTCAGACCGTAGACATCTATGAGGGCCCACAGTGGCTCTGTGGTCCGAACGCCGCTGAAGAACAGCATGGGGCTGGAATCGTTGATGCGATAAAATACTCTCCCTTTCTTATCCACCCAGAAGGAAATGAGGTTTCCTTCGTTTGCAAACTCTTCTGGAAGGGCCTTGGCCCAGAAGCCGCTCTGGGATACCAGGTCAGGGCAGGCATATTTGGGTAGACTGTCGGGGTTGATTCGAGACGGGTCTTTAGAAGTGAAGCCCAGGCGGAGAGCGCCACTCCAGCAGCACTGCTTTTTAGTTATCTAAAGACAGGAAGAAATGGATCTGTTATCATTACGACATTAGACGGTCTTCTTTATGAGCCATTGCATAGCATGGAAATGTTGATGAAAAATGTGAAAAAGATTGTACCTTTAGGCATACAGCAGCTTGTCACTGGGCCAGTACCCTTAAAGGGGAATCTTTGTAACCTTATTTGCCCCTAAAAGGTTCATAGCAGTACCTTAAGGTACACCAAGGTACTAATATGCACCTAATTTGAGTAGATATTAAGATAAAGAGTTGTCCTTTTAATTTTTGAAGCTACAGTGTGCCACTAGCAGCACCAAAATTCATTTAGTTTCCCAAACACCAAATTCTTAATTCACTCTCTATTTTATCTAATTTTGGTTACATTTCGTTTGTGTTTTTTTCTTTTCTGTTGGCTGAAAAGGTTCCAGTTCTTTCTTTTAAAACCTCTGCATGTGATTATTTTCAATTTAATTCCATCAAAGTTGGCTCTAGTATTTCCTTTTGCGGCAGTGCTGAAGGCCAAACAGGGGGCATGTTTTGTGATGGTCTTAAATGGTTGAGCGTAGCGGACAATTCAGGGGATGTATGAGGCAGTCATGTGGTGTGTTTAGACTAGAGATGCTCTGTTTTATTTGATTTACAGTAACTCCAGGAATGAGCCCTACAAACAATTCAAGAACACAATGACTTATGTCACAGTGGCCCTACGTTACTGAGAATACCAGTATTGACAACTTGACTAATGAGTGAGTTTACACACAAAACCATCTGTGTATGATGGTAGAAGAACTGGTTGGGCTAGATTGAGGGCTATAGTCTGGGATAGGAGTGTTTATCTTAGATTGTTACTGCATTGACATAGGAAGAGGGAACTTGAGCAACTTCTCTAGAGTGGTGCTTTTAAAGTTCAGTAAAGATAGAAGGACAAACCAAGAAAGACAAGAGTTTGCAGGCAAAACAAATGTATGCATGTTTGCACCTCTAGTGGAAACAAATGGAAATGCACATATGTTTTCAAACACATTTCCCTAAAGTATACTGTGTTTTTTATCCAGCCCTGGAGGGCCACTGTCGTGCAGAGTTTATACTTGCCTACCTGCAATTTCCTAGTACCTGAAGACCTTGACCAGCTGGTTCAGGTGTGTTTGATTAGGGTCGGAACTAAATTCTGCAGGGCAGTGGATGGCCCTCCAAAACTGGATTTGAGGAACCTTGCACTAGGGTGTGCGTACTGTGCGTATTCGAATTTTGGCATCAGCATAATGGCAAAAAATAATTGCTTTCATCGGCTGATAATCGGTATTATAATTATATCCACTATACATCGGTGCATCTCTATTTACGAGTTATGGGTTACATATTTTAACTAGGGCTGGGCAACGATTAATCACGATTAATCGCATCCAAAATAAAAGTTTGTGTTTACATAATATATGTGTGTGTACTGCGTATAATTATTTAGTATATATATAAATACACACATATGCATGTATATATTTAAGACAAATTTGGTATTTATTTTTTTTTCTTAAATATATACATGCATATGTGTGTATTTATATATACAAAATAATTATACGCAGTACAAACACATATATTATGTAATCACAAACTTTTATTTTGGATGCGATTAATTGTTGCTCAGCCCTAATTTTAACATCAAAAAAGTATACCCTGCACTTTTAAAAAAAGACAGGTGAGATGCTACATCAACGGCCTCTTTCCTGCAGCAGACACTTTGGAAATGTTCACATACACCTTGTGTGTCTTCCACTTGTGTAATCCGGACCCACCATCCCCCCAGATTATCCCACAGTTCCCAAATATTCATCTATTCCTATCCTTGTTCTTACCTTTAAGCGGACCTGCTCATACAGAGCAATGGGCCGGTTGCTGAACGTGATTGCATTGCAGAAGCTGGCCTGCCGTTTGACGCTCCTCTGTGATAGATCCATGACTATCTGAGACCCTTTAGCGTTGGGGTGGAAGAGAAGGGGGCTCATGGGGACACCTCCGCATGGATGCAAGGGTAAACAACGCTTCGGTTTGTGGTGGCATCGGTGGGCTGTTGAGGGGAACGGTCCACCTAGAGAGTCTAGAAGAGAGTAAGAAAGACGGTTTATAAACCACGGTCTGTCAATATGGTAAAATACTGCAAATGATAAAATGATAAAAATACATAATGGTGTGAAAATAAGTCTTCTCTCAGCCATAATCGTGTTTAGACCCCCAGCTCAATATGACTAAAGCCTGGCCTTTACTTTCAAATCAATGAACCGCATAAAATAGCATCAGCCCTTGCATGGTGAGATTTGTCTGACCCCATTTATGTACAGCATTTTCATTGGACAAAGTGATTTTGAGTTTTGTAGATAAATCTGATTCATCTTTTCCCAGCAGGCTGCACTGAACTGCACAATTTCAGTAACTGAAGCATAAAGTGCTACAGCGTTTCCTATAGCATTTAATTATTGCAATTAGTTTACGAATTGGATAGTATGTTGCACTGCAGATTTGTCTTTGCTTGTAGTCACGTAATGGAAAATTGAGTTGACTGATTATTGTCACTGTATGAATTCATAACAGCCAGTCTTTCTCTAGTGCACTCTTTTTCTCACTTACAAGCTCACAACTCAAATGTGTGTACATGCATGCGAGTGTGCGTGTGTGTGTGTGTGTGTGTGTGTGTGTGTGTGTAAAGCTCCACTCCTGAATAGAGCTGCAGGAAACACAGGCATTCTCATTTGAGACTTAAGTGCACATATACAACATGAATGATGAACAACGCACAAGCAAGGTCTAATTAATTTAAATGATTGAATAAATTATTAATTGACTCGCTCATAAAGACTTCACTGGATGAATCAGCATTTTTTAACTAATCTCTTGAAAGAATTATTCAATGACTAATACATTTTTTAACAGTCACTTGTCGCCACCTACTGGTGTAATGATGTAATTAAGACAATCTTTATTTAAACCAAGTTATTTTCAAAAGCTGATTTACTCTATTTTGATCGCTGCCATAGACATCAGTGTTTATATCTGAACCATGAACTGTATCCCAGTACTTCTGTGATCATTTGAATTATTGTAACACAAAAATAATGATACTATGTTTCATACTTTGGGTCAACAGCAGCGCTAATGCAGATTTGAATGTTCGCTGTGAACGTACTTGTCAAAGGTTTAAAGCCAAATTGTTATCATTTAGGAATAAGATCGTGTGGCTATTTTAATCGAGATCACACTCTTTTAACGATTAACCGTGCAGCTCTAGTTCCATTGTCAGGGCTGCCAACTTTTGAGTTTAGCTTGGAGTGAGATTTTTTTTTTTTTTTGTCGGGGGGGGTGGGGGGGGTGTAAAAACAAATATTGCATCACAATAAGTGTAATTGTGATTGTCAAAACATTTGGTAACTAAATAGAATTTTATGAAGTTTAGTGACAACATGTTACAATGTTTACATTGTACAATGACTGGTATAGGATACAGTTTTTATTATTGCTTGACAAAAATTTCAAGATTTCAATTCCATTCTTGTGATTTGATTCCGATTTTGATTCAATATTGACTAATTTGGATACATGTTTATTTTAAATTTTATTTAAAAAAATAATCTCACCTAAAGCTGTAAACATAGAGGGCCCAATCTGCTGGTATTATTAAAGGTTAAAAATAACATTAAAGTAAATATAATGCAGTTTTTGTTATAATAACAATTATTTAATGACATAAGTAAAAATATAATAAATATGTAATATAGTGCTCAGCAAAATCTCCTCTCTAGCTATTTTTTTCTATTCAATTAACATGCTTTGGTCGTTAAATGGCTTTCCTGAGGTAAATGTAACGTTATGTGACATAATTGTTCTCCTGCTGTTATATTGACCTCTTTCCGTGGTTGAAAAACACTAATTGGTCGATATTATGTATACTTTCGGTAAGTTGTACTGCATCTTTAAATAAAAAAGTAACAGGTGATCGGTTCACGTGCACTTGAACTGAGGCGCTCAGCGATCTGTCACGTCACATTTACAAGCGCCAAACGTATTTTTGTCTGAATTTCGTAATAAAATTGACGGAATCTAAGAGCTGAGAATTAGTTTAATATTAAAAGTACCTCTTTGCTCCACAATTTTTCTGTGCGTGAGAAAATGGATGTGTGGCGTGAGAGCATGTGAAAAGTGTCAATTGCGTGAGTCTCACGCTCAATGCGTGAGAGTCCAAATTATAACACTATAAGTACCTTTGGACAAGATGCAGACGTGGCCTAAATAATGGCCAGAGTAATGAATTCGGATGTTTTGATCTACAGAAGTTGAATATCTATTTTAGCGGAGGCACAGGAATGTTTTGCAATGCGTACAGTTGGCACAATGTCATATTTAGAGACATCCATGAGAGGTTCCAGCTTTATGGCTTTCCTATCTACATTCATTCATGTCCAACATTCACCGAGTTGGCAAGGGGTTCCTTTAACAAGATAACACACCCTCACAGGTCCGTAATGGCACGGTTGGAGGAGCGTCCAGTGATGACACCAGTCCTCTCAGCTATTGTGGCTCCCATGTAGAAACTGATAGTGGGCAATGACATGTTTCCTGAGCAATGCAGATAAGGCTACACTGGTCACCAGAGAAGAGAATATAGACTAGAAATGTTTGTCTATATCTGGCTATGTAAATAGTGAAACCATCATATGAGAAAACATTTAATTGTTCATTTGCTTTTCAGACTTTGTACGTTGCATGTGTCTGTAGTGTGTGTGTGTGTATGTGTGCAGGTCTGTTTGCGGACGGACACTGTGTATAACACTCATAGTCTGAGCACTGAAATGAATACATTAGCAAACACAAGAGCTGCAGCTGTCAGACAGAAAATGGAGGTTAAGTAGCAGCTCATGTTCCTTAGCAACGCTGCCATAGCGAGAGTTTCTGTTTTCTGCTGAGCTGAGTTCAGTGTGTGTGCTTTCGGTTCATCTGTATGGACAGGGGAAGTTGGTCCCAGATCAGTGTAAAATCTCTCAAGGTTTAATCTGCAAAAAAAGTCCCCCCTTTAGGACTAGGTGGAAGACACGTTGCAGAACTAGTTAAGGTGCGGCGTTAAATGTTCAGTCAACAACTGAGGTCCATTATTCCAAATAATTCAATTAAAATTTAATTTGAATTTAAATGAACATGAAATCAAAATTGGCCCTATTGTCGTTCTTAATGATGTTCCTGGTCTTATTATGAATTATTCATTTATGCACATTATTCCAAAGGAAAAGGTATAGGTATTGATTTAGCAAACTTATATTAAGTCTGGCTCCATTCTGACTTCAATACTGACTTTTTATGATTAAATCAAATCCCAACCCACATTTTTCTCCGTTAAAAATGTGTTGTGAACAGCAATTCACATAGCCTTTAATACATTTCTGTTGTCATCCTAAATTGTATTACATAAGACGCACTTAAGTCATATAAAGTAACAGCACCGGACATGCAGAAACACAAACACTCTTTGTAAGTAATATAAACCAGTGACATAGCCAACACACAAGCAGATTCCACCCTGGGCTACGAACACATCATAATGCTGCTATTTCTATGGTAACCACATTCTTTTTTTAAGGTAACCAACGGACAGAAGATGTTTCTTACATAAGTTTATTCCATAAAGAACAGCTTGGAGGGCCTGAATCAACACACTTGAGCATTTGAATAATCTAGGGCTTTCAAAAATAAGGTTATTTTCTGTTTAACGCACTACAAATATGTAACGCAATTAACATAGCAGCATTTTTTCCCTTCCAGAAGTAGCAATGCTAATGTCTACCCACATCCTTTGGTTAGCGCTACAGTTTAGCTGCTAGGTTTGGGCAATGGGGGGAGGGGGGGATGAATTGTATCCTTCATTTTCCCGTGCAATGAAGGATACAACAGATGGATCCTTCGCCGCCTTGCCTACCCCAGAATGCATTGCGTACCAGTGATGACAGGATTTTTTTTTTGAGAGAGAGAGAAATTTCCAAATTACACATTTAAACGTAAGTATTGGGTTCAATCAACATACTAAAATATCTAATGATACAAATGTAAAAATCATTAAAGCAGTTCAAACATTGACATACTGTATATTGCTAATATCAGTGAAACTGGCTTTCATTTATTAAGCAAAAAAAAAAAAAACAACTGTAATATTGTTAAATATTATTACAATTTAAACATTTTCTGTTTTAATATATATTTAAATGTAATTTATTCCTGTGATGGCAAAGCTGAATTTTCATCAATTAATACTGATCCTTCAGAAATCATTCTAATTTGCTGATTTGGTGGAAAATGCTTCTTGTAAACTGTAATAATTTTTCACATATACTGCATTTTTTGATCATATAAAAGTAGCTTTGTTGAGCATAAATGCGTAATGTTTCCTTCAAAAACATTTTAAAAAATCGTAATTATTCCAAACTTTTGACCAATAGTGTATATATTCATACTGCAATTTTATGTGAAGCCAGTATGGATGGATCTTTAAAAGGTTTTTAGATAACATCTAAATTGGGAAAGAGGTTTAGTAAAGAACACTTGTGTATATAGTAAATGATTTGTGTTTCTTTATTTTATTTTTTACTTGCATTAAAGAGGATCTCCAAGTGCTAAGGTCAGGTTTAAATTCGCTGTGTAAGGTTGTCAGGTGGCTGCTATCTTTATCTCCATTACATCCTCATTACCATGCAGACGTGCTCAGGGCAGGTTCAGATGTCTGACTGTAGGTAAGAGAATGTCATGTTATGTGTAACACCTCACATCTCAGACACTCTCATACACTCAATGTTAAAATAAAACTGCTTGGCCTGCAGGACTCAAAAGGCCGTTTTCACAACAGAACAACCCGAGGCTCACTTTTCACAGTTTCGTTTGCTGAATATACAGAAAGTTTGTCTCAAAGTGACTTGCAAAGGAGAGAAAGCGTTTTATTATATGCATCACGAGGCGGCAAAGTCTCCAGCCAAATATACTCGGCAAACAGACAGTACAATAGCCTTTCTGTTCTGTTTCATCTGTGCAACAGCTACAAAAGACAGTAGGTGCGTCCCAATTTGTGTACTTTTCTATGACGTTTTGTAGTATAAATAGTGCGAGTAGTGTGTTTACACTGAGCATTCCAAATAGAAAAAGTGCACTTTAAATACCCGGATGATGCACTTAATTAACCCAAAAAACAAAGTGTGGAATGTTGGACACTTCATGCGCTCAACTGTCGCAGATTTAAATACAAAGGGGAAGGGCTATCTGTTAAATGTTAATATGACCTTATAAAATGCACGGTTGAATACATGTTTTTGTTGTCCTAGCGTAATATGCATTTGTAGTGTGTTTGGTCTGGGAAAGCTGCAGGCTCAGCAAGTAAATAGATAGATAGAAATAATGATATTGTTTGCGTAAGTGAATATATTTTTAGTATTGTAAAAGAAGTTCACAACATGGAAACAGCAGGTTGTCATTCCCGAGTTTTGATTTTAGAAATACTTTCAATTGTTTTGCAGTTAAAATCCTTTTAATGAAATAATTGTCATTAGAAATGTATTTTGTTTGATTATGTCACACATTGTCCTCGTTTCTGAGTCTATTCTCTAGGAATTAGCTTTTAATTAATCACATTAACTGTGCTACTGTAAGTACGTGTGTTCTGATACTCAATATAACTTCATTATTAAAGCTGTTTTTAGGTATCAGACACCAGAAAGTAAATAATGTACTTGAGAATCTGTTTTTCCTGAATCATTAAACTGTTAGATTTCACTAACTCGCGTAAAAGATTATCTGAAAAACATGGCTTTATGGCAAATAGGCTACTGTAAAAAAATTAAAATTGCTTACATGTTTAAATAAAAGTATACAAGTATATAAAACAGCAGCATGAGCGTGAGATCAGCTGAAATTGGCATCTTAAGAAGAGATGTACTTGGCAACTACAGTGCTAATCTGAGGTGAGAGGCATGTCATGTGACCACAACACATCAGTCACCATGGCTGCAGGCTTGGCTAAAGATTCATATGCTAATAGTTATTCTGGTCCAAAAACCCCCCCAAAAACTTGAATAACAGGGAGTTTCACCTGGCTGAGCACACACCCTCTGGCCTCTGGTTTATACAAAGCCCTCGCTCAAGTGTCGTCACACACATCAATCAGAACACACACGCTGTCACTTAGTATCAAGCATCAACACTAGAAGAATGCATCACTGTCTGTTTATTTATTTCACATTCAAACAACAGCTCAGAACATTACCAAAAATGTTTTAGCCTAACATTGAACAAGTAGAGAGAACATTTTGTTCGCTGTACTTGTTCAGTATACTGAACAATATATATATAGTGTGTGTGTATATATATATATATATATATATATATATACAGTGAGGAAAATAAGTATTTGAACACCCTGCTATTTTGCAAGTTCTCCCACTTAGAAGTCATGGAGGGGTCTGAAATTGTCATCGTAGGTGCATGTCCACTGTGAGAGACATAATCTAAAAAAAAAATCCAGAAATCACAATGTATGATTTTTTAACTATTTATTTGTATGATACAGCTGCAAATAAGTATTTGAACACCTGAGAAAATCAATGTTAATATTTGGTACAGTAGCCTTTGTTTGCAATTACAGAGGTCAAACGTTTCCTGTAGTTTTTCACCAGGTTTGCACACACTGCAGGAGGGATTTTGGCCCACTCCTCCACACAGATCTTCTCTAGATCAGTCAGGTTTCTGGGCTGTCGCTGAGAAACACGGAGTTTGAGCTCCCTCCAAAGATTCTCTATTGGGTTTAGGTCTGGAGACTGGCTAGGCCACGCCAGAACCTTGATATGCTTCTTACAGAGCCACTCCTTGGTTATCCTGGCTGTGTGCTTCGGGTCATTGTCATGTTGGAAGACCCAGCCTCGACCCATCTTCAATGCTCTAACTGAGGGAAGGAGGTTGTTCCCCAAAATCTCGCAATACATGGCCCCGGTCATCCTCTCCTTAATACAGTGCAGTCGCCCTGTCCCATGTGCAGAAAAACACCCCCAAAGCATGATGCTACCAGCCCCATGCTTCACAGTAGGGATGGTGTTCTTGGGATGGTACTCATCATTCTTCTTCCTCCAAACACGTTTAGTGGAATTATGACCAAAAAGTTCTATTTTGGTCTCATCTGACCACATGACTTTCTCCCATGACTCCTCTGGATCATCCAAATGGTCATTGGCAAACTTAAGACGGGCCTTGACATGTGCTCGTTTAAGCAGGGGAACCTTCCGTGCCATGCATGATTTCAAACCATGACGTCTTAGTGTATTACCAACAGTAACCTTGGAAACGGTGGTCCCAGCTCTTTTCAGGTCATTGACCAGCTCCTCCCGTGTAGTTCTGGGCTGATTTCTCACCTTTCTTAGGATCATTGAGACCCCACGAGGTGAGATCTTGCATGGAGCCCCAGTCCGAGGGAGATTGACAGTCATGTTTAGCTTCTTCCATTTTCTAATGATTGCTCCAACAGTGGACCTCTTTTCACCAAGCTGCTTGGCAATTTCCCCGTAGCCCTTTCCAGCCTTGTGGAGGTGTACAATTTTGTCTCTAGTGTCTTTGGACAGCTCTTTGGTCTTGGCCATGTTAGTAGTTGGATTCTTACTGATTGTATGGGGTGGACAGGTGTCTTTATGCAGCTAACGACCTCAAACAGGTGCATCTAATTTAGGATAATAAATGGAGTGGAGGTGGACATTTTAAAGGCAGACTAACAGGTCTTTGAGGGTCAGAATTCTAGCGGATAGACAGGTGTTCAAATACTTATTTGCAGCTGTATCATACAAATAAATAGTTAAAAAATCATATATTGTGATTTCTGGATTTTTTTTTTTAGATTATGTCTCTCACAGTGGACATGCACCTACGATGACAATTTCAGACCCCTCCATGATTTCCAAGTGGGAGAACTTGCAAAATAGCAGGGTGTTCAAATACTTATTTTCCTCACTGTATATATATATATATATATATATATATATATATATATATATGAAGAGTTCAGATGCAAAAGCCTCTAAGTGCCATCTGAAATTTTCTTCTAGAATGATCATTTTTATCAAGCTCGTATATTTAAGTTCAGTAATTTCACTTATATGGCAATGCAAATTACCTATAAATTGTCATTTAAGTGAAATTACTTAACTTAAATATACAAGCTTTATAAAAATGATCATTCTAGAAGAAAATTTCAGACGGCACTTAGAGGCTTTTGCATCTGAACTCTTCATATATATATAAAATAATTTATTTATTTATAATAAAAGTAATAATATAATTTTATCAAATTTTTTGTGACATTATTTGTATTATTTAGCACAATAATGACAGTTTTGGTTCCATAAGTGTCCTTTATTTTATTTTTGTTCCTGGGGTGTGGATGTCCATGTTTGTAATTGTCTCCTGACGCCAGCTAGCAACTATCTTGCCCTGTAATAAAGTAAAGTATCATGAATGAGTGAACATATTAAGCGCTGGCCGGCTGGCTCTTAGGTGATCTGATCCGTATACACAAACACCAGTGTGTGGTGGTGTCATTTAATTTCTGCGGTGAGAGCGAGGATTAAGTGACTCATCAAGGATGTTGTGCTCAGCAGAGGTGCAGCAGACGGTTACTTAGCAGCATCAGCACCTGACCTGCAAACATATGTTTCTGACACAACACACTAACTGAGCCACGGAACCACAGCAGGGATTGAGATAAGAGCACTTCCTCTGTTTGCCTTACCATAATCTGTCACCACAGCGCATTAACTCCTTGTCTGCATGTCAACCAATCACTGATAATCAATCCCAACATGCCCCATTAAAAATCCCAGTCCAAACAAACTCCAGTGCTAACAGTTTCCTCATGTTATTTGTGTGCATGGTTGTCTTACTGTGGATTCAAAAAATAACACTGTGGTAATTAATTCAGTAATTACAATACTTTCCGTGCTGTTATAAACAAATTAGCAGCGAATAACTGATTCAGCAATGATGAGTAAGAATTGGGGATGCACGGAATATCAGTACCATACTCGGGTGAGTTCAATAGAGTGGAACTTGCGAACATATTGGCTAACGATGCTTTTAGGAAATACACCCCTGGTCTATTCTTATTTGAGCCATAAGTTTACATAATTATGGTTTTCAGCTGGATATTGGCTAGTGGGTGTTTAAATTGTACATGTTCATTTCTCCTATTTTTACATTTAGATTACCTTTGCCATCATCTAATGCTCACTTAAAGTGAATCTTTACAGACACTACAAATTTAGTAACAAAGTAAAAAATTTGTTTAGAAAATCTCGAAATGAAAAGGCCGATTGATTTTTCATATTGTACATTATAATGACCTGATGCCTAAATTCACTTTAAACACTTTTGTTATTTTTAGACAAAATTGTATAGAATTTTTAATATGGGTATATGTATTTTAATATTATTAATATAAAGGAATTAATCAGTACCACACTGTAAAACATTATTTTCATCATTCACACAACTTTTTTTTCTTTTGTCAAATCAACTAATGTGGTTCAGATAATATAATATTTTGAGTTTCTGTTGATTAAACCAATCTCTTTCATTGTTTCAATGAACTTAAAATTTTAAGTCAGCCAAGTTACTTTTTTTAAGTTAAACCAACAATATATATTTTTTACAGTTTTATATTGTTGCATTCTCACTAAGAATGAATTGCACAATTGCTATTTATTGCACAAAATTAATTATTTAACCAAATGCAAATCAAATAATGGAACAAAAAAGAATAGACCAGAGAATTTGTATATGCAAAAAACGCATGCAACTACCCTGACAATTTGCATTTAACTTTCCATATTTGTAACGGTTTAAGGTGGAGTGTTGATACTGTTTTTGTTCTAGTGACAGTAGGAAATATCAGGAACAACTGTCATAATGTTCCATTTTTAACAGCCTTTATATATATATATAAAAAAAACGAATTATTCCTCTCTTTCCTGCCTCAAAGGCCAGGATGTGTTCCAGAGTTGCATGAGAAACACCCACCAGTCTTAAACGCACACACAAACATACAGTACATTAGTGTCTCTATCCAGCTCAAACACTACAAACCAGACAATCTTGTTCTCAGTTCTGGATGGTTTCTGGTTTCATACAAAGATCAGATAAAGCAGTTATCTACTATATCTGAGGTGAAAGATGCGATTGTACCCGTATAAGCAATTTATATCCACTGTCAGCCTGCTGCAAGAACTGAAAAACAATCCCTAACTCAGAAATGGGAACTGGAAAGAGAAACCAGAAAGTTATGACCAAACATTTTTTTTATTTTTATAAAGATAAACTAAAAACATTGTTGAAGCAGAAGCAGCAGCTTAGTCAAAGACATATGATATACAAAGACAGTATTACTATGAATGGGAGAAAGTGCAGCACGCAATATGACGGAATAAGTCGCACCTTCTAAATAAAACAATAGCCAATTGGTGAAGTCATTGTGAGAGACGAGTGCTTGTGGCTTCACAAACGCGTTGGCTGGTCCAGTCTGAAAAATGCAGGTTTTTTTGTCATGATTTGAGTGGTTAGAAACAAATATTTATCAGAGAGTTGTTGTCAGATTTCATTGGTGATTTCAAATAGGGAATTTAATGGTAAGCTTGGTCAACAGCTTTGGAGAATTTGATGTTTCTCCATTCAAAGAGATGTTGTTCTTGCATGGCTGAAATATCTGCCTGAAAGGTGGTTCAAAGATGGCCGCCGAGTGAAATGACTTGCCTTAAGGGACTTGAGCAAAAATGATGCTCAAATCTGGCTTGCGTCATTTCCCAATCCTGTTTCCACCTCTTCCCATCATTTCCTTTTGTCTTCTTAATACTCTCCAAAAATAAAATTCAAGTTCAAGTTCAAGGCATCCATCAACCAAATGACTCTGCTTTTTTTTGTGTGTGTCTTTTTAGGGCTTCTAATCAAATGTAATATTTTCATTTCAGAGGTTAGATCATTTTTTATGTTCGCCATTGCACTCATATTGCTCATTGTGGTTTTGCAATGTGATTTATTAAATTATTTATTTATTTTAATTAATACATTTCCTCAGGGGTTTGCAGTACATTTCGAACAAGTGCACTAACACCAGGTGCTACTACTGGACTGTCATATCTCTAGTCCCTGTTTACCTAATTGGATGTGATAGTGCTTTAATTAGAATTAATGATCAAGTGAGTCTGATCCACCAAGGGTGCAGATTAACTCCTCCAGGCCAGAGAGATTTACATAAACCAACTGCTCACAGTCTGTTTCAGTTACAGCCACACATCCAACAAGGAAGATTATTCACCCATTCACCCTGCAGGCCAACGGAAATGTGTTGCAATCATCCTGTACCAGATCCATCCATCTATCTATCTATCTATCTATCTATCTATCTATCTATCTATCTATCTATCTATCTATCTGTCTGTCTGTCTGTCTGTCGATAAAGCAATGACAAAAAAAACAGATACTAGTTGGAAATTGCAAAGCAAGAAATACATGTTAGAAGGGCTTGCCAAAACATACTCTAGCAGCACAACATCCTCAACATGAATTTCAGGAACTATCAGTAGGCTTTCTACTCTGAGTAACCGACAACCGTGCATTTTTATGTAAAACCAATCAATCAATTCATTTATTGATTTATTTGATTATCTTTTGAACCAGCTGCTTCACGGGCATGTACATCGCCTAGTAAAATGAAACGTTGTGGGAAAACCCGCAGTAAATCCTTCTTATTCCCAACAACAGAGGGAATCCCCACAAAATCCCTTCCCTTTCTCACGCTTTCAAGCTGCTATGGGGGAAACACGTCTGATGTCGAAAGCGCGTTCACTGACACGAGCGCAAAATCTCCAGAAACCTAAATACAGTCTACATTAAGTCTGTGACTTGTGCTAGAATGTGTTTTATTCTATTCAGTGCAAGTATTCTAATATGTATGTAATATTTAAAGGCAGACGTTTTCCTTCCAAATTCTCTTGAATTAATCTATCATGTACAATACAGCTGAAGCAGAGCGTACAAACAGAAGGAACATCATTCAGCGGTTGCATGTAGATCCTTAACGCAGTTCCTCACCGTACAATGCGTTTCGGGTTATCTGGCCTCCCATGACTCAACGCCGGGTCACTGTTTTTTTGCGCTGGCCGCGTTTATTTCTCAAAGGTGGAGAGTGCGATAATTCCACACCGACATCATGCTGGAGGAAAATATCTCTCGGCCCCCCGAAACGAGATGTAAACAGTCGGACACTCCTCCAGTCTCGGTGCTCATTGACTGAGCGCGCGGACACCAGCGCCACACTGACTCATTTACATAGAAGGCGGAGTCTAAAAGCGCTTCACTGGGTGTCACTCCCCTTCAAACAGACCCACGCAGACATATCAAATACTCTAAGAAACACACTATAAAAATGTACATAACATAACACCCATTCTATAACCTCATATTTTCTTAAACACATGCAATGGAAGTATATTGTTGTGCACATTTTTCTAACAATTATTTAAAATACACATTATACAATTTACAGTGTTGTATGTAATGCATTACTAAGTAATTAATTAGCCTACTGTAATTGAATCACTTTTCCCTTGAAAAAGTAAAGGATTACTCTTAATTTTTCTGTAATTTACTTCTGATGTAATTGCATTAAAAAACTGTACAGAACAATTCTATATTAAACAATAGATGTATGTATTTTTTAATGTAACCTTCTCCCTTCTAAATACTTTGGTCAGTTCAAGAATAAATGATGCAATTTTATTTTATTTTAAAGAATTAAAAGAACAGTTTTATGTCCATCCTTGTTTTGTTCAACTGGTCGAGACTGAAATGGGATTTAGAAAGTAATAAGTAATGCATTACTTTTTAGAGAGAGTAAGTAATACAGTTATATAATTACACTGTTGAAGATGTAATTAGTAGCTAGTAATTAATTACTTTTTTAAGCGTTACCCAATGCTGTTCATTTATAGGCCTATATTTATTATATGGCCTATATTTATTATATTTATACTGTATATATGTATACATTTCGGTATTATAATTAAAAGAATATTTTTTTATTTATTTTTTATTTTATTTTAGTGTAGGAATTCAAGGACAACATTATTTTGATGGATTTTTATGTCATATTTTAATTTCCAAGTTCAAAGTGAGAAGAAGCTGTCAGATGTTGCAATGGTGAATCTACCTTTACAGTTTCACTCACCGGCGTTGTTTAATATTTTTTTTTTCAAGAAAAAGGTCCAAGATATTTAACAAAAATATATGTCTACTACTGTAAACAAAAATGCACTGTTGGGTGTACATATGCAGATGCACACTTCTCTAATGTGGTTAACCTAAAACAATATCTCAAGAGGAAGTACAGCTTTCAATTTGAAGTAAGAGGAAGTGACAAAAGAGGCATGGTTTTTAGCAAACAGCCACAAAATAATGTCAAACGAAATATGCTTATGGGAAAATTATGTTTACAGTCTTTAAGATACAGTATAACCCCAAATAAAGTCCATATGGCCAACCCTCTCTACATCTCAGCAGAATTACTGAGTTAGTCTATGTTAAAAAAAAACCCAGAACCTCCCTGGCTTTCTGGGAATGTTGTCCTCTCTCTTCCGTGACCCTTAAGAATTATGCCCTGATAATGTCTTCTCGGGTCAATCTACTTACTGTCACTCCACTGATCTGGGAACAGGTTGTCCTATCCCAGATTTGAACCTCATCCACTTTAAGAATCGTTTCTTCAGCCAGTATTATTTCTGATACAGTTCAGAGGACGGTTAATTCATAACACTTTAGAAATGACATGGCAGAATTTTCATTTGGTTATATAAATCAGTTAATAAACAAATAGCCTGAGAGTTTCACTGTTTCAAGCTAATAAATACATGTGATCAACAAAGGGCCGGGAGGATATAACCTCAATTAAACTCATTCTCACTATCGCCTCTCTGATTACGTGGAAAACATTATCCACTAAAATCATGTTAGCAATAATATTTACTTTTTTTGCCGTCCCCCTTTTTAACAATTGGAATTTTGAAGGGAACCATAACAAACCACAGGCCTTCGCTCCAGAACACCACCACTTTGATCAAAATGAAATCATCGCTTACTCCGCAACGATGGGCTGATTGGTGCACTCTCGCTCACACATGGTGCACACATTTTTTGGAGCTCATGCCCGAAACGCACAAGCGCTTGTGCTACTTTTGTGTTCAGGAATAGGGGATTGTCATACGGCTTTCATTAGCACCGCATGAATGATGAATCGATATCCTCTGCAATACATGACAGACAGAAATGAATGGTGCTCTTACAAAAACCTCCTTCTGAGAATTATGACAGTGCATGTTTGCCATTTAGTTGTTTTGGGGTTGAAGTAACTGTTGGAGTCATTTTATTTTCTGCAGGCAAGACACACTGACTAATATATTCAGAGTTCAGTCATGAAACTCTTCCGAGCAACTGATATTGTCTCTTAAAGCTGAGTGCTTTGGCCAATCGATCTGTGCTGTGTTTCCCCTACAACGACACAACTCGCTGCTTAAAGGTAGGGTATGGGATTTGCAAAACGGCCGGCAGATTCTGAAAATACACAACTCAAATGGTCCTACCTTCTTTCCTCCAACGCTGGCCCTGACTCCACCCATTCGACGCGCAATGGATGGGAGGGGGATGGGGGGAGGCTGTACGACCGTTTGATTGACGAACTTACTGTCCAATGATTCTAGGTGGTCTTGGAAATGATTGTCTGGAGTTTTTCGAGTCCTGCCCATTCCACAGATGATTAAATTGCTTAATTTTCATTTTAGTGCTTCTAACTCAGTGGCTGTAAGTGGGTTAGGAATAGGATTTCAAGTGATTTTGAAAAAATGGACAAAAAAAATAATCACATACCCCACCTTTAACTACCATAGTGCAATGCATCGTTGAAGAAATCAGCTAGTCACGACTGTTTCCCGTAACCATATTGTCGCAAAATTGTCGTTCAACCAAGTTGGTTAATGATGTCACGAACTTGGTGGAGTGATAACTTCTTTTAATGAATCTGTTTGAGATCGAATTAATGTTTTGCTATAAATTACAGACATGGCATCTGAGGACTATTTCTCATTTTTCTCAGTTATTTTGCTTTATTTACGGATTCAATCATAGGCTCGTTCTTGCGTACTAGAGCACGTACGCACGTGCACTATTAAAAAAAGGTGCTTTAAATCTCTTGACAAACTAAAAGATGTAAATTACATTTGTACATATTCTAAATAAAAGATATAGATACTGAATGCTAGCTTGCTTATTAAGATAAGGATTTATTAAGCCCACATAAACAAGAAACTATGCATCTAACCACAGCTCGAGAGCTGTCGTTCCAACCACACAACTTTGTGATGCTGCTTGCGAATGTTCGTTGGAACTATAGTTTCGGGAAACACAGACTCATTTAACTATGCTGATAACGACGGAACTTGCGACCATAGTTGGCTAACGATGCTTTCGGGAAACGCACCCTTGTTTCTTTGTTTTTTTTGTCCTGAAACGGCTCATCTCAGTGCAGCGGTCCATGTGAATTTTCACAGCTCCCCTACTTCCCCAGCACCACCTGTCTAAATTTGCTAGGGGGTTCTCCCTACTTTCCTTGCAGCAGCTCATGTCCTATTTACTGTATTTATGTGCATGTTCCGAAAATAGACTTCACTCATGCCATCAGCGGCAGCGTAGCAGATCTAGTCCGCCAAGACAAAGCCTATGTACATTCCATTCTTAAATAAAATGCTGTTTAATACTATTCCAAGAGTTGTCATGATTGAAGTGTGTGTGTGTGTGTGTGCGTTTGGTTTATATTACATTGTGGGAACCAAATGTCCCCACAAGGATAGTAAAACCTGAGATCACCTCCATTGTGGGGACCAGCCAGCGGTCCCCGTGAGGGAAATTGGTTAATAAATTAATACTAAATTATATTTTTTTGAAAATGTAAAAATGCAGAAAGTTTTCTGTGATGGGGGTAGGGTTAGTGTAAGGAGATAGAATACAGTTTGTACAGTATAAAAACCATTAAGCCTATGGAGAGTCCCCACAAAGATAGTGAACCATAGTGAATAGTGTGTGTGTGTGTGTGTGTGTGTGTGCAAAGCAAATGGCTTTCGAGCATTCTCAGTATATACTCTGGGTAAACAAATTTATGGTAAGTGCTTTATAAAAATGGCTAAACTCTGAAACCTGAAATGATTGGAAGCACATTGCAATTGGATATTGGCTGAAAAAGTGTCCATGAAATACTATCCTCATTAGAACCAAGAGACAGCCGACGCTGGAACAGCACTTATGGATGACTTGACAGGCACTGCGGCTGAACCCCAGCCTGCATTTGAGAGCTGGGGAGACAGCCGAAGCCAATTATGCTGACCTTTAGGATTCAGATCCCAAAGTGGGAATGTTCCTTTGCGGATACAACATCAATCCTGCAGTCACAGGGGAGTTTGCTGAGGCTGTATATCTGTGTGTATTGTGTTTGTGCATGCTGCATTAGGTTCTCACGAGTTTGCCCCAGCTCTCCTTTAATTCCAAACACATATTCTCTTACATAATACACTCAGATAGATAAAAATGCTTTGGAGAGGCTCTGCTAATAGAGCAATCCATTATATTTCTCATCCTATGTCAAAATACTTCAATTTACATTTTATAATTAGACCTCATAATTTCATTAATCCTGCACACAGTCAACCACTGTCAAATAATGTCACAAGTTGTATAATGCATTGCCAGTCAGTTAATCAATTGTTAAACTTAAGAGAAATTATACAACAAAAAACTATATTCACCAGGCTTATTGCACGGTTTTCTGGAAAAGGTTTTTTTGGATGCCAAGTAACTTAAAATATAGGCAACTAATATATTTTTTACTCGCTATAATGCGCGAGGGATACAACATGATATTAAAACAAAAAGTGAGGGCTATATGGAGCATATGACACTGAAAACTGGAGTAATGATGCTGAAAATTCAGCTTTGCATCACAGGAGTATATTACGTTTCATAATTAATTAAAATAGAAACCATTATTTTAAATTGTAATAATAATAACAAATATTTTATAATATTATTATATCACAATATTACCTTGGTGAGCATAAGAGACTTCTTTCAAAAACATTGTGCACTATGTGTGTATGTACTGTATAAGTGTATTAAAAATGTCTTATTATGTTAACTTGAAGTATTTCTCTCACTTTTTTTCAGATTTTCTCAGTTTTTTTGTTTTGTTTGAAAACCCTGCTCTGAAATACTTGATTCTGGTCAATTTTTTTTGCATAATGACCACTAAAAGAACCCTAAAAAGAAGCCATTAAGGGTGATACAACTTTTCAGCTTGAAATAGCTGACTATACATTATACATTACTTTAGATTTTATTGCACACTGTATGTCACATGGTTAGCATGGTTACTTACAAACTCTATATGACTTATGTATAGGCCTATGTGTTTCATTGGAACTCAGCCATGGATACAATTGTATCTCCCTCGTGCCATATTTCTTCATAATAGATCTGATTACATAAGCCCAATCGTTTCCCTATATTCACTGTTGGAACTTCATTTTGCATCTGTCAGCAACTGCTGACCATACGGAGGACTTTTCCTGACATATGGATAAACACTAATCAGTCTCACTATTGCTTGGCAGAGTCTGACACTGAGTGTTCTTTAGTTGCTGATGTTTAATAAAAGAAATTTCCAGTTTGGGTGATGTGCTGGACTTTGAAACTGCATTTGCTTCCATTATGTGGATTCAAAATGCTTATTTTGATATTGTATAAAGTCAAGTGAATCATACACTCTTGAATGATACTTCTAGTCACGTTGAGTCCAGCAGAGTATCTCCTTGTTGTTTGGTGGTGGATGTGAAAACTGCAGGCCAGAGCCAAATTTAGCTTGTAATTATTGATCAAGGACAGACATTGCTGCTAGTGTCATGGTGCCCCGTTGTAAGCTGGTGTGTATCCAGTAAACACTCCCTGTCCCCCAGAGGTGTGTGTCTCCGTGTGTAATGTCGGTGAGTATGAGAGTGTGTGTGTACGCTCTTGTTTTTACTGCCATCATCTGCTGTTCTACAGCAGCTGCAGAGCAGTGGAGGTTTCCACGACAACAAGAGATTATGGTTTCACAGGGTTCAAATCACACGTGTCTGTGATAAAGTGTACACATTTTCAGCTTCATAAAATGTGAACGTCTGTATTCTGTATGCAATTACGTGCATTTTGATGCATGTATGCTGAACATTTATTTTAGCCATTATGATGGCAGTCTCCGGAAAAAGACTTGGTAAGTTGATTCAGCTTGTGACTAGTTTACACTGCGTTTTTGAAAAAAAAAAACTCTTTACAGACTAAGGCCGTGTGTCCACCAAAGCGTTTTTTCACGCGGCTGGCGTGTTTTTTCAATTGTTTTCAATGGGAGCGCAGCGTTTTTAAAACGGCATGAGCGTAGCGAGGCACTGAGCATTTTTTTCACGCTGAAGCGCTGAGCGCGCGGCGTTTTTTACAGGTCGCCGAGAGTTGAAGAATGTTCAACTTTGGGTAAAACGCTGCGCTCATCACTGTCACTTTTTACCCAACCGACCAATAACAGTGGAGGAGGGGCGGGACTAATACACCGACCAACCACCACATTCTGCTTGTACAACGTCAACAGATGACAACAACAAGCATAATAACGGAACAAAATAATTTAAAACAAGAGCGAGAGAAAATACGTTACATTGTATCGACATTTTAATATAGAATCAACACAGAAACAAAATATGTGTGAAATGTAGTGATGGGTCGTTCGCGAATGAGCCGGATCTAAGAGCCGGCTCTTGTAGGTGAACGACGGGAGCCGGCTCGCATATCTGAAGAGCCGACTCTATTTTTAAAAATATAGCCTATAGAAATTAAATCATTATGTAGGCTAATAATGAAATAATGAATGATTTTAATTGCATTTAAAATAATTGACTAATTCAAAAACCAACAAAAACATAATTATATAGGCCTAAAGGCACACACACATTTGTTTCGACTGTCTGATCAGCCTCACATTCTGTTCCTGTCAATCATACACGCGATGTCAACCAATTAAACTGCATGAGGGAGTGCCGAGCAAACTCACACACACACTAGAGATGCGGATAAACCGCGGATCAGGCGGATGACGTGACGAAAAATAATATTTTAATTAAATTCGGGCGGGTGGCGGTTGAACCAAACAAATGAAAAAAGTTTGCTACTAAGCAAACCTGCAAGCTATGCCCAGCTGTCAGTACTATTGGAGGAGGCCTAAACGTCTCTTAGATGAGACCGCCTGGGTTATTTTGTTTCGATATTAATTATATTTTAAAACAGCCAATCGTAGCCTACTACCACTGTGGAATATGCATTTAAAAGAGAGACAGATAATGGTCTGATATGACTCAGAAATGACATCGGGCAATTGCAGCGCAAGATGTTCAGAAGAACGCAAGAGCTAAACTACAAGCTCAATAATATCCACATTAAAAAGTTAAAAAAAAAAGAAGGTAAGAAAAATAGTCAGTCATAACTTTGCCCATTAATTAGATGTGCAAGGCAAGCAGGCTAGTTTTTGGGTTGTTATGGACAATTAAATATGTGAATAGTCACGTTGCACAGTTGTGTGGTGGACTTTCAGCGAGTTAAAACATATATTTTTTAAAGAGCCGTTTGTGAGTCAAAAAGAGCCGGCTCTTTTCAGTGAGCCGAGTCAAACGAGCCGGCTCACGGAAAAGAGCCGGAATGCCCATCACTAGTGAAATGAGATACTAGTAACACTTTCGCGGATATTCTGTATCATAACAAGCAAAGTGTCTCAACTGAAAAAAACGCAACACTGGCAAAACGCTCTCAAGCGCCCACAGCTAGACGTTTTCAGCAGAGCGCCTAGCGTTTCTTTGGTGGACACACAGCCTAAAGGCCTGTTCACACCGGGATGAATTTCGCGTGCGATATTCGCCGACGTTTAACGCCTCGTGACTAAACAAAGGACGCCAATGTGAGTGTGCACACCGACACGAAAAACGCCACGCGTAAAAGCGTCATTTAAAAAAAAAAACGCCTCGGGTTCGTTTTTTTGCTTTGACGCGCCGCGTCAAAAACTATCCGACCAATGAGATTGGCGCTTTTGCTCACGTGTTTGGAGCTTCTGAAGTTACAGTAAAACACAACTTGGGGCCGCTCAAACACAAAACGGTCTTGCCGAGCACAAGAAGAAGATATACATCAAGTAGCGTCTACACTGGGAAGAAATAAGACGAGGAAGATGCAAGGCAAGATGAATGTAGAGCTGCTGGTCTCGTTGGTGTCGGAACATAAAGAACTATATGACCAACGCGACAGTGACTACAAAAATCTTGATAAAAGAGAACTGTTATGGAGTAGTATTGCAGAGCAAATGGACCTTGTGTACCGGGGTATTTCTGTTTTACATTAAGCGCCATCTAATGTCAGGGAATGAATTTGCATGTTCACTCGGCTCATCGTCAGCGAAAATCGCTTGGGTGTGAACACAAAAAACGCGTTGAAAAACGCTGGCGAATAACGCGAATAACGCGAGCCGATATTCGTCCCGGTGTGTACGGCCCTTAAGATGATTTGCTGGTTTTAGCTGGTCTCCAAAATTTAGAATGCACTTGTTAGCTGGTTAGACTGATGAAATCCAACCTGACCAGGGGTCTCATTTATAAAACTGTGCGTAGGAGCCTTACTAAAAGTGTACGTGCGCCTGAAAGCCAAAAATGACGTACGCAAAAAAATATTCAGACTTATAAAACCGTTCGTACGCCAGAACCTGCGCAGAATTCACTTTATAAATCCCAGTCAGCGGAAGATTGTGCGCACATGCGTCTCCACCCCGAAATAACCATATATGGAGCTTACAACGCCTAGTTTTACTATGCAGATCCTCAACTGCATATCATTTGCATATGATTATTCATCCACGTGATAACGTTTAACGGTACAAGACACATTACATTAATAAAAATCATGTACTTGCCTATCCTTGTCTTGTTTTTGAATACATAAATCAAATAGTGTAAAATACATTTCATCTTTTCCACTGGCCGAATAGTATTTTTAATTGATTTATATTTTTAATGGAAACAGATAGGCCTTGGGCATTATTTGCACTTAACTATTTTCTCAGACAATCTTGTATTATCATGATAAGCAATTATCTCTGTGGTTAAAACATTAAAACACAGCACGCTACAGGAAAAGTGTTCAAAAACATCGCATCCACAACAAATATTTCTATTGATTGAATTTGAATATAAAAAATGTTGTAACTTCTCAGTAATGATTTCATGTTTAAGTGTTCTCCATTAATTTGAATGGCATATTTAATCTAAATGTTTATATCAGAAGTAAAACATAGTTTAAATCATTATTTTATTTATTTAAACTGTTATTTGCATCAGTTTCACTAAACGGCCCAACGCGCTCGCTGGCGCGGGATGGATATTTGCTTCAAGTGACAGGCTTGGTGAGTGAAATTATATTTGTATTATCTTGTATTTCTTTAGATTTTCTGTCTAAAAGTGAACAAAAAGACGCTTAACTCCAGCTCACCATCGGTGTCGCCAAACTGCTCCATCTCCAAAACGTTCGTACGCATGGGTCAGAGTTTGCGTGCAGGTGCGCAAATTTTCCCATCAAGTTTGTTTTTATAAATCACAATTTATGCGTCGGAATGCCACGTTTATAAATGAGACCCCAGACCAGCTCCACCATCAAACCAGTTAATGGACATGATAAACTCACGGAGAAGTTTCCGTTGTTAAAAATAAGCGGTAAAATTAATTTTGAAACCCATTTCCAGCGGTATACTGTTATCGAACATCCCAATGCTGCCCTAAAATATGTGCTGCACACATAAAACAAAAATGAAAGCGGTTAGAAAACAGAGGTTAAGAAAGCATATGATTGCAGCGATGTGGATATATTTGTGCTAGCTCTCCAATTCGGCACTTCAGCCAGTTAACGTCACCTTCATTTATATAGCACGTTAAACAATATATTTTAAAACAATCAGCTTTACAGTATTAAACATGACAAAAACAGTGTCAGAGTTGCGTTCAATTCGAATTTGAACTTCAATTTCTACTATAAAGCAGCTCTCAAGTGTGTTCGCGTCTGACTTCAACAAATTCAACAAAACAAATGAACCAGAGAAGAAGAAGGCGGAGCCTAAGAGCCACACCTACTTATTACATAATTGCTATGGACCAATGGTAGTTTGAAGGTGTTTACCAACCACAGCAAGCTGTTTCGAACTCCCAAAATGAACTCCAAATAAACCTTAATTTGGCCTGATATTGTTTGAAATGACATCACAACAGTTTGTTTCGATTTCAATTGAAGTAAATCTGTGTGTGCAAACTGTTATGTCTGTTTGTTTGCTTGCATGGTTTCAGTAGGACAGCCATCATGGTAAAACATGGTAAAATCGCAGCAGTAACCAGCAATGCCCATCTAGAACCAGGTAAAGCCATCTTGGATTTTACACTGTTGTCATCTTATATGCACATTGTCAGTATATCAAATAATACCTTGGTATTACCATCATGGTGTTGCAATGATACCTAAAAAAGTCATTGTATAGTGTACAAAAACCATAATAATTGGTTTAAGTGAAGTACAACCAATATGGCAAGAGTAGCAAAGATGATTCTCTCTTTTCTACTGAGTCACTGCAGTAACTAAATATGGAAGCAGCAGCAGAGAGAGTCGAGGAGGGTCTACACACACACACACACACACACACACACACACACACACACACACACACACACACACACACTCATAAAGTCTCTAAACAAAAAGACCATTCAAATACAGATCTCTTGTACAGCAGCATACCATGTGCAAAATATTACAAAGGAACATTAGATGCTCTCATTATTACAGACATGTGCAGGGAGAGAGAAGTAAACAGCTCAATATTGGTGCTATTGGAACCAGTTGCAAAAATGACTGTGGTGAACCATGGAATTTGATGGCAATACAAATATGAATGATTACAGTATTAATATATCATGGTTTTTACATACCATGATATATAGGTAGTACCATGATATATAGGCCTACATGTCAAAAATCATGATATATCTGTATATGAAAGACAATTAAATATTTAATTGCTGGATTTAATTTAGCATTTTTAGCTGAAAGCAATTATTTTATTTTTAAAAAAATACAAATTCTAACTTGTTCTATTCTAACCCCTTTTGAATAGCCCTACTTTAGACTTTCTTTAGTGTGTTCATTCATTTCATACATAACATCGTCTTATATCAGAGTACATCCTGGGTGGAGAGTTTGGGCTCATTGTATTTAATAAAAGAGAAGAGTTGTGATACTCAGTGAACCAATGAGAGGAGATGAAAGTCAAGCGGTAAAAGGATCTGTCATTGAGGTTTAATAATACACGCACGCACGCACGCACGCACGCACACACACATACAGAGAGAGAGAGAGAGAGAGAGAGAGAGCAGGATTATATCTAAAAAAAGAGCCTTATAGTTTGACTTAAAAGTAAGATATTAGAGAAGGAGGATTCAATATTATTAAATGTGAAGCATCATTATAGATACTTGCTGAAATGATGGATGGCTGGATTATTTATTTTATTTTTTTGGATCTAGTAGCCATCATATCAGGCCCTACATCCTGTGGTCCATATGGTATTACTCGAAGATGTCATGTGTATCGTCAAAATGACTGATCTGATCATTACAAGCTGTTTATTATTCATTATATTAGTGTTAATCCACTCCAGCTGTTCCATATTTTCATACATTGTGTTGAGTTAAATTTGATCCTTGATCAGTCATGGGCCGTGTTGATAATTGCGGTTTTTGAAATCATCTGCCAGAACTGGACCAGATAACCAAGTTGAGCATGTTCAGATTTTGGTTTCTGTGTAGAAGTCTTGTGGTTTTAGCACCATTTGTGATTGCTTTCGGTTTGTGCGGTTAGCATTATAGTGCAACACAAAGTCATGAAAAGTGTTTACTTTGAATTTTACTGTTATAGTGGCCTTATCTCACCTATCCACACGGATGTTGTATCAGCTTACTGGGTTGCACGTTTCAGATTTTTAGTTTATGGTTTTTGGCTTGAACGCAGTGCTCAGGTCCAACCTGAGATCAGTGGTGAAATAGCTCTTTAAGGTATAATAATCACAGGTTGCCACTTTTTACAGTGTACTTTGATCAATTTCATGCATTCTTGCTGAATAAATGTATTCATTTCTTTCAACTTTTCACATTTGTACCTCACTGTAAATGCATTATTCTAAAATAGATTGTTAAACATTGAACAACCATCAACAAAGCATTCGTAGCCATTGCCATTTAACACAAATAGGCTTTAGTGCATATCTTTGTGTGCTATAGTAACTGAAGCATAGCAAAGTCTGCTTCTCTTTAAAACTCTCTGGCATCAAGATTTGAGCGTTTGACTTATATCTGACTGTGAGTCTGTGCTAAAGCATGTCCAATGAGGTGAAGCCACAAGTATTAGCTCTAATACACTCTGTGGTTTCAGGATTACATTTGGGCCAATCCGTCACTGAACTCTGGCTGTAAACCACGGTGGAAGAAGCTCAACAGTCGAACTTACACACCACAACCGATTTGATCACAAACCCCAGATTCCCTCAAGACCATGTGCATACAAGAAAAACTGTTACATATTTAAAAATATGGTCACGGCTATATTAATCATGTGCCAAACGCTGCTCTCATAACTCAGATTCGATTGAGTCTGACGTTCAGCAGAGTTGTTGAAAGGACACAGAGTCAAAACATTTAAATTCTGAAACTTTTTAAATCGAGCCATGTAGGTTTTCTGAGGACAGAGATGTACTGAAACGGACACAGAACGTTTTAAGTGAACCATAAAAGCTACAAAACTGATTTGGTTTATTTTTTCTGTTTTGGTATGTGTATGTGTTTGATGGTTAGAGTGTTTGGTTATAGTTTCGAGAGCCAAATGTGTCCTCAAAGAGATAGAAGTTGGTTGTCTTAATGCAAAAGGGTATGGAAGCTCCCTATAATATATATATCAATATTCCATGTAATTCTTTTTTGTTGTTGTTCGGTAGCCCCGCCCACAGTAAAATCTCATTGCGAAACTGGGTGTGAAACTGATGGCAGATTATTATTATTATTATTATTATTTTTGGTGACGTGTTCCTTTAAGAACAATATAGAAGATCTTTACAAGAATTGGTGTACAAGTTTGTGTGACCGTGTATATAGGCTATATACAGTCACACAAACACATAAACATGTTTATGTGTCGACTATATAAGTGTTTGTGTTGGTACCTGCCCATGCCTTTCTACATGCCATGAGTCAGGTATCATATTCTTTTCCACTCTGAGAAAATTCTTTACTTTTCTCTAGGTCTTCAGTTCACACCTAAGGGGTTCGTTCTCATTACAATAAACAGAAGGACTTGTCTCAACCACAGACATGACGTACATCAGTAGACTTAATTATCTAGGAATAAATCTCTCTTACTGGGATCTAATGGCTTTTGCCTGGGAGACACTTGGAGCGCTGTAGGAACTGAAGCAGACGAGGCAGGGGAGGTGATAAGCTGACAGTAGGAGTCGCCTGTAGGGCTCCAGGATCAGATTGCAGGGAGTGCTGCTGTTAATTGGAGGCGATGAAGGACAAGACGGATCCTGAAGGGTGAAGTGTTGACCTCTAGCTGAGCTCTAAAGGGGGACGTCTCACGGAAAGCCAGATTTGATTTGCTCTTTTGAATTTGAAAAATGTAGGCATACACTAACGTTCACGATACTCAGTCCTTCCCGAAAATGTATTGAAATAAAATCTTCATAGTTGTGATGTCACACAAGATATTTAATAGTAGGCTAGTTACATAGCTGTATAATAAACGACCTTACTGTATATTATATAGGTTTGGTAGGTTATTATAAGGTAATTATGTTTATAGTAGTTTATATATAGATATTGCTGTATTGTGATAAAGGTCACTATGAATATTGCTAATTTTTGAAGCTTTATTTTTATGACTGTGCACACATGTGGGCAAAAAATTATATGATGATTTGTGGAGCAGAGTGGTAAGAAATGGACCCTGAAAGTCAAAGCCGCTTTCTGTTTCTCTCGTGTGTAACTCTGACAGATGGCAAGCGGGATAAAAACTCTCCAAATAAAAGTGTAATCCCGTCCTCACATGGGTTGACACTCACTCGCCAGATTATCCTATCAGAGAGAGAGAGAGAGAGAGAGGGAGAGGGAGGGAGGGTGAGGGAGGGTGAGAGAGGGAGGGAGGGACGGAGAGGATGTGGATAGCGAAAGGAGAGTGTAAATGGTAAAGGTGAAGAAGGAATGGATAAGGGTGGTGTGTTTTCCTCTTGGCTTCTAAGAGAAACTGAGAGAAGGGGATCGAGAGTGGATGAAAATCACAGAGGTTTAAAATAATGAATGGACAAATGGCTATTAAATACCTCTTCACTGTAAAAAAAAAAAAAAAGATATGCTCAATAAGTCATGACTACATGTTTTTACTAATGCTGTCAAATTGATTATATATATATATATATATACTGTACATATATACTGTCCATATATATATGTACATATATATATATAGCCTATATATATATATATAATCAATTTGACAGCATTAGTAAAAACATGTTGTCATGACTTATTGAGCATATCTTTTTTTTATATATATATATGTATATATATGTATACATATATATGTATATATAGTTGAATCTTGTATAACTTTTCAAAATTAGTTAAGAAATTTTCAACTTTTTTATGAGTGAAAGTAATGTAAAAACTAGTGCTGTCAAATCGCAATTAATCGCATGTAACATTAAAGTTTGTAAATAAAAAAAAAATATATATATGTATATATATATATATGTATATATATATGTATATATGTATATATATATATATATATATATATATATATATATATATATATATATTTTTTTTTTTTTTTTTTTTACAAACTTTAATGTTACATGCGATTAATTGCGATTTGACAGCACTAGTTTAAAGTTGAAATGACTTATACAGCCAAGTAGATTGTACTTAATTTTTTACCAATCACCGACAGGGGTGGGTGTTGTGAGGTTTTTGCGTGCAGCCATCATAGGCAGCCGTGCACGAGCGCAAAACCTCACAACACCCACCCCTGTCGGTGATTGGTTGGAACACTATTTATTTTGGTTTTGAGTGTTGGTGAAACCAACTGCTTTTGTGTGCAGATTTCAGAGCCTAGGCTGCCTACAGAGACGCGTTTTTTTGACGGCATGCTTATGGCAGCTAGCAGATCGTTAGGAAAGATTAGATGAATGTGATCATTTATGTTTGGGCCTGAAATCACTGATACAACCTTTAAGCTGTCATGTTTTTAAGAGATCACAGACTAATTTAAATTCTCATAATAATAACCATAATACTTTTTTATCATCTCTTAAAAATACTGTTTCCATGGGTAGCTCATAGGTTTTAGAACAGCATCAGTGTGTGGTTGTGTATGATGTTAAAGGTACTGTGAAGGCAAAGCTTACATACACCACTGTCTTATGGGAATTGGTTGTGTAACGCTTGCTAATCTTTTATATAGTTTTATCTTTAAAACATCATTTAAAATGCCTCTGGTGCTAAAATCTCTTATTTTATAATATCACAATGCTCTGATTGTGTAATACCACAGGACCTGAGCTCCACAGCCCAAATGCTTGTATTTTTATCAGCTTGCGCATCTACAGCATCCAGTACTGAGCGCTATGTCAACAAGGCATCTATAGGTCAAAACACAAAGCACACATGCCGGGGCCCACGCAGTGCAGTCTAGGCCCGAGGGCCGGGATGTGGAGGTGGATGAAGACAGAGATGAGGCGGAAAAGAGAGAATACTGTTTTTTTGGATAATGTCACACAATATGGCAGTTATAGTTGTAATCGAAATTATTCAACTCTCCTGAATAATTTCGATTACAACTGCATATTACTAAAGGCTTAAAATCTGCAGCGGTTTTTTCAACAAACAATGCAGCACTGTTTATATTTTTAACATTTGAATATGAATTGCATGGGACTTTCCATGAATAGGGAACAAAAAGGGTTTTTCTTTCCAAGAAACGGTCAGTGAAAATACTGATGGTCAATCTCAGATCAAACTATAGTATTATACAATATGCTCTTTTGGTTTCAGTTTATTTGAGCTTCACAATTTTTTTGCAACCCTGTTACCTGGATTTTTTCCCAACATATTTAATTTATTATAACATATTATTTATTAGTATTTATATCAATTAAGTATAATAATAGTTTAAAGCCCTGTATGTCACTTTTTTAGCGCTAAACATCAAAATGAAATAGACCTAATTTATTCAATTAAAAAAAGATTTTTTAAGAAATGTTGAAAGATAAAATTAGTTAATAATCAAACATAATTAAACAGTGAACTGAATTGAATTCAGAAGATGTGAAGTCATTAACTGTTGTATAATTTAAGTCCAATATACACTTAAAAAATGCATAAAAGTACAAAAAAATTTGAATTGAATAATCCTTACATATTATTCATATTATGAATTAAGAATTTTAAAAGAGTAAAACAACTAGAGCTTAATAAAACATTGTATAAATCTTAATGGAACGAGGGAATGGACCATTTAGTTTATGTGATTCATATTCACAAATTTAAACAATTTCATTTTTTTAATAATTTATGAATACGAATTACATAAACTAAAATGGTCCATTCTCTCGTTCCATTAAGATTTGTGCAAAATAATATGAATAATATGCAAGGATTAATCTATTCAATTTGATGGAATTTTACTATACATTTGAAATTTGTACATCTTAAAAAAAGGCTGTTGTTATGATTCCTATCTTGTTTTCCTCTGGTCATATCTGGACTTTTATGTTATTTCCTGTTTTGCATTATGTTTAATAGTCCTTTGTAGTTTTTCTTCTAGATTAGTTCCTGATAGTTACCCTCATGTGTCCCCTTGTTACCTTGTCATCTTGTGTATTTCCTAGTTTACCCATGTTTGTTTTCATCATTTTGTTAGTAAACCTAATCTGCATGTGGACCCGCCTCATCCTGCTTTCGTTCAACCCGGCATTATATCGACTGACACTGAACAAGAGAAACACGGGTATAAATACACAAGATAACAAGGAAACAAGGGAATGTGGTAAATTGGCAATGGAACACATAAGGGTAACAATCAGGAACTAATCAACAAGAAAAACTACAAAGGACTACAAAACATGATGCAAAACAGGAAATAACATAAAAGTCCATTTATAACCAGCGGAACACAAGACAGGAATCATAGCTGTACATTCAGCACATGCTTTTATCCAAAGCGACTTATCAAAGAGGAAGTTGGATAGAGCAAAAACACCAATTTGAAGGGATGGGACACAAGCTTGGTTTATTTTATGTTTGTGTATTCATATTCATAAAAAGTGCTGCATTACTCTGGAAAAAAGAAATGTAATAGCCAAACCAAGCAGAACATATTATTACTTTTATACAGTATAGTTATATAGAAGTTATATTTCAATTGCTTATTTCTCACTGGGTCTGTGGACACAGTGTACTTTAACTCTAAAGCACTGAAACAGTGATTTATTGTGCCCTGTTAGTTTCAACGAACAGTGTTTGCTGTGTGGCTTTTTTTCAACATTCTTTGTGTAAATATGCATGAAAAGAACAGTTCCAAATCTGACACAGTGTTTTTTCATTGCTGGAAAGCCAGAATGCTCTAGGAGGGGGAAAAAATAATTTGTTTCTGCATCTGGTTCTTGGTTGGTTTGGACTCCACCTGTGACGTGGTGGGGGAAACCCCAACAGAGAGTTACAGCAGGGGGCCGGACGCCTGACTGATCATGCATGGCTTATAAAGCTCTGAAATGCATTAAACATGGACAAATCCCCTAAACTAAACTTACAGAGAATCCCTTTCAACTATAACGAGAAACTTGGCAAGAAACCCTAAACATCAGGCAAGCTCCAATTCTGGTCTTACTTAACTATGGAAATACACATCCAGTATACAGTGAAATGATTTAAAGGGATAGTTCATCCAAAAAGGAAAATTCTGCAGTCATTTACTCAACCTCATGCCGTTTCAAACCATTTGCATTCCTTTTTCTGTAAAACAAAAAACAATATATTTTGAAAATGTCTCAGTATTTTTTTTATACTGAACAATACTGTTTTGGACCCCATTGACTTTCATTTTATTGTCAAAATATCTGGCAACACGTTACAATAAGGTTCTATTTGTTAACATTAGTTAACTACATTAGTTAACTACAAAATACTTCTAAAGCATTTATTCATCTTAATTCATGTTAATCTCAGCATTTACATAGACATTATTACAATCAAAAGTTGCATCTGTTATTTGTAATTTTTGGGTGAACTATCCCTTTAAAGGTGGAGTGTGTGATTTTTAGCGGCATCTAGTGGTGAGGTTGCGAATTGTAAACAACAAAAGTTACAGTGGCCGACAGGAAAAGATGTCGTCGTCTGAGACAGCAGAGAGTAGCCAGTTAAGCAATGAGGTTTCCTTACAAAGATAAAGTAAGAAATTAGGTTTACTTTATTATTCAGTAAAACGATATGTTATTGCGAATATTATTGTTACTTGTTCATCATTGTGTCAGTGTTTTATTCGCTGACTTTAGCTAGCTTCCTTGCACGAAGAACATAGTAACGAAACGCGTTTGTCCGTTTAGGGCTACTGTAGAAATATGTCGGCGCATTTCAATGTAAGGGGACCCGCTGTGTATGTAGATAGAAATGGCTCATTCTAAGGTAATAAAAACAAAACGGTTCATTAAGTAAGGTCTTTATACACCACTGAAAACATAGTTATATGATATTGTATTTCTGTCAACAGATTCTCCTAAATATTACACAATAAACCTTTAGGGCTTTGTTTAGAATAGCATATTTCCATACTACTCATACAACGTCTGCCCTATAGAGAGCCTAAGTCCCTCCCCTTCCGGTTGACCACCATGGGACCTTACTTCGGAAAAATATTGTATGGTAGTCAATGGCGCGAGACAACAAATATTTTGATCTCGTTTGAATTATGCCCTGAATTACACATATGATGTTTGTCAATTTAAAAGATACATTTTAAAATCAAGAAAGTCGCAGTTTGATGTAAAACTGTTGAGGTATAAGAAAATACGTAATTACAGAGACTACAAACCCAAAAGGCGCACGTGTGACGTCATACCTTTTCTCTCAATGAATGAAGCTAACTTTACTGAAGCTAACGTCTGTCTGTTTCTATAGTCTTACGTTATAATCGTAACGTTACGCCGTCATGCCTGAGTGTTTTGTACCAGACTGCACACATACGAGCAACGGATCTTGTGACGTACATAGTGCGAGACGAGAGATGTAGTTCATTGAGCGATTTTCACATAAAACTAAATGTTACTCTTCTGTTTTATGACAAACTGTGACTTTCTCGACTTTCATAATTATCTTTTAAATTGACAAACATCATATGTGTAATTCAGAGCACAGTTCAGACGGAATAAAAAGATAAGTTGTCTCTCGCCATTGACTACCATACATATTTTTTCCGAAGTAAGGTCCCATGAGCCGGAAGCGGAGGGGAGGGACTTAGGCTCTCTATATAGCATAGCATATTTCTGACATGGAATAAACATGCATGCAATGAAGTCACATGACAACAATGTAGTATACTACTGTTTGAAACATTTATTGTAGCAATTTAAAAGAAACATTATAAGAAATAGTCAGTTTTCAGTATGTACTGTGTGCTAGTATGTTAGTTCTCTAGTATGCTAATTGGATCATAATTTACAACATAGAGAAAAGTTTCAGACAGATTTTTTTCCAGCTGATGCACAATAACAACTTTAACAGCCAATCAGAATCTAACAGACTTTCAAGAGCTTGAGCATTTAAAACTGCAGTGTACGCTTATAATAAACATTATTGTGGATTGGTGTGGACGGTAATATAGGTATCATTATAGTTACCTTTATAGTTATAATGATTCTTGGTGTGAACGGGCCTTGAGACCTGAAGTCCAGCTTCGTTTGTGAAAAAAAAAAAAGAATCTACTACAAACATAAAAGTATCTATATTTTTTAATAAACGTATGCACTACAAGTTTGGTTGTGAGCTATTTTTCTTTACAAACTGACAAAGCTACTTTTTTGACTTCTAAAAGAGCTTGTTCCAGCCAGGAGGTCAGACCAGTGCTGTTTTTAAGGGCTCTTTAATCATATTGTCAGGTTCCTCAGTTGAGTCAGTTCCCACTGTTACTCATAGCCACGGCTTCACAAATATAAACTCATGTATCATCTGTCTGGACTCAGGCTCAAAGGAATGAACAACGATTGTTCTGTCTAGCTAATTATAGGTTTCAAAACACAAAAGTTTAGTCCAGCAAAACTGGGGATCAAGATGTTTCACCTTTACTTAAGCTTACTGTTTGTTGTATCGCATGTTGTGTACAAGCACTTTCTACTTCTATTGCGCTAATGCCTAGAATATAAAACAAGTGTGTACGTTAGCTGGTTACACTTAGCCGTCCAGCCGTTTTGAATTTGTAAGGCTTATTTTCATGGTTCTCTTTCATATGCTTTTGTTGGATGAAGAAACAAGGTTTTGTTTGGTGAATCTTTGATTTTAAAGGGAACTGATTCTTCAAAAGGGTTAGTTTGCAAGAAACGAGCCAATGGGTTATGCTAACTGTTTTTCCCAAGGAAGTAACGACCTTTGCTATGTTTCACCCATTTCACTTGAAACGGGCCTCGCAAACAGAAGGGGCCTCCACTTCCGCTCGAAAAAGTGCCCGGCCCCTCACCATCGCAGGGTCGGAAATTACCAGGGGCTTGGGGCAAAAATGGCACCAAAATGTATAAAAATGCCCCCAAAATCCAAGATATAGTGCAAAAAAGATGTCTCTGTAGAGTACAAGTTCTTGTTTTTAATACATTCATACTATATAGAACATACGTTTTTTTTAACGGTTGCAAGATAAATTTTAAACCAAATTTAGTTCCTACTATTTAGTATGTTATTTCGTACGCAGCCTCTTACTTGATTTGTCCCTGAATGAATCAGCCATTTTGAATGAATCATTTGACTGAACGATTCAATGACTCACTCGTTAGAATTTGCTGCCATCTACTGGCAGTTTTAGTATCATTTAATTTTAGCTGAGGGAGTGATTGAATGCTGTTTTGGTTTTTGGTCGCGAGTTCTGGTTGAAGAGATAGAATGCGTTTATAAATAGACTATTAAGAGTGAAATATGAGATAACGTTCAATATAACAGAGATAATAATGTAATAGCAGTCGCATTAAATACAATGTCTTTGTCATATTTTCACATTTTTTTCCCTTTGAAACGGGGCTCTGAATTGCAAAGGCTGCCTCTGTCCCAAGGAAAATGATTTCATGGCATGTTACAGTATTTTTTCCCAAATACCACATAAAAAAGACATTGCTTCGTGAATAACCTCAACTTATGACCATTAGTATCACAATATAAATTTGGGAAGGTTTGGGAAGGTACAAAAGCTGTAACTGGGGCGGTACCTTTTCAAAAGGTACACTATTGTTCCTTTTAAGTACTAATATGTACTACACTTTAGGTACTATGTCAGTAGCACCTCACTGCAGTACACGAGATCCAGGGGGCGGAGTTGGATCCAGATCTAAGGGGTGGAGATTGGTAGGTTTAGAGGTGGGTTTAGGGATCAGGGGGTGGAGATGGGTAGGTTTAGGTCAGGGTTGTCCAAACTCAGTCCTGGAGGGCCACTGTCCTGCAGAGTTTAGCTCCAACCCCAATTAAACACACCTGAACCAGCTAATCAAGGTCTGATTATCTGGTTCAGGTGTGTTTAATTGGGGTTGGAGCTAAACTCTGCAGGACAGTGGCCCTCCAGGACTGAGTTTGGACACCCCTGGTTTAGGTATATGTAAGGTGGGAGGAGTTGGATCTGGATCTGGATCAGACTCCTCCCCCTGGATTTCGTGTTCTGCAGTGAGGACCATCTCTACTATGTACCTTTAAGGCACCAATATGTACTCTTTGGGCACAAAAGTATACCTGAAAAGATACCATCCTAGTGACAGGTTTTGTACCTTTTATTAAAAGAGTTTGTATAAATACTGTACTGTACAATTTCAAACCATAACTGTGACCTTTAGCTTAGTCACTGGAGATTGTGAAAGGTGTTATGCAAACAAAACGGACTTGACTGTTGATAAAACAAAAGTAAATACAGGACTATTGTAATGTTTCTGTGAGCAGCAGATGTTATAGTTCCTTTTTATTATGGGAAAGTCGGATGATCACTAACTGACGTGGCCACATCACCAGATGTCTTTAGAGGGTGTTTTTCTTTTATACACAACCTAAGATAAGTTTAACTGACAAATTAATATGATAATGCCACACCCATAACAATCACAATGCGTACGCAGAGAGACACGTCCAACATGTTGTGCAGTTATGTGGTATACTACAGTACGTCTTATCATGAGGGATCACAAAGTATCCATCAATCATCTGTCAGAGAACAAATTGCATGTTTGTATGCCTCGTATGATTTACACTCCATACACAGAGTAAGCTAGATGAATATAGTCTTGCGTAGCCACACCTTCTGCTTATAACACATACATAAGGTCCAATTCAGAAACCACCCATTCTTTTTTGACTGACATTTAAGTGACCAAACACAATTTATTATGTTTTATGTGCCGTTTATGGGTGGGTTTATTTGATGATTTACCACCATAAGAAACCATTGATTGCAGAGACCTCTATCTATCACAATTCTACATATTTTATCCTATTGAATTGATTGCAAATTTACATACAAATAAATATAAGAAATTTGCTATGGTCTTGTTTCATGAATGTGGCCCGATGTATCAATGAATGCATCTTTTAAACACTGTGGGCGTGTCATCTGAGACAAACATGATGCATTTCAGGACTGAATATAATTGTCTCAAGCTTTATATATCCTGACTCACCGCTGCAATTCTGTTTATGTAATATAAGATGAAAAGGCTGTTCTAAGGCCCTTTTTAAACATGCGTTTATGTGTTTTTCAGAGTACTGCAATGACCTCAGAGCTTTTATATCTCTAGCTGTGAAACAGGCCTATCTTCAGTCTTTTTCTGGGTTTCTATGAGGTAATGGCAAGAGAAATGGAGAGTGAACAGAGTTGCATAATAGCTTTAAGGACAGAAATATACAATAAAAACTTAACTTGCGACTATTACGTGACTTTTAAAATCATTTTGGCTCAAAAATCACTTTCATGTTTGAATACATTCTGTTTGTAATAAAATAAAGGCTAACTGTAGGCCTAATGGAATTTGGGAGAGAGTGCTAAACTCCTCTGGTCATATTTTTGGTGGTATATTTGTGGAAATGATCATTCTTACATGTGATGTAAATCCTGTAACTACAAATAAACAGAAACAGACGTGACTGAATAACCCAGCAAACATATTTAGGCCATCCTTAAAAATATTCTTGTTTGCCGTAACCCGACCGACCCTGTCAATTTAGTACCGACCCAATTATTTATTTTTTTCCCTTTTAGTCCGACCGACTTGCCGGTTGTAAAATGCGTTAAGACCGACCGATTTTTTTTTTTAACTCTTCAAACAACTAATACAAATGCAATAAAATAATATTAGTTATTAAGTCATACTTGCCAACCTTGAGACCTCAGAATTAGGGAGATATTCAAAAGGACCGGGGTGGGGGGGTGGGGTATATATGATATATATATATATATATATATATACGTATATATGACGTATAATATTATACGTCATATATATATCACACACACAAACGCAAAGAAAAATGTAATTCATTTATTTTCATATATATGGGTGTCGTATATATATTCATATGGGTGTCGTCATATATATCACACACACAAACGCAAAGAAAAATGTAATTCATTTATTTGACAAATTCAATTCCTTAAAGGAGAACTCTGGTCAATTTTAACATTGAGCTCATTTTTTTGTAAATTTGGAGTGCTGTCAGTACAGAGAACAACGACAAAAATCGGTGTTGCCTACACCGTGTTGTCCTCTTTTTAAAATTTGCACCCTGTTGACTTCAATGGGGCATATTTTAAAACTGCTTTTATCCTCTTAACATCCTTGATGTGTCATTACAAGTGCACAGCCAATGTGAGTGATTCCTTTAGAGTTAACACGGGTGAATCTGACTGCAGTAGATGTGAAAGATATGAATAAAAATGAAGTTAATTCGGCCAGCGCTTATACCTGTGTTTACATCCTGTTTTCGGTTGAAGTCCAAAGTAGTCGATTGTCGAGTTCACGCGCATATGTTTAGTTACCTATGATCTAGTCTCAGCCTCAGACGTCACGCCCACGGAACGTTGGCTAAACGTCTGATGCATATGGTACACTTAACTGGAAACACTTCAGGAATGTCGAAGTCGTCATCTGATTGGTTGAATTTTATCGGATTTCCGGGGGGCGCGAGTGTCGCGTTTATTTTCGGTCCGCCGGGAAACAAAGCGCAGACGTGTGATTGCGGAAGAAAAACTGTTGTGTTTACATGAGTGACAATGAGCATTTATCAAGATCAGCTAAACGTAGGATTCTCAAAAGTATGCGAGGTTCACGGCATAGACTCTTTAAGAGATGTCCAGGAGTTTTGTTTGAGGCACTTAGTGTTTTCTTCTCCTTCTTTGATTTTCTATGCTGACTGACTTGTTGCACGCCGGTCTGTTGTTGTGGGGACATTTCCACGCCCCGAAACGTGACGCTGAACGAAACGAACTGTAATTGGTTGTTTGACATGTCGGTCAAACGGCCTTATGGGCGGGCCTTGGCCAAAGAAAGCTGCTATGAATTCCAGACCTTCAGCCGTCAGTCTGAAGGTCTGGCTAAGCGAGACTACCTATGATCACGCGCGTGAACTCGACAATCGACTACTTTGGACTTCAACCGAAAACAGGATGTAAATACAGGTATGAGCGCTGGCCCATAGATATCATATATAAACGCTAGATGTCTTATGGCGCAGTCACTTCCGGCATCACCGTTCGGCCATCTTATGTCAGTGCTCTGTGCATTAAGGTGAGTGATCAGCATGCACACAAATCCTCATATCTCGCTGAATTATTTACGGATTTACAAACGGTTTGGTTTCTTACAAACGTTATTAACGTGGCTATAATTCCGAATGCTTGAACATGTATGTTATAATTTTTCATATGTATGCAGTGTATGTATGTAGTGTCATAACTACATCTCTGACGTTTATAACAAACCAAACCGTTTGAAAATCGGTAGAAAATTGGGCAAGTTATGGTTATTTAAAAGTATTTGCACCATTAAACGAGTGAGCGAGCGCACTGCCGCAAGATGGCCGCCACGTGCGGACGTCGACCTCCATTGGCCAGCAGCGCGCACGAGACATCTAGCCTTTATATATGATATCTATGCGCTGGCCGAATTAACTTCATTTTAACGGATGGTGTAGCAATATTGTTGTCCGGGTGGAAATCGGGAGAATTTCGGGAGAAAAGTCAGTCCGGGAGGTTTTCGGGAGGGGCTTTGAAATTCGGGAGTCTCCCGGAAAAATCGGGAGGGTTGGCATGTATGTATTAAGTATTGTGAATATAAATTGCCTAGACCTACATACAAACATAAGCTACGTTCTTTCTTTTAAATAAAAACCCATGGCGCGTCATCTATGATTATGTTTACACCATTGGTTAACGCATGTCACACTACGGCCTGTAGGCTAAGTTCGCTTCGTTTCATTCACTGTCAATGGTTCGCGCTTGGTAATGATGGCTGCGGCTTTACTCTAAAGATTATTTCATTTTTATATGTTGTTGAATATGGTTTATTAAAAAATAAACATGTGAGAGCGTGTTATAGGCTATATGTAATGTTTTAGTCAGATATGACGACGCTACTGCAACACGCATCGCCGCAGATGAGAAGCTGATCATCAATGTGCTATCGCAAATCAAAGTGAAAGTAAGACGCTTAACACACAATCATCTTCATTAAATGTAAAGAAACGAAATGATCTTACCAGGGCTGTTTCCGCTTTCTCTTATTGCGGGCTTTGATGATCAATAAAATAATGTATCTCATAACTGTTGCTTTCGGTGACGTGCACTCCATTAAATCTATAGCGGGAATTGAAGATCGGATTTATATCCGCAAAAAAACCCACACACATTTGTATATGTAACCAGGTGTAAATGGAATCGTTTTGATAAATCAGATTGCAATCCGATCTGAGAAAACGCATGAAGTGGCCTGGTGTGAACAGCCCCTAGACATCGGTGAAAAATATAGACCTACCTACCGACCCTTTTTTCCTTTTTTTTTTGCTGTTACTGCAAACCAAAATATTTTTAAGGATGGCCTTACCTGTTCTACTATGGCAACGTCGCTGTCTACGTGCTCGCAACATTGTAACAACGTAGAATTGTAAGACGCGTCAGGGCTGTAGCAACGTTGTTGCGCGACATTCAGCAACTGAGAGACGACGTTCTGACAATAATTTTTTTATGCTAGATAGGCCTATAGATATCCCCATTTAGCATGTTATGTTTTGAGGTTAATTTTTAATTTGTCAGATGTAAGATAATTATATACTTTTTAAATATTGTTTATCCTTATTATTATTTAATGGGCCGCCTATCAGTAAATTAGACTAATAATTATATATATAATTATAATTATATATAATTATAATTATATATAGTTATAATCAACACCTGCAAGTGTAGCTACACTTTGAAGAGTAAAAATGACAGAAGGTTACGTTAATTCAACTTTATTAAAACTGCATATGGTAACTAAATTGCACTTCAAAAAGTCTTTGTGAAAAAAGAAAAAAACGAAATAACAGCCCTGTCGCGTCTTACAATTCTACGTTGTTATGTTGCGTAGTCGAAAGCCGGCGATTAAAGGTCAGTAACCGGAATCAGTCCAAACATCAACAAATTCAGAGGAGCAAAGATTAGTCACATTAGAAAATGTCTTATTTAGCTGAGGTAAGTTAAATTAAATGCAATTCTCTCGTATCCTTGCTCGATGAAGAATGAGACGACCCAACGGACGGTTGAAATTTAAAAGGCTGATTTTCGCGCTTCAGGACAGTGACGAGTGCATAATGTGGTCCAGTTGTTGTCCAGACACCATAGGCACAACCTTAAGCAATGGCCTGAACGGTGGTTCAATGTCAACATTGTGACAACGCTGTAACAACCTTCACCACACAACGTAGTTATAGCAACCTTTCAGACTTTTTTTTTGCTGCAATTGCAAGTTTATATCTCACAATTCCGACTTTTGTTCTCCGAATTGCAAGTTTATTGCATGCAATTCTGAGAAAAAAGCCCGTCTTTTTTCCCCTCAGATTTGGACTTTATAACTCAGTCAAAAAAAGGTCAGAATTGCGAGTTTATATCTTGCAATTCTGACTTTATAACTCGCAAATACAAGTTTATATCTCGCAATTCTGCAAAATAAATCCTAATTGTGAGATAAAAAGTCGTGATTACCTTTTTTATTTTTTTATTCAGTGGTGGAAACAAGCTTACGTTGAAAACACAGTTGCTTGTCCAATTTTATTTTTCATTTTAAATCTCAAATTTCTTACATTACCGTAAATACTGAACAGAAAATTGCCACAAAATGGCATCCATGACGAAAAAAATCATTCTTGGTGGACATCCTGTCGCTCTTGTTGGTCTGGCCAAAGATTTTCATCAACATCACATCTGATGTTTTCCCTTGCGATGCACCGGGGCAAAAAAAACTCCTTTGATTTAGGAATGGGGAGTATGGTACTCCATTGTTATCCTTTAAAGGTCCCGTTCTTCGTGATCCCATGTTTCAAACTTTAGTTAGTGTGTAATGTTGCTGTTAGAGCATAAATAATATCTGTAAAATTATAAAGCTCAAAGTTCAATGCCAAGCGAGATATTTTATTTAACAGAAGTCGCCTACATCAAACGGCCCGTTTGGACTACATCCCTCTACTTCCTTCTTTAATGACGTCAGTAGAACAGTTTTTTGACTAACCTCCGCCCACAGGAATGCTCCCTCAACTCTACCGAAATTCGTTTATGTACTTGTGCACTTCTTATAACTTACTGTGTTTACTCAGCTCTTACGGTGATTTTCTGAAGTAAAACTGACACTTCATCTTTTGTGTGATGTACAATAAACTTTATTAAACTCATCAGTATATGTTTGATCATCATTCAGACAGCAGACTTGTAGGCTATTAATAAATAATGGATACATACAAGCAGCAGATGACAAATACGTTATAATAACCGCAATTAAACTACTAAACTATACCTGTTTCATCTCTATACAGCACTCTGACTCTGTAGGCATTATTGTCCGACTCGAAATGAACACTGTTACTGAGAGTTTCTGATATTATCATCATTCCGTGAGATGAAATTGTCCTGAGACTGAGCGCGAGCTCGTGAAGCTCCGCCCCCTGGGTCGTCCAGCAGCAGCTCATTTGCATTTAAAGGGCACACACTAAAACAGCACGTTTTTCTGAGCCCCAAAAAATGACAATTTAAACATGCTGTAAAAAATGATCTGTTTGGTATTTTGAGCTGAAACTTCACATACACACTCTGGGGACATCAGAGACTTATTTTACATCTTGTGAAAAGGGGCATAATACGGGACCTTTAATGTGCAGCAGACCATTCCCTAACAATATTGGTTTGATGGAAACTGACATTATCCCAGACAACAACATAAATTGGCAAATCTGGTCTAACTAAACCTTTCTTGTTCTGGTTAAGGAAGGCCAGGAGAAGTTGGGTGTTATAGGGCCCAATGTGTGGAATATGTGTGCTCACACCATTCTCTGAAATGGCACCACATTGTAATATTGCCCCACGTTGGCCTGATGTGACAATTATGGCTCGGATTCCAATGAGACTGCAGCCACGTCTCCGGCCTTTGGCCAGATTGAACCTAGCCTCATCCACAAAAACAAGACTGGGTTGTTTCATGTCCTTCTAACTTCATTGTTCTCTATAAAGTAACAGAAACATAATCAAATTAATTTTACATAGCTTATTCTAGGCAGTTTAGTAAATGTTTTCTGTGCTTATGGGTATCTAAAACTTAAAGAAATAAATACAGGCATCTTAGAAGTACAGTACAATATACCGAACACCAATAGTTTACCTGGACATACTGTTACTGCAACCCATTCACTATTCCTCTCAAATGGCAGCTTGTAGAGTTGTTTCATCGCTGTCTATACTGACAGAATTTATATTAACTTTTCTAATTCTACCTCTTCCTCTATTATGTTTTCCCCTAACACCACCACATCTTCTTACATGTCTTCTTACATGTTACTGCAACCCATTCACTATTCCTCTCAAATGGCAGCTTGTAGAGTTGTTTCATCGCTGTCTATACTGACAGAATTTATATTAACTTTTCTAATTCTACCTCTTCCTCTATTATGTTTTCCCCTAACACCACCACATCTTCTTACATGTCTTCTTACATGTCTTCCTGATTGATCATTTGCCAATATAGCAGACATTACAAACATTCCATGTCAGATACTTATGGAATATTTGATGTGTGACTGATTTTGATAACTGAATGGATCATTTTGCATGTGATGGCTTACACGATGAAATAATATTTAGAAGTTGTGGAGAGTTTCACTGAGAATCAATCAACTCATCAGTTTTGATCAACAATGCATTTAGTTATAGTGCAAATTGTAGAGTACTTACTCTTTTGCTCACATGCCAAAACACCTTTTGGCATCACAATTGGCTTAAATCAATAAGAAATTCAAATCTAATGTGAACAAGAGACGAATTGTTCAGAGAACTTATTGTTTTGAAAAAAATAAATCAAATAAATCTCATTCGAGAATTGAGCCAAATCGATTGAGAAAAACTGTAAAATTTCAGTTAGTGGAAACTTTTTTTAGTTCAACATCAACAAAATTACTTAAACTTTAACTAAAAAATATTAATTATAATTCAAATCTAATTTATTTATTTTTGATTGATTGATTGATTCAATCATTCATTGATTTATTCGTTCATTTCTTATTTAATTTACGTTTTAAAATTTCTACATTTTGTGGGCAAAATATAATACTAATACTTAATATTCAATACTTTTTGTATTAAATACACAATTATGACCCAGTCTTTCTCGTTCTTAGTCAGTTAATTGTACTTTTAGTACATAGCTAATATTCCTTCTACCAAAAGATAGCAGATTTGTTGTCGTCCGTGAATTATGAAGAAAAATGTAAGAAAAACTGAAAGATGCAGCATCCGCGCCAATAGCATATTTCCAAAATTACTTGGTGCACCTTTTAAGTGCCATTCATCAAATACGGCCTTGAGAGAGAAATCACTGCGGGTCAGGCATAGATCACAGCATTCCAGTCTCAGTTTCAAAACTCTAAATGCTAAACAACTGCTATGCAATCACTAAACAAACATCATTTCCTTAATGAGGAAATCTAGGAGAAGGTCAAACTGGGAGTGAGTTGAAATGATCCTGTTTACAGTTGAGCAACCTGGATGAGGGCATTTTGGATGAAGTCAAATTCAGGTTAGCCATGTGTGTTGCAAGATTTCAGCTCATGAGCTTAGTGGAAATGTTAAATGTTCCCATCAACGGCCTTGGTCTGCACAATCAGGTCTGCTGATTAATAGTCCTGAGCTGCCAATAGATCTGGGGGCTGTTTTCTTTTGGATAAAAAACACCTTGTTCTTAGATGAGAACATTATTCAAGAATACCTGCAGAGTTATTCTGTAACTAAACAACTCGGACCATGTACACAAAGAGAGAGCAATGGGACACTTAATATAGGTTCATCCATCAATAATGGTGCTTGCTAATGAAATGCTTTATGACCAGCATACTTAGCAAGCGTTGCACAGGTAAGTATCACTCACATTTTGTTCTTTATTTACAATAAAATCTAAACTCTTATAATTTCTATATAAAATACGCACTTATAAAACCATTTAGGGGTTCTCATCATGGTATAATTTTATGAATTTAGATAATAAATTATTTTTTTTATTCATTTTTAATTTAAATCTAACAGCTTGTATCACCAGAACAAAAGCTAATCCATTAAATATGAAAGTATTATGCACTCATTTAAGACATTTCTCCTTATCTAGAACCTTTTTGGCATTTCAAAATTGATTCAAGAACCCTATTCTACATAGAACCCCCTTTCTTTCTTTCTTTCTTTCTTTCTTTCTTTCTTTCTTTCTTTCTTTCTTTCTTTCTTTCTTTCTTTCTTTCTTTCTTTCTTTCTTTCTTTCTTTCCATGCAATGAAAATCAATGGGGTCCAATGTTGTTTGGAAAGTAATGCAGGTTTGAAACGATATGAGGATGAGGAAATGATGAAATTTTACAATTTCAATTTTACAATTTCAATTTTACAATTTCAATTTTACAATTTCAATTTTACAATTACAATTTCCGCAAACCCAAGTACTCAAAATATTTAATTGTTTTGAGTAAGGCTAACTTAAATTTGTTCAATCAAATTAACTTTTATGAGTATTCAGAACTTTCTTTTTCTTTTGAGTTAAAAAAACAGACACATTTTAAGTAATCTGATTTGTTTCATCGTTTTGAGTTTTATGAACTTGTTTCTTTTAATTTAAACAAACTTAAATTTAACTGAAACTGGGCTCGGATTTGTATTTCTAATTAAAAGGTATGAGTACAAAATAAAAAATCTGCAAGTTCTTCTTACTTACACTGAATTGTGAATTACACTGAATGTACTGAATTTATTGTTGATGTAACTGATTACCTAATTTTTTTTATTTTTTTTTGCCAACTTATTCGGGTTTACAGTGTTTCCATTTTGAGATACTCTGTATTAAACCATGCTTTCAGAGTTCAGATCAGTTAAATTGCCTTGCATAGGAGACATTTCACATAACAGGCAATTGTGTGCACCTTTTCAATGCTTAATAAACCACAAAAAGCCTTTGAGCTATTAACAACTCTCTGTGAGTCTGACCTTTTTAATTTGTCTGAGGCATATCAGGCAGCTGTCAGAAATGAGCCGTGAGCCATTATTCATTCAGTTCACAGCAGACTACTGTGATTTTGACTACTGTGAGCAGACTCTCTCTCTCTCTCTCTCTCTCTCTCTCTCTGTTAAATAGTGACTTCCAATGTACCGGAACTAAACTGTTGATCCCAAAGGGAAACCTCTGGCTGTGAATATCTTTACATTTTATAGTGTTGGTTTGTGTCTGTATGTGAATGCCCTCTATGCAAATGTGAATGCAAATGTGTGTGTGGGCTTGTACAGCATGTTGAAAAAGCAATCTGTAAAATAATCTCCCTGATGGCCTCCTTCTGCCTTTCAAGCTTTGATTTGAATCACATGATGCATGGATGCAACATACAATGAGTGAGTTTTGCCAGCATGAGGTCAGATATAGAAACCAAGTGATCAACAAAATGTCACGTTGCCTGTCCTGTTCACTGTAGCGGCTGATTAGAGACAGCTTTTTATCGTTTGCCACTTTATCGCATTGTGCCTGGTTGAGAAGACTTTCTCAGTTACAAATTGTATGGAATTAAAGAATTAGTAAATTGGAATAACAAATGAAATATGATTCATCAGGCCTTGAATGTTATTTGCATTGCATTTTATGTTTTGCCCTCCACAATAAAACCTACAGAGCATTCATAAAACTAAGCATTTAAATATAATCTGACTAAGAGATTATTGGGAGATATTAAGTGACAACTGATAGTTTATGCAAGTAGTCTGCTATACTGTAATAATGATTGGATTGATTTACATTAGAATTTCATATTACTTTATGGCCATCAGCAACTGTACCAAATTGCACATTTTTGCTTACTCTGGGCCTCTGAATAAAATTAAGGAGTATGAGCTCCATATTCTCCTATATCATACATACAGGCCAACAGCCTGATGGATCAAATATGGTACTCTATAAAAACACATATGCAAATTTATTGTATTAATTTATTTTTTATTTTGTCTAAAGGCTCAATAAACTGTTCCATTTTCAAAGATTGGATTTTTCAGACTATTATTTCATACTTCAGGCTTTACAGGGTTAATTGTATTTTTCTCTCTGGTTTACCCCTTGAAACCTAATGTCATGTCTTAAAACATGTACTGCTGTTTTTGTGTTAAGACTCTTATTTTGAAGTTTATTTCATTCTGTTGTTCCTGGCTTTTCTTTTCCTAGTTCCTGTTTTCTTGGTTTCCTATGTCTAAAGCAGGACCGTTTACAAGACACAGTTTTGAACTTAAAACTTTTTATGTGTTTTGGCCGTTCATTTACATGACAATTTTTTTGGGGGGGGCCTGAAAAAATGAAATGAAGTTTTTGAATACCGTTAACTACAAAGAACTTGAATTTGTGAAAACGGTGATGTAATGCCCATGCATAGAGTGGTGCAGGTATGACACCACTTTGAAGGCCAAAACGCTTTTACAACTCGTTATGGTTATAATTGTGCTCTTATAATCTATTCTAACTCAAACGTTCTAGGAAAATGTTTTAGATAAAAACTGAAAGAGTTGTGGGAAGCTTAGTGATGGTGATGTTGAAGTCATGGGACCGTGGTGTCGTTCGTTTAAAACCTACCTTTAGCTTTTTACTTCTGGCAGCTGCATTTAGGCTTAAAAAATGTATAAAAGGTGCGTTCATGTATGTGATAATTATCTTGATGGACAAAAACGTGCAAATATTCTAAACTTTTGTTGATCATAGAGCTTGTTTTTAGCGATAATCCAAAAAGCCTATGGGAAAATCCTATTGGGTTTTTGTCGAGGGAACCAGTGTGACGCTAACTGCCGGTTGGCCTACAGTGTGACGTTATACCTGCATCACTCTATTATGTGTTCAGGCGTGTTCTTTACAAAGTAACATCGCCAACTACTGGCCTGGCATGAATAATACAGAATAATAACATTGCGCATTACCGTTTCATGCCGAATTTAATAAAATTTAGGGTAACCTAAAAAATACTAAAGAGTGGTATGTATAGGCTATGCCCTCCCTCCCACACATCTGAGTCTAAATAAGCATGTAATCATGAATTGACAAAAACATACATCCATGTATGACATGAGCAGAGATGCAGACATTGACACACACACAAATCTCCCCTTCTCCCTCAACGCTCATCTTTTCTGGACTGTGCTCCTGTTTTCACATCCCCTCCCTTCATAAAATCATGAATCATCTCATATCTCGCTCTTATATATACTTCATTTTCAGAAACACATTTAGACCAAATTACATAAAAATCATTCTAAGCGCAACATGTTGTGGTGAGTCATTTGGCCAGAAATATAGTTTCTCAGTCTTGATGTCACTGATGTCAGTGGGGAAAATTGGTATGGAAATGAAACATTTTATCCTTATCATTTATGATGAGACACAAACTGGCTTGAAGTGTTACATCTCTCCTTTAGAGAAAAGGAAATTGGTTATTTAAGTTGAACCAGTGACAGCATGAGTGGAATAAGAAGGAGGCGGGGATGTTTCCGTGCCATTACAGGACAAAATTAAACATCGCAGGTTTCATCTCAGTTCAAAGTAACAATTAGTTCCAGCCTATAATCTTGTATGCTACATTTCTGGTGCAAAACAAGTGGCACAAAGACACAAATACTGTATATAAACCTAACCTTCCTCCTGTTATCTTATAACACTGAGGGACAATCGCCATGGTAACGGTTTACATGCTATGCCCAGTTGTCAAGGAGATCTCGTCTGACAGGATAATGGGTTCCACTGTCCCTTCTGCCTCTCGTTACAATTCATCACAAGAGCACACGCATGCAAACACTAAATCAGGAAATTTGTCGGCAAATGACCTGGCTATTTACTTTAGCAGTTTAATAACGCGTGTTTCCTGATAAACACCTAACATGGATGGTTTCCTGGAGGAAAAAGCGTTTTGATTCACCTATGGTGTAATCTGTGCACTAATAATATCTCTGGAAAAAAATAATTTCTTTGTGCTTTGCTGTTAAGAGAGAGAGAGAGAGAGAGAGAGAGAGAGAGAGAGAGAGAGAGAGAGAGAGAGAGAGAGAGAGAAAACGGGTTATGTGCTCTCATGCTCGTTTTATATCAATTACAAATCATTAAATTTACAATTCGTTTGTATCACCCTTTGATTGTTGTTGCTGGCCCTTCGGTGCAATCTGTAAATGCACCGGAGTGCCTTGTCAATGCTGCAGATAATTAAAGCCCCCATCAGCATGTCTTTATTTGAATATAATGACTTTTTTTTGCTAATGAGGGACGCAATTATATCCGCACTGGCATAATCTTCATAATTATCTGTTATGCATGAATCAGAAGAGCTTTGAAACAGAACAGAATCTCCAAAATTACCTCCATCGCTGCAAACGTCCTACGCAGTTGGAGAGGAGTTCAAGGGCTGGCAAAGTGTTGGCTTACATAAAATAATGTTTCTGAAGGACATTCAGTCAGAGAAAGTGAGACCATTAAACTTTTCAGCTGGTGAACTGGGCCTGGCTGAACTTCCGGCACAGACAGAGAAAATGGGCCGTCCTAATAACTCGGACTCTTGAATTGGTCGCATAATTTATAACTTGGATCACACTGTACTGTACAGTGATGATCATTCACACAGTACAGCAGTACAGTATGTATTTACATAAGTAAAAGCTGAGTAATGTTAATGAACATGATGTCCTTAGTGTTTAATTATTTTGCAGAGCTGCTCATAATTGTGCATCGTTATTATTATGACTGTAATAATTAATCATAGTATTGTGTACCATGAGTGAACACTGTACAGTTTCACCCATTAGAACTGCTGATGAATGCAGCACAAGTGCAGTGTAAAAAAAAATTGTTTCAACTTTAAATAGTAAGTATTCATGCCGCCTTAAAATTTTAAGTTTAGTCAACTCAAATATACAAGTTGTCACTTTTTCAATATGACTAAACTTAAAATTTTCTTACACAAGGTTCTTAAAAACTGTATTTTTGTTGTTTTAACTTAAAAAAAGTGTTTGTTCTGCCTTAAAATTTCAAGTTTAGTCAACTTGAAATATGAAAGTGAAAAAGTGACAACTTGGATATTTGAGTTGACTAAACTTAAAATTTGAGGCAAAGCGAACACATTATTTTTTAGGTTAAAACAACAATTTGTTTTTACAGTGGCCTATCCGAGCGCTGTCTTTCAGCACCTACATGAATTCATTCAGAATTCATGAACAGTTACCATGAGAAACATCATAATCAACACAATTCACAGACAAATAAATAAATAACAATTGCTTTATGGTGCAGAATGTTTAACTTTAAGAAAAAGAAAAGAAAATGTCTTCTCTCCTGAAATTTAAGTGCTGGTTGTTTGTCTAAATCTCTTTAACCTGGAATACACAACACTTTATCTCATTTCTATAATTCACATCCGTTAAAGGATTGTTAGGCTGTCTAAATTTGGAACATTTGCTACCCAGCTATAACAAATTCATGTTCTAAAAACATTTTGGGAACAGTGATTTGCAATGTTCCAGGTTTCTTGTCGTGATTAGAACACTGTTTAAAAGGTTACATTAGGTTTTTGTAACAACGTTCGGGAGGAACACGCTCAAATGATCTACCCAATCAGCATGAGAGGATGCCTACGTATATACACAGCCTACTCAACCATGTTCCTTGACAGTTTTTCTGCATCCCTCCTTTCCTTTCCTCTCCTTTCCTTTCCTTTCCTTTCCTTTCCTTTCCTTTCCTTTCCTTTCCTTTCCTTTCCTTTCCTTTCCTTTCCTTTCCTGTCCCAGTCAGGGATACAGTGGGGGGAACTCTGGTTTCGGGACAAATTCCGGGCTCGGACATCACGCCAAATATGCATAGGCTACTCTTTTACTGATTCTTTTATCTGATTATTTGGTAACACTTCAGTTTGGCCTCCAATTCTCATTATAGTTGCTCATTAGCATGCATATTACTAGGAAATTAGCTGTTTATTAGTAATGCACATATTAATTCCTTATTCTGCATGATCATATTCTACATCCCTTAATCCTACTCAACACCTAAACTTAACAACTACCTTACTAACTATTGATAAGCAGTAATTAGGAGTTTATTGAGGCAAAAATCATTGTTAATAGTTAGTTAATAGTGAGAATTGGACCCTAAGCTAAAGTGTGACCCCCTTCGGTAAACGTTTATTTATAATATTCCAAGAAGGTTAACGTTAACATTCATACAGATAACATCACAAGGATGTTCTAAAAATGTTGTCCTCAGAACGTATCACATATTAATAATGTTATAAGAACATTCTATCAATGTTATTTATTAAAATACAAACAAAACATTGGTAAAAAGTTTGGGAACTTTCCCTGCATGTAATCTGATTAGCTATCTTGGACAACCTATAAGGTGGTAACTGGTCAACTAAAGCTAATAACTGACTTGGAGCAGCTATATCATATTCCAAAATATAGCAATAGTTTAAGTTGGATTTTCCAGCAAGGGACAATATAGAATAGAATAGAATAGAATAGAATAGAATAGAATAGAAATACTAACCTTTGTGTGAGTTTGGAAGTCTTTGAAACCTGTTCGACTGTCCCCTGTGCAGTGCTCTGATTCCGGACACGCTGTTGCCCATGACTGCTGATCTCCAGATGTTGCACTTCGAGCGTCAGGCTCTAATAACTCACCCTTATCGTCCTTCTCTTGGTTTGTTGTTGCTATTATGTCCGTGACAAGTCGGGTGTGAATCGAGTACAGATCCACAAGTTTTTCTCTGCTCGATGAACTGTCATTGAAAAACACATCAGCTGCCCAAACGCGCCCAAGCTGCAGGTGGAGAGACGCGTGTTTGCGCTTCGGGAAAACGCACGACAAGCCACACAGGGAGGTTTGCAATGAACGAAACGGGAATAAATTGGATATTTTATGTAGGTCAGCTCAAAACCGATTTGATTTGCTAACTTTTCTTCATTCAGATATTTGTTTTGTCATCCTCCTTTGGCGAGTTATTCTCCATCGGGGATTTAACGCGCATCTGTCGCCTCTGCTACTTTAGATTAGATCAAATACACAGTCTCAACCATCAGGATAATGCGTCCTCATACTTATATAATCCACTCATCTATAGGCTACAATTTGCCTACTAATGGATGTTTAGTAGGGAAGCCAACCAATCAAAACTTCTGTATATGGACATTATTTACTGCAAGATCAGACTCTAATAGCTCAGGTTGACGCACGAAGTCATGACAATGTGTCACTTATTGGCGTCAGTGACTCAACATTATACTTCAGGAATATACGAACAAAACAAGGAAGATCCAGAATAGGGAACAGCCAAAACATATCGTAACAGTCACACATTTCATAGTGTTCTTATATTTTAAGCTATTGTTTTCAAGTATTGGTGGATTTCAACATGGAATAAAAAAATAAAAATAAAGTAAAGAAACAAATTATCTATTGTTATTATTCAGTGCATTTTGACTTTATTATAAACCAACCAAATAAATAAATATATACATACTATTAGCCTATAAAGGGATATAATAAAATTATTATTAATATATATATATTTTTTTTGTTTGTTTTTTTGAGTGTATTCTAATTTGGAAATATTAGAATATATGCAAAAATGTTTTCTTTTTTATTAATAATAATTTTAATTCTATTTTATTTGGTAATATTTCGAATTTATATAATATAACTGACTATTTTATTGTCTTCAATATAAGGACATAAACTCGAGGAGCCTATTCCAGAAAACACATTTGGACTGGACACAAGTGACTCAACTGATCTCTAGGAACTTCCACACCTTTCATTATGTCATCTGACGTAATTCAGCAGGGCTATGGACAGTGAAGAGCAATTATAAAATGATTAACATAACTTTGCCATCTTATGTAATCGGCATGTTCTTTATCTGAGTACATGTGCAGATTTGTGATGACTCAAAGGATTTGTTTCAGGTAGGATTGATAGGATCTGGCCCTGAATAGATATCACTGTTATAGCCTATAGGGTGAAGTCGGATAGTTTTTGTTTGTGATGCGGCACTGATAAAGTTTTATAATCTCAACCCTTTTTTGTAAACCCTCCTAAATGTAAATATACCAAAATGGCATTGAATATATAAAACATAAATACAGAATATAAAAAAATATAAAACATTTTTACTTCAATTTAAACTTAGGTAGACATAGGTCTATGATCCTTTAAAAAAATAAAAAATAAAAAACCTTAAGGTTTTTAAGCTGGTTTTGGAATGCATTTGAGTACACTGTAAATCAACAACATTATTGTTGGTTTAACTTAAAAAGTAAGTAACCTGGTTACATAAAAATAAAAAAAAATAAAGATTTAATTATTACAATGAAGGAGATTGGTTTAATTAACAGAAACTCAAAATATTATGTTATCTGAACCGCATTAATTATCTAAAATGTTGTGATAAAAAATTATGAAAATATATATAATTTTTCTTTTTACAGTGTAAGTTAGATGGTTTGTTACTGGTCTACAGTGGTCTACCAGTCCGCTATGACCATAAATGTCCAGAAAAGTGCAGCTAGAAAACATGTAAAAGCAACTCAGATAAGTTAACACACCATGTATGTATCCTCATGTCTGTACTGTACAATCAGTAAATGTTAAATGACATGGTTAATGTTAGCTCATAAAAGTTTGATGGTTAATAACCATAATCTATCAGAACATTTTTTTTCATCATCTTTACCATACAGCTAGTAGTACTTACAGCACATCCTTACGTAATGTACCCCATCAACCATCTTTTAAAAAACACTATAAAAGTTTTAAGTAAGTGATTTCTATTCTGTTTATATCATGCTGAAGTTTTATGATCCACTACTATGATGTCAGATGAATTATTTATTTTTTTATAATGACACTGTGTGTCTATTATTAATGACAATTGCCATCTTCCTTTAAATACAGGGCAATTGGTCATACAACTATTTTGTCCCAATTTCTGAACTCACCATATGCTATATAGCAGTGTACATTTATTTTAACGAAATCGATGATTCTGACAGTTTAAAAACACTTCATTTTCACTGCTCCTTATTAAGTTAGACTTTAGCACTGTGTAAAGCTGCCACCTAGTGTAAAGAACAACACATAAACAAAGCCGGATTCATCCACTAAAAAACTTTGATGAACATTACAAGATTTACTCATTATTCTTCATTTCAGCTGTCTTATCGCTGTAAAATATTTTGCAGCGTTGAGAGCGATGTGTCCCGTTACAATCCCTTCGTGAGACAATAGTTGAACCGCGAAGTGCTCAGTGGGTCGCGGTTGTCAGGCAACAAGGACGCGTATCCCCCGGTGACCAAAAAACAGTGTCGTGCTCGTGCGTGTTGTTGAAGCAAAACACCTACTGTATGTGTGTTACAGTTATTAAATACAAAACAACAACATTTTGAGGGTTTTAGAGAGGACTGACAACCGACCGCAATGGAGGAGGTATGTTAAACTGAAACTTTTGCTTTACTGTGGAGTGAAATAGCAAATACTACTAGATTTTAGTTATTATTAGCATCTCAAACACTGAATTCTATTTGTGGGCCCAGTGAGATATCTTTCAAATTTAATGCATTAGCCTACACTATATCCTGAAGCATGTCCGTGTCTCGAGTTGTTAAAATGAAGTGAGGAGTCAACATTAGGCCACAGTCTTCGCTAGATAAAATAACTGCAATTTACGCTAAATAATATATTATTATTTAATACAAGATAAATAAATACAAAAACGTTTACTTTGTCTATTTTATGAAACTTATTTTTTTATGAGCCTTTTCCAGCTTGATAAGACGTTTTTAAGTAACAATGTCAACATCGTTTTAACATTAGCAATGACCGATTTGGTTTATGCTTAGTGAACACAGACAAAGTGTGACACTTAAAGGGACAGTTCTCCCAAATTTGGTCATCATTTACTCACCCTTATATTGTTCCAAACCTGTATACATTTCATTCTTGTGTTGAACACAAAAGAAGATATTTTGTAGAATGTTGGTAACCAGACTGTCGACGGCAGCCATTGACTTCCATAGTAGGAAAAAAAAATACTATGGAAGTCAATGGCTACAGTCAACTGTTACATTCTTCAAATGATCTTCTTTTGTGTTCCGCAGAAGAAAGAAACTCATACAGGTTTGGAACATCTTGAGGGTGAGTAAATTATGTCGTAATAGAGAGCCTAAGTCCCTCCCCTTCCGGTTGACCACCATGGGACCTTACTTCGGAAAAATATTGTATGGTAGTCAATGGCGCGAGACAACAAATATTTTGATCTCGTTTGAATTGTGCCCTGAATTACACATATGATGTTTGTCAATTTAAAATATACATTTTAAAGTCAAGAAAGTCGCAGTTTGATGTAAAACTATTGAGGTATAAGACTGTGAAAATACGTAATTACAGAGACTACAAACCCAAAAGGCGCACGTGTGACGTCATACCTTTTCTCTCAATGAATGAAGCTAACTTTACTGAAGCTAACGTCTGTCTGTTTCTATAGTCTTACGTTATAATCGTAACGTTACGCCGTCATGCCTGAGTGTTTTGTACCAGACTGCACACATACGAGCAACGGATCTTGTGACGTACATAGTGCGAGACGAGAGATGTAGTTCATTGAGCGATTTTCACATAAAACTAAATGTTACTCTTCTGTTTTATGACAAACTGCGACTTTCTCGACTTTCATAATTATCTTTTAAATTGACAAACATCATATGTGTAATTCAGGGCACAGTTCAGAAGGAATAAAAAGATAAGTTGTCTCTCGCCATTGACTACCATACATATTTTTTCCGAAGTAAGGTCCCATGAGCCGGAAGCGGAAGGGAGGGACTTAGGCTCTCTATTTCTGTTTTTGGGAGAACTAGGCTATTCCTTTAAGATTTGCTATTTCAAATGCTATTTAAAAGAACACAAATGGCAAATGATCAGAAAATGTCCCACTTTAACTCTTTATCCTTTTAATAACATAAGTGTAAAACTATTTAATTTCTTTACAGCGTGAATTACAAATTAACCACTAATTACGAGTCTTGGTCAGTTAACAGTTCCTGTAACAGTTCTTCTTTTTTTCACCAATTAAGTGCTGAGAGATCTAAAATGATCATTTGAAAAAATTATTTACCAAAATTGATGTATATGTAGATGGATTAGACAAAGCTCCAGTCTTTGTGTGTGTGTGTGTGTGTGATGGTTTCCCCATGAAGCCTGTGAACACTCCAACATCTGTTTTAAAACCAGCACCTGTTGCCAGCTCTTTGTTCTTTATGTTTGATCATTTCAGTACAACATCAGCAGTGCTAGAGTAGACTTGCAAACTGTTACAAATCTGTAAAGCTCAGACTCACTTCAACTTATTTACAGTGCACTGTCAGCATAAGTTATCAGACAGCATCTAATGATGTCACACTTATGCTTTTGAATACATTTTCAGACCGAGGACAGCACGTTCGAAACCATGGACATAGACACCCAGGAGGTTTTAAATGAGTTATCAGGAGATGAAAAATTCGTGAGGTTTCGTGTGGAATATGAGAAGGTCGCCAAAGCTCTGCAGAAGTCCTACAAGAACGAAAAGAGACTGATGGCCAAATGCAGGGAGCTGAACGCAGAAATCGTGTCCAACTCTGTCAAACTATCCACAGCCAAGAAACTATCTGATGAAGATCAAACCACAATCAGCACCCTTAAAATGGTACATTAGCCGGAAATGACGGCACTCTAAAATGGATGTTGTGTTTATTGTGTCATCAAACTTTAACAAGATGACCTCTGAATGATTTCATCATAACATTAGACTTCTGTTGCCACATCCTTTGCCCTAGAAAATTATCATCTGTGTATTTTACCGTTGATTAGGAAATTGACAAGGCCTGGAAAATGGTTGAAGCTTCAAACGAAAAGTACTTGCAGGCAAAAGAAACAATCCTGAAACTAAAGGAGGAAATAACTAATCTCAAAAAGCTTGATGGAAAAGGAGCTGGAGTCTTCGAGGGCCAAGAATACAGGTAAACAATATTATCCAACTGTACATTTAGTCTATTCTCAGTTTTTATTTTGATTCTGGTAGAATGGAGGCA